>NC_041389.1:9766610-9783647 GCF_002162155.2 Triticum dicoccoides
GGAGGCGGAGGGCGCGGCCGGAGCAGCGCGTCGGCAGGGCGCCGAGCGGCGCGGCGGGGAGGCGCCGGCGACCGGGCAGCGGCGCAGCTCCCGGGCGGCGGCGCTGGGCGCCTCCGCGGCGGCGGGGCCGGGCGGAGAAGGCGGCGGCGGCGGCGGGGGTCGCGGCGGCGGCGACGCGCACGGCGGCGGCGGCCGGCGGCGAGGTGCGAGGCGGCGGGTGCCACCGGCGGCGAGCGGGAGAGCGGTCGGCGGAGCGGGCTCGGGCGGGAGCCGGGCGGCGGCAGGATGGGCCCCGCGGGCCCGATCCGGGCCCCACGGGCCCTGGCGGCGGAGGAGAGAGAGGGGGCCGACGACAACGACGTGTCGCGCTGCGGTTGGCCGAGGGCGGCGGCGCGGGCTTTGTCCGGCGCGGACGGACATGTCCGGCGCGGCGCGGAGGGGAAATTTGCTAGGGTTAGGGTAGAGTGATCCGAAAATTTCGGGGGAGGTCTAGTTTTATAGGTAGAGGGAGCTAGGAGAGTCCAAATGAGGTGCGGTTTTCGGCCACGCGATCGTGATCGAACGACCGAGAGCATGGAGGGGAGTTTGCTGGGTTTTGGACCACTTTGGAAGGGGTGTTGGGCTGCAACAAAAGAGGGCTTCACGGTTACCCGGTTAACCGTTGGAGTATCAAACGACCTCCAAATGGCACGAAACTTGACAGGCGGCCTACCGGTGCTATACCAAGGCCACTTGGCAAACCTCGGGCCATTCCGAGAATGTTTAACACCCGCACAAGAGAAGAGGCAAAAAGGGGACGCCCGGGAACATAGGAGTGCCGGATTGCAAAACGGACAACGGGGAAAATGCTCGGATGCATGAGACGAACACGTATGCAAAATGAAATGCATATGATGACATGATAAAATGCAACACGCAAGCAAATGACATGGCAAAATGCAACACGCAAGCAAATGACATGGCAATGATGGCGAATAACTGGCAGACACCTGGCGCATCGAATCCGGGGCGTTACATTCATGGAGTTGCTCGCGACGAAACTGGGCACGGGGAAATCATGTACTGTCTTGTCTGGATTTTCCTTCGTCCAGTTGATGATAGCCGGGACCAAGTTTGTAGCGAAATCATTTCTGCAGGCATTTACAGCTGCATCTATTGCCTGCTGTAGCAACTCATTTTTCTCCTCGACTGCTTTTTGCGCGTCCTCAGCTGCATTTTTCTCGAACGCAAGCTTCACCTTCTCGTTGATGTACGCCTGACTGAACTTCTTTTTCTGCTTCTTGGCCTCCGGGCCCTCGTTGTAAAACACCTTCCATGTGGCGCCGTCAACGGCGCCGTGCACACATCCATATTGCGGCCGCTGGCCCAAAGGGAGTCCCTTAAGTTCGTTCAAGGCCCAGTTGAGAGGGGTGTCCCACTTGGGCCTCATCGGCGAAGTAGGGCTTTCGGCTGCAAGCTGGTGTTGCTTCTCCTGTAGAAGGAACGTGAACCATTTACGAATGTGTAGTCGACTTGATCAGGAGCTAAATGTAAGATGGTAAAAGAATAATTACCAGTATTCTAATCAATCTCCTCGTGATCTCGTCCGTATGAAAAACCTTCTTTTCCTTGTCCCACTTGTAGCGGGCCTAATGAAGTCGCGCTCCAAGGGGTTGGTGAACTTCTGGAAGGGGTCTGGGAGACCCGCGGCTTCACGTTCCGCGTCCTTCTTATCCCACATGGGCCTTTTACCGAGGTAGCCACGGTTTCCGAGGTGATGCTTCCCCGTGTTCCTTTGCTGAAGGCTCTTGAATTTCACAGCCTTAGCCTTTGCTGCCTCGGTAGTGCAAGTGTCTTTGAACTTCTCGAACTCCTCTCCAGTGAGTGTCGGATTTTTGTCCAGAATCTTGGACAGGGGTTCCTCAGCCTCAATAGCTCGTTTCACCGTCCCTTTTCAGGAGGCCAAATCATTGCTGAACATTCTCATGGCGTGATTGTTAATCTTTTTCATCTTCGGATCATCCCACGGTTGTTCAATGCTATCATCCCGGTCGGGGAACTTGAATCTCTTGTGCAACTTCGTCAGGAGCAACTGCCTCAAATGTTCTTTACTCCTTAAGTCATTGTCGTTGATGCTCGCGCATTCCCGTAGGATGCATCCTACTTGGTTCCCATAGTACTTGCGAGGTTTTTCTGGCTCTAATGACTCAAACTTGCCAGGTGCCATCTTTGTGATCACCAGTCGTCCAATGTCGAGTTTGTTAGGTTTTTGTATCCTCTGCTTCTTCTGCTTCTTCTTTTCGGTAGCGGCATCGGCGCCAGTATCATGTCGAAATATGTAAAATTGAGAACAAAAAAACAAATCTATGGCCTTTTAGCATATGTAGCGTTCGTCCTCAAAGTTCATGATTTTATTTTATTTTGTCCATATTGCAATTCAAACTATTTCATCCTGAAATTTTACAGAGATAAACATTACTTGCTTGTATACATGCGTATTTTTTAGAATTTTTTTAAACTTAAAATATTGTATTTTGATTTTTTTTTTTCAAAATTAAACCTCCATGGTGCTCACTCTCCAAAATGCCTTGCTTGGCCTATATGTTTACTTCGGTGCATTTACAAAATTGTCACTAAAGTCACGACTATGAGATTGGAATTTGTTAGTAGCAAATTCCATTGGTAGTCATCAAAAAGATTTTATTAAAAAGAGAAACTTCATGGATGGTATTATGACTCGGCATGAGGTGTTGCATCACACGCTTGATGAAAAAAAACTGGTATTATGGTGCAATTAGATTTGGGAAAGCATATGACAGGGTGGGCTGGAAATTCTTATTGTTTACCATGTTATGAGAGTATTTGGTGATAAATGGGTTAGCTGGGTCAAACAAGTGGTTTTTAATGGTACTAGTAGTGTTAAATTGAATGATGAATTTGTCCCCTACTTTCAAAGTGCAAAACGGGTGAGGCAGAGTGACCCACTAAGTTGATTAGATTCCTAGCTGATGATTTGATCCCTAACGATGTGGCCATTCTGCAATATGCAGATGGCACGATATTGTGCATATCTCATAGTGTTGAGAAAGCAATCAATCTGAAACTTCTACTATAATTGTTTGAAATGATGCCTGGACTTAAGATTAACTTGTTGAGAAGTGAAGTTTTGTCTATCGAAGGTGATAATAATACTGTGCAAACTTATGTTGATGTCTTTCACTGCCAAGTGGAGAACTTTCCTATGATATATGTGGGTGGCCCGATTAGTTCTACTGGTTTAAAGATATCTGGCTGGGATTTTGTGTAGAAGATTCCGAAGGTCTATGATGTCTATTTTCTTTCCGGGGGCAAGGGGAGTCCATTTCCCTATCATGTTGGGGCACCTGTCCGTTCTTCTCTTCTCCGAAATGTTCTAGTGGGTGTGTACCTATGAGGAGTATGGGTTTTCCCTTCAGTGAATCAGAACGATAAGTCCCGGCAGCCACCACCAGACCATTCTTGTTCTTCCCCATCTTCGTGCTCATCACTACTCGTGATTAGTTTTGATCTTTACTGATCTTCTAATTGCTCGTACGACGGTCTAACTGATGCATGAAGATTGTCTTTTAATCGCATCGCTGCATTTCGTTATAAGCTATAAAGTGATGGTACTATATAGTAATTAGCTTAACCTCTGCCTAGCTAAAAAACATATGATGAAGTTGCATGGAACCTGTCGATCGATCTCAGAAGACAAAATAACTTTGGGTTCTCAGCCGGCGCAGTGCAGTGCAGTGCGTGCATGTCTCGACTAGCTAATTTTGGTGTCGTGTTGGGCGCAGTTTCCTGTTTGTAACTTGTAAGCTACCATATGAACCAAGAGGCAAAGATGAAAATGATGCAAGTTGTAATTAGCATTAATAACTGCATTCACAAATTGATCTAGGGTTGAGAATCAACCAAGGAAAGTTTTGCTAGGTGGACTAGCATCTACAGCCGGACATGACAAATTCGGCCCCTCAAACTTCCATGGGCACTGATTGTCAGTCCTCAAATTGCGTCGTTCACATCCACGTATCTCATATCCGATTCTCTATATTCATTCGAAACCACGCAACGTCGATTAAAAACAACGTAGATCATGAGCGACGGACATACAAATGCACAATCCATTCACCAAAAGATCACAGTCGGATCTTCAAAAGATCGCCACAGTTCACATAATGCACATAATACGACGGGCAAGTTTAAACTACATCTAAAAACTTGAATTTAAATGGGAGAAGGTGGATTTTCACCACTTCCTCACCGACCTTTTCCTCTTCCGGTCGCCCGCGTAGCTGTAGGAGTCGGCGGCTAGTGGAGGATCGTCCGAGTCGTCAGACGAGGCGCTATGGTCGTCGTCGTCGTTGTTATCGTCGGAGGTGTCGGAGAGGATGATGAGCCCTTTGAGCCGCATGACGGCCCTGTTCTGCTGCCGCTTGAGCTTCGAAAGCCGAGCCGCCTCCGCCGGCTCTCGCTCGGACTGCTTAATGGCAATCCGGAGCGCCTTGGTGTTCCTTCAGCGGAGCCCCCGAGCGTCCATCTCCCGCGGCAGTGGCATGGACTGCTCAGCCGCGCCCCTGTCCCTCGCCCGCTGCCTCTCGCGGCGGGCGACGGGCGCCTCTGATTCCGGCGTGCGCGTCTGGGCCGGTGTATAGGTGTTCATAGATCGTGCATGTGTCGACTTATTAAAAGGTAGTGACTTTTATGGGTAAATACCAATAAATTTCACATCTGTAATGTTTTTTACGGGGATTTGGGTATGCACTTAAAAGTATCTTGGACTATGTAGGTATCTAATAAAAGCTAAAACAAATCCAAAACTAACTTTGTTTGATCATTAGTTCAAAATCTGGTTACCTGATATTAATTGGAATAAAGCGCACACCCAAATCTCCGTACATAGAGTGAAATATCTTGATTACTGTGCGCTTTATTCATTGGAATGGAAGGAGTAGGTAATAATATAGATCTGATTATTTTGTTTGATCATTAGTTCAAAATCTGGTTACCTGATATTAATTATTAGTGTGTATTTTATGTACCACCAGCTTCATACTCGTGCAAGTCTGATACACACAAACTCCGATTCACACAATCAACAATCAAGATTAATCCACCGAGACAATGTAATCTCACGACAATAAAGACATCAGATCTTCTCGAATAATAATCTGCTAAAAAGAGACAAAGAACAATATTGTCTCGGGCAAAAAGAGAAAGAGAGGATCGATTATTTGTTTATTGATCCACCCCTTAGATAGATTAGGACTGTATGTTTTCAGCGACGGCGTCGAGTGATCTGCAGAGGACGCACTTGCAGACAGATTCGTCACAAATCCCACCACAATAGCCATTATCGACGCATGTCTCGGCACAGGCCTTGGCGGCGCAGGCTGGAACTCTGGCTGCGGGGCCGTCCCAATGCAACTCCCTGCTTGCACCAACATCTATGTGCATATACAGGAAAAAAATGGGAGGTTTTGTCATAAGATAAGAGGTACTATACGTAGTACTTACAGAAACTACAAATTACGATCTTTAAGAATCATACCGAAAGACGCAAGGAGCAGCGCCGACACCAATACCAGGACGGTGATCTTGAAAGCCATGATCGGCCAAGGAGTGGTAGTACAGAACACAAGCTTTGGGCTTAATATCTGGTCTAGCTAGGTTGTATGAGAGGAAGCAATGGACGGTCTACAAGTTCAGAGTGTGGATTTATAGAGAAGCACAAGTGCTATCCGTACGTATGGAAATATATCCTGGATATGCAATTTAGGAAATATTTTGATGTCTACCATTTTGGTTTGTTTTTATTGCTTACCGCATATATCACGTTGTATTTTAGAGAAGATAGACCTGATAATTCTAATTAATAGTAACCTTCCTCTTATTGGTATTAATTAATAGTAACCTTCCTCTAATTAATAGTAACCTTCCTATTCTTTTTATAGTGCAGGATTTTCCATAGTTATGATTAATTTGTTTTCAAACAAGTTCTTCCTCAAATCAACGCATAACATACACCTGTCGGATGAGATCTGTCGTACATATAGCAGAGTTGCTACACAGATTTCAAGCGTGAGAGTCCTTACTTCCGAAATGGAATGGCTGTGTGAACGACCGTGTTGAATCCAATATTTTAATTTGCTTCGTCAAGTTAGTCTTTTTGTTTCGGATTCTAAAAAATTCTTTATTTGTTTCCGTCAAATTGCTTCCATGGCAACTAAATAAAGATGAGTGCTTCGCTTAACTAGCAGGTAGTGCGCGGCATGCCGCTGCGCCTCACTGGTTTGTCTGGGAATTGTCGAACCATTGCAGGATTTTTATTTAACTCAACATATAGAAAACTATTGGTAAAAGCTATATTTCAAGGGAACCCATGAGAATTTGGTTTACTTGACTATATGAAATCCAAAGAACTATCATGAAAATCAATATTTTAGAGTTAACCTTTTTTTGCGGGTGATATTTTAGAGTTAACCTAATGAGAACTTGCTAAATTTTCGTGTGTTGCAACGGACTAACAAAAAAACGCACATACAAGCATGGAAATTAATTTCCTCTCTCAATATAAAAATACTCAAAAGGCATACCCATTTAATCTCGCTCATCGAACAGTATCGATCCAACAACCTAGATTGATCCATAAGGGCTCAACATGTTTAGCCTGCAATTAATATCATACTATATATAGCGGCAATGCAATCACAAAATTGATGCGTAATTGATCTCCTACCTAATATAAGCATGGAATTAATTTGCTCTTTAGTTGATATTCTTTTGCCTGTCTTTTAGTAAGGCAGTCTTACATATATGGTGTAATTTCTAAATTCTTAATTACATAATATTTATGTGATTAAATTGAATTGGCACCTACCAAAGCAAGCACGAAAACCAAAAGAGTGTCGGACTACTCTATTCGATTTTTAGTGTGAGCGTGAAAAAACCAGCGTGGAGGGGTGGTAGTGGGAGGTGGAGGTGAAAATAAACCATGAAAACGAAAATAAATCATGCATATCGGACTACCAAATCCCCTATTAGGAGCAGAGATTTGTTGTACTCAACTGAAAAAACGACCTGCAAGAGGAAATTTGATGTAAGCAACAACAAAAGTAACACACGGTAACCCTATTCGCAAATAAAAACATGGTAACCAAGTGCATAATCACGAAAGTAGTTAGAATAAAAAATCGGAAGTCATACATAGAAATAGAATCTAATTACAGATACGCATGCATATTCCAATTTATGAAGATACAACTCAAGTTTTTTGTGCTCTAACATATACAGAATAAACGTGTAGATGAACATATCCTATGATTTTTTTTAAACGAAGGCTCAAGGAGAGCCCGACTTTGAATTAACAAAGCCATCAACCGGTCGGGATTACATTGAATAAACATAGGAAACAATGAAAAAAACAGCCAGACCATACATGGTGTTGTGTAAATAGCTATCAGGCTACTACAAACTACTAGCAACTACTAGCAAAGATATGGAAACTAAAGCACAAGTTCGGCTAGAAGTCAAAGAAGCCATCCACAGCGAGCAGAGCACCACGCAGGACACCAACAAAAGCTTGGGGAAGAAAACAACCAGTAGCTGGAGGAATGTCGTTGTCAGCTCCATGGGTTCTGGCCGTCGATATCGCCCTCCTCCACCTCAGAAGGAGGGCTCCCTGCCCCCTCACCCTGGCACGAAGGGCGCCGATCCGTCGAATGTTGGAGACGCTCACCCGAGGGCTAAAGAGCGACCGACGCCATTGCCAACCGGAAGACCACACTAGGACACCACCACCAAACTACATGGAGCTCAGCCAAGGGAAGCATCGGCATTACATGATATCTGCACATGAGGAGAAGCAAACTACATGCAAGGCTGCTGAAGACCAAGCAACCCCCAACCAGAACCAGCACACTTCCCACAAAGCTCACCAAAGACGGCGCCCACGGCGTCGCCACTGCCCAATCCCGAGGGATTTGGGTTTTCACCCGGTACACAAGCAACACAGGAGGAAGAGGAGGGGGAAAGGGGCATTTTTTACCAGCGCCTACATGTAGGGGACAAGCCCATGGACGTCGTCACCGGCAGGCCGGCATAGCCAGCCACAGATTTCTCCGGTCCCTTCTCCCACCCCCACCTCGAGAGGAGACACAGCTACGGTGCTCGGAGACCGCCGAAGAACGGATCTGAGACGAGGTGACAAGAGGATGAAAAGGAAGATGCCTTCAGATCTGATGCGGGTGGCCCCGAGGCCACCGCGCACCATAGCCATCGCCCGTCGTCACCATGCCGCCCGCACGGCCGAGATGGGCGGCCAGCACCCGCTACCGCCGTTTGCTAAGGACGACACAGCACCACCGCCCGAGGTCGACATCTCGGCTCCAAGATCCTCTACAGGGGCAGAGCGACCAGATCCTCGCCGCCACCATCCCCGGCGGCCACGTGGCGTTCCGATGACCCCCTCCGGCGGCGACGAGGGAGAGGAAAAGGGAGAGGGAGCCCCAACGGCGGGCTAGGGTTTGAGCCGCCCGAGTCGCCCCTGCGGGAGCGACGCGGGGGCCAAGCGGTCGTGTACGCTGATAGAGATGATTTGGCCCGATTATTTGAAATACAAACTGAAATTTGGAAAATATGATGAAACTTCAAAGTTTAACTTGTACAAAGGACAAATATCTAACACAAAGTTCTTGTTAATTTATGTTCTACTTATTAACATCACTACCTGAGTATGTGGCAGGGTAACAGGATATCAAAATCATCACTACCTGAGGATATCTACTGGAAAGGAATTGAGGTTGACATATTTTTTGATCTGGAAGAACACTCAGAGAGCATTCTTATTTTGGAATCAACATCAGGGCATGAAAGCCCACTTTTGATCATACAATGGAAATAATGTCATGTCTATATATTGTGCAAAATTGTTTATAGATGGATCTAGATCATATAACCTTCTATAGTCACTATATCAACAATGACATCCTTCCCCTCTGATATCCTTCGTTAGGTATTTTCTCTAATAGTCTTGTAATGAAATCAGCAGCAATCTCAACAAATTGAATGAGTAATCAAACCAAGTGAACAATTATTGGTCAATGAAAAAATGAAAAAAAAAATAGTAAGCCAACAAAAGATATGTTGAATTTATTTCAGGGTCAGCTTTCGTTTCTAGGATTGGCATCGTAATTCTTTTGCCTCGCACTCAACAGCTAGTTCTTTCCAGCTTTCATTTCTCCAGTGATGGAGAGGATGGGGCTTGATGTCGTGGCCGAAGCAATGGCGAGGTGGATGCCTTGCTTCAGATACTCCCCCATGACCCCCTCCGGAGTTGAGGTTTCTGATACCGTTTTTTTATGGCGGAGTCTCTCTATTCGTTATCTCTGGGATCCGATTGCACGGGGTGGAAAACTTGACCAAGAGAAGCCAGTGTTGCCTGGCATGACCGCTCGTACGAGCGAGTGCACTAATACCACAAGTCGTCTTATTTTATGGAATGCTAGAAGCAGCACGTTACTTGACCAAAAATAGGTAATTTGCAATAAATGCTCAAAATCTTCTAATTCTATAGATTTTGGTGAAATCAGACGAAAACAGACAAGCGATTGCGGTAAAATGCAAAAACTTGCATGTCTACGATGGAAAAATACTAAGTAAAACATGAAGCAAAATGCAGGAATTTCCTATTGGACGCGCGTTCCATCATACTGTCGAGGTTTGGGGAGACCGAGCGATCGTTCGACTGGGCCGGCCCGTTTAAACTTTCATCGTCCCCGGTTTTGGGAACCTTCTAGAGGTTTCCAGCAGGTTTTTCTGGTTTTGGGAAACTTCTAGAAAGTTCCTGAACCTTTTTTTCCTTGTTCTTGTTTGCTGTTTTTCTTTTTTCGTTTTTCTTTGTTCTGTTTCCTTTTCTTTGTTTTTTCTTTTCTTGGCTCTCCATTTGTTTTTTCTTTTGTCCTGCTTTTTTCATAAAATGTTTAAAATTTGTTCACATTTCCAAAAATCATCCGTAAGTTTAATTATTCTCAAAATTTTAAAAATGTTTGCATTTTTGAAAATTTGTTCAAAATGCAAAATAAAAAAATGTTCAAAATATTCGAAGTTTGTTTGCCTTTCTAGCAAATGCTAGGATATTTTCAAATAAAAGACTGCATTGTCTGTAAAAAATGTTCGTGTTTTACAGAATTTGTTCAAATATTTCAAAAAAGTTTTTGGCTTTCAAATTTTTTCCACATATTCAAAAAATGTTTGTGCTTCCATATTTTTTTCGAAATTGTTCTCCGTTTCAAAATTTGTTCTCTAATTTTAAAAAATGTTCTTGCTTTACAAAATTGTCCACAAATTCTGAAAATGTTCATGTATTCAAAAAATGTTTGTGCTTCCATATTTGTTCATTATTTCGAAATTGTTCTCTGTTTCAAAATTTGTTCTGATTTTTTTTAAAAATGCTTGCTATACAAAATTGTTCACAAATTCTGAAAATATTCATGTTTTCAAAAAATGTTTGTGCTACCATATTTGTTCAGGATTTTCCAAATTGTTCTCCATTTCAAAATTTGTTCTCAAATTTTAAAAAATGTTCTTGCTTTAGAAAACTGTTCACAAATTCTCATGTTATCAAAATATGTTTGTGGTTCCATATTTGCTCAGGATTTTCGAAATTGTTCTCTGTTTCTTGCTTTAGAAAATTCTTCAAAAATTCTAAAAATGTTCATGTTTTCAAAAAAGATTTTGGAAATTCAAAATTTGTCCATGAAATCATAAAGATGTTTGCTATTTTCAAAAAAAAATTGTACGGTCAAAATTTCATGAAAATATGGAAAATCGTAAAGGATTTTTTAAACAGTGTTAAGTCTTATACTTTCTTTAGTTCTTATAGTTTTCCGCTATATATTTGTCAACCGAGCCGTTCCGTCGTAGTGTCTAGTAGCGTGCGCGCGCGAATCAGCAGTCCTGTGTTCGATTCCCACCCATCGCGCCCTATATTTTTTTGCAATTTTTCACCTGCTATTTTCGGCGCACTGTAATGGGCCGGCCCAATCGGCGCACCGTGACGACGTGCCTGTGTGAAAGGGCAGCATTTTGACGCAGAACACGTCATATAGCAACTCCCCAAAATGCACTCATCACGTAGCAACCAATTAGGGGGGGATGGGCTACTAGGGGGTACACATGGGCCGCATTGGGCCTGCCACATATCGCACATAGAAGCAGCCCATGGTACGGTAGAAGCATGAGTAAAATTTTTCCCTAGTTAGCCTTATAATATACTAAGTAGAATGCCCGTGCATTGTTACGGGCTATAACGCATATATAAGTAAATTAAATAAATAATTAGGGTTATCTTCAAGGTCAAAGTTCATTTCTCCCTCATACGTTCGGGCGTGTTCCAACATTAGACGAGTGCCCAGTAGGCTCCCCAGAATTTAAACGTCTAAATAGTCCAGGCTCCCCAAATCCATATCATATATGCTGGAGAAATATGGATGCCCGGACTATTCTCCATGTTATCTCCAACATGCAGACCCAACAGCAAAAACCACACTCCACGGCACACCCTTCCCTTTTTTTTCCTATCGGACCCTCCATTTCCTACTCGATTTTTTGTCATACCGGGACATTTCTCACTTGAGCCCTCACCTTTAGAACCATATGATGTTCACCTCACCTTCGCCGTGCGTTGCAACATGTATGAAACTCTTTATATTTATAATATAATAGAGCGGGTAGAGCTAACATATACTATTAACACAAAACAACAAATAACTATAGAGCTAATTCAACTATGCAAATTAAGACCGACTTGTAAAGCGAGTGGCAACCTGAACATATTCCTCGTCTCCAATAAGTTCCACCTCTAGCCCACACAACATTCATTGCTAACCTCTTCGTTCTTCTCTTCCTCGTCCTTCCCTACATCTTTTATTCCTAACCTCTTCGTCAATCTTCGTTGGCGCCAACCAACACCACGTCAACATCAGTGTGTTCATCAGTGACGTCTCATCTTCTTCTTCCTCCTTCCATGCTAGTTTTAGTTCTCGATCCTACTTTTTATAGGATACTCTTCCATTCTTTTTTCACTTTATTTTCTAGAACATTCTTTGCTTATCCAACACAATGGATCATTTGGCCGCTTTAATTCTTTTTCCTTCTTATTCTTGGAACACTCTTTCTTTCTACTACAAAATGAACCACCTGACCGCTGTAGTGTCGTGCTGTCCTCGCCCGTGAAAGTTTGAGGAACCGTCGGCGTGTGGACATACTGCAGAGCATGGTCGTCATGCATCTTGGTGAACACTTGGTGGCCCATGTCGCAAGCGCATATGGTGGTCGTTGTCATGGTGCTCGGCGACACTGAGAGCATGTTAACCGTCCTTGTCCATGAGTGATTTCAAAATGATTCAGCGCGATTAACTGTCTACCTAACTCTACTAGAAGAACGCCCGTGCGTTGCAACGGGGCCACATTAATTTTAAGAGTTCAATATTACGACATTGTCGACCTTTTTTACCATCAAATCCTCACACACACACACTCTCCCCCCTCCCACTTCCTCACTCTCTCTCCCTCTCTCTCTCTAACACACACACATAGCATATTCTCCCGCCAATAAGACTTACTCAATTGGCCATAATGTGTGGACTTGTGGTGAGCTTGACTGAACTAATGGATAGTGTGATATATTCCCCAATCATTTAACAATGAAATTTCAGAAATGAGAAGATTATGTAACACCTCAAGTCATTAGCTACAGTGACCTGCCCCTAATGATGTCATGTCATCAGGCTTGCTAAGCCAAACTGCCACTTGATAAAAATCAAAGCCCAATTCAAATTTAAAATAAAGTCAAATAAATTATTTCGTCAAACACTAAAACCAAAATGTTCAGCATATTCTATAAATTCCACTGATCTTTGACATGTTGAGCCCAATATTATTTGACCAAAAATTAAATCTTGTCAAATTAATAAGAGGCCCAACAATAGTTCAAATAACCAATTAAATATAAATCTAATTTTATGTATTTCCTTTTGGCCCCAAACTTTTTGTGCCACCTAAAAATATTGTTCTCGAATTGTGTGCATAGTTTCACAATTAACAAAATCCATTTAGTTGATAACAGAATAAATAGAAAACGGTGAAAAAGGAAAAACGGATTAGAATACATTAAAAACCAAAAGGACGATGAAAAAGGGGATTCCCCTACCCCCGGGCCTTGCCACCGAACCGGCCCAGTGGTCCAGTCCCCGCACGGTCGTCTTCTCCTGTTCCCCGAGCCCGTCGCTACAGAGCCGGGCTCCCGCCCGACCACCTCGCCGACATCGAAGGGGAATGGATAAGGGTGACGCCTTGCCTCCCCTGCCCCCATGGCCTCACTCCTCCTCGATACCCCCTCCCAAATCCACTTCTCCTCCTCACTCGCTCGATCCCGGTGATCTGGACGAAGTCAGATGCCACGGCCACCATGACCGACCCGTCCAAACGGCCACTACCCTCCCTGTTGGCTAGGAGCTTGTCGAGGACCTTCGAATGCCTCCGCTACTTCGTCTGTGCCAACGAGATCGAGTCCAGCACCCCCAGATCGACGTCGTTGCCGTCTTCTTCAACCTTCGGCCATCGCGACATTGCCGTTTGATCCGCGCCGCCCCGAGCTCCCCTGTCTTCCCCTAGGGTGCCATTGACACCACTGTGATCTTCTCTTGCCTTTCCCCAGTTTCCCCTCTCGTTTGCTCTCGTTAGGTATTTCGCCGTGGCCGAGAACCGTTGTCCGCCATGGCCATTGCAGGGGTAGCCACTGAGCTCCTCAGATTGACCCCATGGCACATGCCCGCTCTTATGCGTGCCCATGCCCGAGCCTTCAGCTCTTCTTTCACGCCCACGGGGCCACTCCCTCTCTGGCTCTCCATGCCCGCGCACGTGCTACACCGCGTCCGTCACGCCCACCGTTGCCATCACGCTCGCCACAGCCACCGCACCACTGTGCCCCGCGCGACGCACACCCTGGCCGCGCGTCACACTCTCGCTGGCTGCGCTCGCCCCATCTGCTGCCACCTATCCCTTTGCTCGCACCGCTGTCGCGCCCATGCCTCGGGCCGCCTCCTGTCGCGGCCATCTTCTGCCGGCCGCCCCCTCAGCCACGCCGGCCGCATCTCTGCCCTCCACCGTCGGCCGCTCGCCTCGCCTGCTGCGTGCTTCTTCCTGCTGCTATGCGCTGCTCTACCACTGGTACGCTGTTGCGCCATGCCCTCGACACCGCCGTGGACAAACGTGGCGGAGGGATTGTCAATGGAGTACGAGGAGGAGGTGGCGGAGAAGGTGTCGAGAGGCAAGTGGTCTAGGGTGGCGTTAGCTGGCTGTGGTGGAGGTGATTATGCGAGAAGGAGCCGGAGCGGAAGGAGAGGTTAAAATTGAAAAGAATCGCAAAAAAATCATAACCCGGAGATCTCATTCCAAAAAAAATGCTAATATCGATGAAGGGGTGATTTCCTTCAATAGGTGGAAAACATAGGAAATATTGGATGTTATCAAGGAAAGGTAAAAATTTAAGAAAGTTAGGATTTTGAATTGATTTCTATGCAAATGGGGTTTTATTGTTTGGTAACATGCCCGTTTGTTACATGTCTGATTAGAAAAGTTTGCAAATGTTAAGAAACTATTTATTGAGACGAAAGTTTGTGACGTGTCTGTTATTTGTTTCCTAAAACAAATTTCATTAATGAGAGAAATCGATTGATTTAGATATGTTAGGAAAGTTAGATTCAAATCTATTATTTGTTTCTTAAAAATTTGTTATTTGTTTCCTAAGACAAATTGAACCAATAAAAGGAATCGATTGATATGATTTGTTCGATCCGTGATTTGTTATACGTTAGGAAAGTCCTCGTTCTAATAAAGAGTGGAGAGAAAAATAAACCGATGGACCAGGATGGGAGGGGTGGTGGGAGGAGAGACGAAAAAAACCCAACAAAAATAAACCGTGGAGACTATTCACCAACTGCTCCATTAGGAGTAGAGATGTATGACTAATTAACTGACAATTAAATCAATTAATTATCTAGATAATTGGGAAAATCCCTACTTCAAATTTCTTGACATTAGAATGGTACACTTGATTTAAGAATATATCCTGGCTAGATGTCTGTATGACTGACAAGAAATATAATATGATCGCGTCCACAAATACATGTATGTGGCGCCCGATGACCCGCCTTCCTCCACGGCCGTCCTCGACGCCAAGCTCCCGCCATGGCATTCTCGAGCATTACATCGGCGTCAGGCCCGGACACGGCGTCCCTCCGCAGGGGCGCACAGATGCATATGCCCATAAGAATTTTTTTATTTTGTTAGGAAACTTGTGACTGTCAATTAATAATAGAGGTAATGTTAATAATAAATGGCATAATGCGGTATTAGCCATTTGTTAATGAGGAATATCTGATTTTTTGGAAGGTTATCGAGAAAAATCTTTTGTCTCTATTTTAGGTATGGTTTCTGAATCCTTATTTATCTATTATTTTGGAATCAGCACCTACCAAAGTAAGCATGAAACCGTATCTCCCCCTTTAATGGGATTTGGGTTTTTAATTGGAGAAAGGAAAATTCAGTGACAGGGGGTGATGAGAGGTGAAGCGTAAAAAATGAGACAAAAATAAACCGGTGATGAGAAGCTACCAACTCCCCCTTTAGGAGTATAGATTCCTATTTCTAATTATCTACATACTTATTTAACTATCAGCATAATTGATTAATTTCATTAATAACTCATTATTTAAATTGATTACGCGCTAAAAAATTTCTTTTGAAATGGACTTAACTAATTGCATAAATAATTAGTAATCTGGTAATTAATTGCATTAATGGCTAGATTATTGTTTTGGCATCTGGTTTCCAAACTATTTTCACCGTTGTCCTCGAAGGGGCGGTCAAAACCTTTTGTCGTGAGTGTTTGGTTGTCCTTGAGCACATGTTGACCTCACCTATGAATGTTTGGCAACTGAGTGTATGGACGTCTAAAGAGCATGGTCGTCATCCATCTTATCGACCCTTTGGTCGTCCACATCGAAAGCGCGTGGTGGCCATTGTCCATATTCGAAAGCACTGGTCGGTGATGTCGCTGAAAGCCCATTAACAGTCGGTGAGAACCTGCTGTCCATCCTCACCAGCGAGCTTTTCAAATTGTTGGACACGCTTGACTGTTTGTCTAGTTAATTAATTATGGGATCAATTAACTGCATGCCTAATTATCCGAAGGCCGAATTAATTACCTACCTAATTAATTAATTGCCCGCCAAATTGGAATAAAATTTTAGTTCTAATTATCTACAAGGCTAATTAAATGTATGTGTAATGAATTAATTGCATTAATGGCTTGGTTTTAATATTGATTCCGTGTGAAAAATCCTTATTTAAATGAACCAAATTAACTTGCATGCACAATTAACAATCAAGTAATTAATTGCATTAATGGTTTGATTTGTTAACTGATTCGGCAGTCGGTTTACAAACTATTTTCGCATTAATGACTACGTGCGAACCAAACAAACGAAGTACGGAGTCCATTAAGAATAGAGATTTATTTGTTTTCTCTGGCTTTTATTTTGAGAATACAAGAGTAAGCTAGTCCAGGGGCCAATTACATCCCATAATAACACAATTCACCTTCTGTCTCGCATATTTGGCCAGGGCATTGCCCTGGCCAAGTAGCTCCTCTGGGACTGTTCCGATAGTCACATAATTCACCTTCTGTCTCGCATATTTGGCCAGGGCATTTGCCTTTCCATCCAACATAGCTACCCCTCAAAAAAATAAAGAAAACCCAACATAGCTGATCTTGACGTTGTGGAAGTTTTTCATCAGTTTTTTTTTTTTTTTTGCGATGAAAAAGAAAAAACTTCTTGATGTCACATGTGTATTGGAACCAGGCCGGTCTCCACGTAGCACCCAGGGCCAAGTCATTAGCCAGGGTTTTAAGGTCCATTTCCAGAATAACCTTGCCATTAAAAAAAATTCACCAAGGTCTCCAGCCCCATT
>NC_041389.1:9784184-9788093 GCF_002162155.2 Triticum dicoccoides
AATTCACCTTCTGTCTCGCATATTTGGCCAGGGCATTTGCCTTTCCATCCAACATAGCTACCCCTCAAAAAAATAAAGAAAACCCAACATAGCTGATCTTGACGTTGTGGAAGTTTTTCATCAGTTTTTTTTTTTTTTTGCGATGAAAAAGAAAAAACTTCTTGATGTCACATGTGTATTGGAACCAGGCCGGTCTCCACGTAGCACCCAGGGCCAAGTCATTAGCCAGGGTTTTAAGGTCCATTTCCAGAATAACCTTGCCATTAAAAAAAATTCACCAAGGTCTCCAGCCCCATTTGAGCCGCAGCGGCTTCTGCCTCCTCAATAAGCATGCAAGGATACATTTTTATATACTGTTTGTCAGAGTGAACTTTGTTGGTTGCGTGCATTTTAATTATGCAGAGACCGGGTGTAATACTTAAATTTTTTAAATAATAAAGCAGCCTTATCAGGAAAAAAAAACCTGGCCATCATGGTTCCTGGCAACTTCCCCTCCCCAGGTTTGTCCCGTGTCCGCCACGTACCCGGCATCGATGTTTAATTTTACAACATCGGTTGGTGGGAGTGTCCACTTTCCGGTAGTGATCGATTCTCTAACTGTCCGTGCCTTCACCACTTGCTTCCCATCTCTCATCTGGATTGCCAAGTTCTGCTGTAGGTTACCTGGATCTCTTGGGATCAGTGAGTTCTCCTTTTGCCCCCCGGGCTTTGCTGTGCCGTAGTTGATTAGCTCCGACTCCATTTTACTGAGAAACCCCACTGATCTGCTCATCGATTCTTTGCCTGCCCCATGGATGCAATCATCTCCAAGCAGCAGTAGTTTTCTCCGGCTTTTCTCATGTGCCATACAGCGGGAATACAAGTTGCAACGACTGGGGAGTACATGTTACATCTGCAATGTAGTTGTGCTTCATGTCTGGAGCGCATGCAACACACACGAAGCACATATTGTGTCACATTGGGAGGACAAGCCATAATATAGTACACTAGAAAGTTCGACCTTACTTTGATTGAGAATAGCATGCTTACTTTAATTCCTAAAATTAATTTGACATTTCTTTTTTTATTTTGGATCAGAGTTGTATAAATGCTAGAAATTTGAGTATATCATTGTGTTATTCTAAAATAAACTAAGACCCTTTTATAAGTACATGTCAATCTGCCAATCTTGCGCTCCACGGGAGTACACTAAACAACCGTGTGAAGTACACATATGTTGTCTCGAGGAGCACAAGTTAGTTCTCAATGGGGGGTACAAGTTGCGCTCGAAGAAGTTCATTGAAACCTATAAAAATGGATCTAATTTTGAAGATTTTAACGCGAGGGACGCAACAGTGTAAATGGTCTGTAATTTGGACACTCGGTTCAGTAGATATCCCATTATAAAAATCTGATACATTAAAAACAACACAAACACACAAACCACCCTTCTCGTCCCGTGAGAACAAACCCAACTAAACTCTCTGATGGCGATAAGAGACGCACATGAGTGACGACATTTATTCCCATCAATGATTTCGATAGTCCAGATGGCAGCCACCTATAATGGCTTTCCTAACATATAAAAAAGCTTCACAAGCACATATGTTTCAAGCAATGAAGATAAACTTTTGAATTCTTTCTCGTGATTTGAATGAAACCTTAACAAACACACAAAACACGCAAGATGGTAGCATGGGTCCAAGCCTACGACTTCCACCTACCGCAGTTCATACAGCGTGTTCCTCCTTTGGAAGGGATAGACAACCATGCCATGGTGGCAGAGCTAACCTTAGACTTGATTTGGCGGTGGAGGAGCAGAACCATAGGGAGCGTCTTTAGATGGCACAAAAGGAGGATTACTGCCAGCATATGCTTGGTACTGGTCCTTCTTCCGAACTAGGCGGTATGAGGCAACCTCAAGGGCGGCAACTACAAGAAACAAAAACGTCGCGATCACAAAAATTGCCACACCTCCGACAATCCTCGCATTCCCAACTGTTTTCTTTGCAGAGCCTTCAAATCCTAACATGGCACCTGCTAGAAATAGCAGCACTGCTATGATCGCAAGGACCCTGCAAGTACACACACACACGGCGTAGAGGCCATATTAATTATACAACTTAAATGAACAAGCCACCAAGTAAATGTAGATTCTGTATTAAAGTTCAGTTTTCAAAATTCTAAGAGAAATGATATAAGAACAATGAATTCTAAAATTCTCGGGCCGCTTCACCACTTAGCGCACCATGCCACATAGGATAGCATTAATTTTAATGAAGATATTTTCCTTGCTTAGCGACAGAAAGCAGGTGGTATATCGAGTTGTGAATACAAAATTATTTATGTACCATGAGGTGATGAAGAAGACCATCGCGGCGATGCGCTTGGCCCCCTTAGTTAGCCGCCACGCCCCAAAGCAGCAGATGGTCACGCTGGCAAGAATCTGCGTCATGGACGCCAAAACGGCCGCTACCACGCCGCATGGCATCGCTGGCGATCGCCGGTATGTAGAGAACTCGCCATGGTCATCTTGATGATGTTTCTGCATGAATGAATGCACACCGTTAAGAAGAATCATAACATCTTGGCCGAAGGTTAGAGTGAGAAAGAGATAGCATATAGCAGGTTACAATGAGGAAGACATAATATCTCGCGTGATGTGTGCATACCATCGCCAAGAGAACCGCGCTGATTATTCCGAACACGATCGTCATCACAGCGAGGATGCTGGTCACGACCATGAGACATCTGTTCCCCATGGATGATCTCACTACTAATCGGAGCAGGTGAGTTAAATAGTGCATTGCCACACGCATATAGATAGACAGAGATGAACAAGTGCATGAATGCAAGTATGCAACGTCAGGCGAATAAGGTTACCCGAGGACGGGCTACCTCTTGCATGAAGATTGTCACCCGTACTGCTCCATTTCTTGTAAGCTATACTAAGTTGGTAAATGTATAACTTAATTAGTTGAACTTCCTAAAATATATGTGATTAAGTTGCATGTAGCCAAAAATCTGTCGAGGATTCACGCGACTTCGAGTGGAGCAGTGTCAAGAATTCCCACCCCACCAAGCATGACGAAAACTTTTGAGTTCTGTGTAGTGGTGTCTTTGTTGCCGGCCTATATGGGCAAAGACCGTACCGTTGTTTCTAGTGGTCCTGCCGCTTTACTTTGGATTATTTGGAAAACAAGGATTTCAAAGTGTATTGCCTACTGATCCTACTAATGTGATATTTATTCTTTGTTCGTTGCTGTAATCATGGATCGTGCTGCAGAAAAGAGGACTACAAGGTTTGCTTAGTGAGATTTCTAAAAGACTGCCCTGTGGCAGGAGAAGTTTCCAAACGTTCACATGGATGTGGCTCTGCTGTCCCACGTGATTTTGATAGCGTACCATTGTGTGAAGATGATAGCCGTGTTTGGTTGGTTCATGTGGTAGTCTGGAGTATGTAGTCGCTGACATCCCTTAGATGTAGTTAAATATCTAGGGATGTATGATCTGAATGGGTACTTGCCGTGCTTGTATCGTGACTCCATTTTACTAATGAAAATAGGGGCTGTGTAGCCCTTTGTTGATCGAAAAAAGAAAGAATGGCAAAAAGGAGCGGGTCGTGGCTTCGAAAATACCACACTTAAATCAGCAAATAATCACCAAGATAGAGGCACCGCGAACTAACACAAGGCGGGGATAAACAGAACTGAAACCAATCTCCCGGGCCACTAAACTAGCAGAAATCCCCTAAAAACTAAATTAGCAGAAACAGAGGAGGAGCAGAGGAATCTATACGTTATAGCTCCAAGTTGCCGGAACCGGCTCAAATCAAGCAAGCGACCGTTGAAGCCAAGCCTACACCATGAAGCGACCAGCAAATTCAGAGGAAGGATACACACGGCCGAGAGTTACCGTGAGCACGAGCGC
>NC_041389.1:9788371-9816854 GCF_002162155.2 Triticum dicoccoides
CGAAGCGTGGCAATGACGAGGGAGATTAGTTGGAGTTGGAGGAGGCAGGGCTAGTTTGGTTGGAGTCCTCGCCTCCGTGCCTGGTGAAAAACGATGCCTGGCCTCAGCCTGGAGAATTGAAAAAATGTGCCTGGTCAGGCTTGCCTGCGTAGGTGTGTTTGGCTAGTGTCCTAGGGTTCCCAGCGATCATTTACTTTTGTCAGTCTATAGAAAAGTACTGACCCGTGACTTCATCCATCAGCAGTGAATAAAAAAATGCAGTTAGCATCCCCAGGCTAGCACCAGGCTACCTTTTCTGTACGCCTGGGTCAGGCTAACTACTTGCCTGGCTCTCTAGCCAGGCTAATGACTTTTCAGGCTCCTACATACCAGGCAAGTTCAGGCTTTTCCAGGCAGCAACCAAACGAATCTCAGGCAACTTTCAGGCATGCTCCAGGCCAGGCTAAAAATAGCGAGGGCGCAAACCAAACTAGCCGGCAGAGCGAGAGGAGAAATGGATAGGAGAAGAGTGAGAGGGCCTGCCTTATCCGTGACAGATTTGCGTGAAGTAGTACTACTGCATGCATGTGATGCAGGATCCATACAACCACACGACAGATTTTGGCCCTGGTCTCAGCCGACAACCGGAGACAAGCACGCGTGTAGGGACCGTCGGTTCAGCCATCAACGTCGACGCGCGCGGTCGACATGCGCTGATGCGCCAGACAGACCACACCACACCAAAAAGTTGATGTTGACCGAAACACGATTCACTTTTTTTTTCACAAAAAGGGGCAGAGGCCGAGTTGGACGCCCATAGAAGAGTACGAAAAATAGAAATTACAGACGTGCCCAAAGCGTCTTCGTCGTTGCCCGACCCACACAGCACAAGCCACAGCTCGAGGGTGACCGGGAAGTTGAGAATATCACACGGAAACCAACGTTCAAAGAAAACACCTGAGAAACCACATTTAAAATTTCAAAAAAATTCAAAAAACCTAAAAGAAATTGAGATGTTAAGAAGATGGTATTCTATTGTCAAGTGAAGTTTGAAGTAAAAACATATCGCGGGATGCGAGCCATGAAAAAGACAAATTCGAAATAAATAGTGACGCTACTCTTTGGCACTATTCAATGTTAACTTTGTCTTTTTTTCATAGCTCACGTCACGTAATGTGTTTGAATTTGAAATTTTTGCATGGCAATAGAACATCACCATGTTAACATCATATATATATTTTTATGATTTTTCAAAACTTGATTATCTTTTTCGTGTGGTTTTCATCAGTTTCCACTATATTGATTTCTGTATGATATCCTCCCGCCGGGAAGTGGACCCTAGTCCCGTCAGATATGATGGGGGAAGCAAGCACCGTGATAAGCAAAGAAAGCTCCCGAGCTTGGCAGTAACTAATGAGCTGAAATCAGTCTGGGGGCAATAAACTACTCCCTCCGTCCCATAATAGTGTCACAGAAAAAGAGGAGTAGATGGAGGAGCAGAGGAATCCTTACCTTGACGAAGCGCAGCAATACAATGGCCAGGGGTCGGGAGGAACCAAACCTCACCGGAGATTGGGACGGAATCCTCGCCGGAGTAGTAGTACGATTTTGGACTGGTCGTGGGGGAAGGGAAGGGTCCGCGAGCGAATGGATTCCAGGTTTTATTTGCCTCCGGAGTCCATCCACTTATATACCCCCGGTCGACACAAAAAGTGGATAGCAACTTATCTCAATTGTGCGACTCACATACGTTCTCGGAGAGAAAGAATGTGGACACGTGGTACGTACGTGCGGCTTAGCGGCTGGTCGACCGCTTCCAGTAGCCAGTAGTAGAAAGTTGAAGGATTGCATGCGATGCGCGACGCGCGATGCATATCTTCGGACGTCGGCATATACAACTTTAATGATTCAGAGGTTGGCAGGTGCCTCTCTTGTCTTGGCTTGATGTTTCTTGTCTGTCGTCTCACTCTCAGCCGACCTCCGGGGAAGCGCACATACGTGGCGATGCACGCGTGTACGTGTACGTGTCGGCCAGACCGACAGAGATATTTGGAGCCTGGTAAAAAGTACCAAAACAGTCACGTACCCTTCGGGGAAAACCCTTGGTCAGTTGACCGGATGATGGCGCGCTCTTGTATCATTTCCTCCATAGGGGCATCATTTTGAAGGTGTGCATTGATGGGAGGGACCAGTGGACGGTTTTAGCGGTGAAGCGACATTCCGTGTCACGCATGGACGATGTGGAGTCTCGGCGCCGTGGCGCAACAGGGTCTCGGCAATGAATGTACGATGATGGACGCGCATAGGGAGGTGGCGTTGTGTGGCGCCGTGGTGGCATCGACGGCGGCCTGACAAGATCGATGCGTCAGTACCTGCTTTGAAGATGGGTTGGTAGAAGACGGCAGCGGCGACCTCTAAGAATGTGTTGGACAGGTGTGTGCCCTAGACCCGGCAAGATGCTTGGTTTGGGCCTTTGGCTTTAGATGTAAAGCTTTGGTGCGAGGTCTGTTTGATATCCGGCTCGGACATCGCACCCTTTCATCAAGTGGATATGAGTAGCGACAGATGTTGCCAAGATGATGGCCTGATATATACTCCCTCCGTCCGGAAATACTTGTCCTAGAAATGCATAAAATGGATGTATCTATAACTAAAATAAGTCTAGGTACAATCACTACTAGGACAAGTATTTTCTGACAGAGGAAGTACTTTGTAAGGTCTTTGTGAATAAATAATAAAATGATTGCATGCATCATCCAGATGCAAAGGCCGGTGGATCATCCTCCTTTTCAAAATAATAATAATAATAATTTTGATAGTTCAGATGGCAGCCACCTATAATCAGTAGCGTAGCTAGCATATCGGCATGCCTCGGGCCAGCTTCAGGGCACTGTGGCAGTAAACAAGCCTAGGTTTTGCCCTCACGCCCCGGGCCAAGGTCAGGGTGGCCTGGGGCCTGTGTACGCCCCTGCCTATAATGACTTTCATAACATATGAAAAAAAGCTTCAGAAGCACATATGTTTCAAGCAATGCAGATAAACTTTTGAATTCTTTCTCATGATCTGAGTGGAGTAACAAACACACAAAACACGGAAGATGGTAGCGTGGGTCGAAGCCTACGCCTTCCATATCCATACAGCACGTTCCTCCTTTGAAAGAGAAAGACAACCATGCCATGGTAGCAGAGCAAAAGCGTTGGGACCGTCTTTAGATGTTGTTGGCACCGGAGGAGGATTAACTGCCAACGTATGCTTAGTAGTGGTCCTTCTTCCGAACTAGGCGGTATGAGGTAACCTCAAGGGCGGCAACTACAAGAAACAAGAACGTAGCGATCACGAAAATTCCGACACCTCCGACAATCCTGGCATTCCCGATAGTTTTCTTTGCAGAGCCTTCAAACCCTAACACGGCGCCTGCCAGAAATAGTAGCACTGCTATGATCGCAAGAACCCTGCAAGTATATATGCATGGCGCAGTGACCATATTAATTATACAACTTAAATGAACAAGCCACCAAATACTGTAGACATAGATTCTGTATTAAAGTTCAGTTTTCAAATTCTAAAAGAAATGATAAAAGAACAATGAATTCTAAAGTTCTCGGACCGCGCCACTACTTAGCGCACCATGCCACATAGACTAGCATTAATTTTAATGACGATAGTTTCCTTGATTAGCAACGAAAGCAGGCGGTGTATCAAGTTGTGAATAACCAAATTATTTATGTACCATGAGATGATGAAGAAGACCACTGCGGCGATGCGCTTGGCCCCCTTAGTTATACGCCACGCCCTACAGCAGCAGATGGCCACGCTCGCAAGAATCTGCGTCATTGACGCCAACACGGCCGCTACCACGCCACATGCCATTGCCGGCGATCGCCGGTACGTAGAGAACTCAGCATGGTCATCTTGATGATGTTTCTGCATGAATGAATGCACACCGCTAAGAAGAATCAACAATATTATTATCAACTAGATTATGCTTGGCCGAAGTTGTTTTTCTAAATCATAGCCGAAGGTTAGAGTGAGAAAGAGATAGCATCTAGCAGGTTACAATGAGAAAGACATGATATCTAGCGTGTGATGCAGGCATACCATCGCCATGAGAACCGCGCTGATGACTCCGAACACGATCGTCATCACAGCGAGGATGCTGGTCACCACAATCGAGACCTTTCTTTCCCATCGATGATGTCACTCCTAATCGGAGCAGATGAGTTAAATAGTGCATTGCCACACGCATATAGATAGACAGAGATGAACAAGTGCATGAATGCAAGTATGCAATGTTAGCTCGAATAAGGTATTTAGGCAACACTGTTGTTTCTATTGGTCCTGCCGCTTTACTTTGGATTATTTGGAAAACAAGGATTTCAAAGTGTATTGCCTACCGATCCTACTAATGTGATATTTAGGCAGTGTTCGGAATCGCTCAGCTCCGCAACTCAGCTCCTGGAGCGGGCGGAGCTGTAGTTGGAAATCAGGGAGCTGCACTTTCCTGGCTCCAGAGATTCCTAGAGTGGGTGGGTTTCCGAACAAGACCTTATTCTGTGTCCATTGCTGGAATCATGGGTCGTGGTGCAAAAAAGAGGGCTACAAGGCTTGCTTAGTGTGGTTTCTAACGACTCTCCCCGGTGGCGAGAGAAGTCTTCAAATGTTCACATGGATGGAGCGCTGCTGCCCAACGATTCTGTTGATTTTGATAGGGCACCTTTGTGTCAAGATGATAGTTGTGGTTGGTTGGTTCATGTGGTATACTGGATTATGCGGTCGCTGATATCCCTTAGATGTGGCTAAATATCTATCTAGGGATGTATGATCTCAATGAGTACTTGCTCTGCTTTGTATCGTGCCTCCATTTTCATTACAAAAACGAGCGGGGTCGCATCTCGCAAAAGGACACACTTAAATCAGAAAATGTTCGCAAAAGGGCACACTTAAATAAGAAAATAATCATCAAGATAGAGCCCCCTTTTCGAAAAAGAAAAGAAAAAAAAATCAAGATAGAGCCCCGTGAAGTTCAGTTAAATCTATGTATACAGACTTGATAAACACCAGGACGATCCCGAGGTCGATTCATAGTTGAAGAATTAAGGTGCCGTTGAAAATGAAGGTGTTTACATGGTTTGTTCATAAGGGAGTCAATTTGTCAAAGAGTAACTTGGCACATAATAGTAAACGTTGTTGCTTTTGTGACCAGGACAAAATAATAGAACAGTTGTTTCTACTTTGCTCACTTGCCAAGGTAGAGACCTATGAAGATGTAGCCTTTAAAGTTAGACCTATTTGAGACTTGGTTAGCTGAGATTGAGCCTATAACTATGGCACATATTCGAGTAGGGGTGCGTGCATTTTTTTCTGGAATACGCACGAGTGTGGGTATCATTCATTAATAGAGGGGAGGGAAGAGATTCCCAAAGTCCACAAATTTACAATAGCGGTGCATCCACACGTCGGATGGACCGTCTACGGCACCTAAGAGCATATGGCCACTACTCCCGAGTTACCCACCTCGATAGGCACACAAAGAATCCCTCATGATCTCCTTTGAGCAGCCCGGCGTCCCGCCAAACTCGTCCCTCGGTGTTGATCCGCTCGATGACTGTTGTTGTTGACGGCGTGACCCCATCAAAGACGATGCCGTTGCGGTGCTTCCACAGCTCCCACATGACTAGCAAGGTGATTGCGCGGGTGGTCCTCCTACGGTCTTGTACTTGCTCTTGCCGTATGCACCAACTCTGTAGGGTCTCACTACCCGTGGCCACCCGTCCCGTCTGTCGGCCGCGGATAATACCCACAGCCAAATCTCGCGCGCAAAAACGCAGGTCACCAAGAGGTGGTCCATGGTCTCCTCATGTTGGTCGCGGAATGGGCATGCTGCCTGGTGGGGAAGGCTGCACCGGGCAAGTCTGTCTGACGTCCAGCAACAGTTCTTGATCGCTAACCAGTTGAAGAAGCGGCACTGCAGTAGGGCTCTTGACTTCCACGTGAAGGATGCTATCGGACACACCTCCAGACCCGCAAATTTGGCCGCGTACGGGGTGTGTGCATTACTTTGGGTCATTTGAAATTGTGAGAATGATGTTGCCTTTGACAGACAAAATATCACAATTTTTTTGCGGCACGGCTTCACAAAAGCGACGAACTGAAACCAATCCCGGAGCACTAGTCTCTCCGAAACAGAGGAGGGGAAGCAGAGGAATCCTTACGTTAGCTCCAAGTCGACGGGAACCGACCCAAATCAAGCAAGCGACCGCTGAAGCCTGCACCAGGAAGCGAGCAGCAAAATCACAGGAAGGCCGACAGTTCCAGGAGCACGAGCGCGCGGGGAGGAGAGCCTCGCCGCAGATTAGTTGGACGGCCATGGCGAGGGAGATTAGTTGGGCCTCGCTTGATAGGAGAGGAGTGAGAAGGCCTTACTTGTCCGTGACAGATTTTCATCAAGTACTACTACCCCATGACATAATTTTGGCTGGCTTGGCCCCTGGTCTGAGCCGACCACCGGAGACGAGCGCATGCCGCGCGTACAGACGTGGTGATGCGCTCATGTGTAGGGACCGTCGGTTCAGACATCAACGTCGGCGCGCGCGCGCGCGCGCTCTTGTGCCACACGGCACCGCACCAAAAAAGTTGATGTCGACCGAAACACGAGATTCATTTTTGTTTTCCCCCAAAGGGTGGAAAGAAGCCAGGCTGGGCACTCATGGGATGGGAGAGTACGAAAACTAGAGATTACGGACGTGCTCAAAGCGTCGTCGCTCTCGCCGACCCAGACGGCACAAGCCACAGTTCTAGCGTGGCATCAAATAATGAGTTTGAATTTAAATTCTGCATGGCAATAAAACGTCACCGTGTTAACATCTTATATTTTCTTTAAGACTCTTCCGAAACTTGAAAACATTGTTTTCGCGTGGTTTTTTATCGGTTTTCCACCAAACGTTGATTTATGTATGATATTCTTCGACCAGGAAGTGGCTCCTGGTCCCGTCAGACATGACGGCGAAGCAAGCACCGTAATCAGCAAAGAAAACTCCCGAGCTCGCCAGTAACCGATGAGCTGAAACCAGTCTCCGGAAGCAATGAACTAGCTCTAGCAGAGAAAGGGGAGTAGATGGATGGAGGAGCAGAGGAATCCTTACCTGGACCAAGCGCAGCAATATAATGGAGTAGTAGTACGGTTTTGGATCGGGGCTCGCCGGAGCTTGGGACGTAACCCTCGCCGGAGTAGTAGTACGGTTCTGGATTGGTTACTGGGGGAGGGAAGGGGGCCGCGAGCGGATGGATTCCAAGTTGCATTTGCCTGCGGAGTCCATCCGCTATGTAGCCCCGGCCGACAGACACAAAAATAAGGTAAGTGGATACGGAATTATCTCGATTTCGTGACTCACATACGTTTCCGGAGAGAAAGAATCAGAGTGAACGGGCACGTGGTACGTACGTGCGGCTCAGCGGCTGGTCGACCGCTTCCAGTAGCCAGTAGTAGAAAGTTGAAGGATTGCATGCGATGCATATCTTCGGACGTCGGCATATACAACTTTAATGATTCAGAGGATGGCAGGTGCCTCTCTTGTCCTGGCTCGATGTTGCTGTCCGTCGTCTCTCTCAGCCGACCTCCGGGGAAGCACACACGCGTGTGCGTGTACGTGTCGGCCAGACCGCCCCAGATATTTGGAGCCTGGTAAAAAGTACTACTAACACAGTCATGTACTCTCTTTTTTGAGGGCAAAACGAGACTCTTTTTTTTTTTTACCAAAAGGACCCTTTATAAAGTACTTTCTCGGTAAAAAAATGTAAAAACGTTTAGATAACTATTTTAGTGATCTAAACACCCTCATATTTCTTAACCATATTTCTTAACGGAGGGAGTAGAAATTACGGATTTGGCTCAAAGCGCCGTCGTCATCGCCAACCGGCACAAGCCGGAGCACCTCGAGCCACACCCGCTCATATACGTTTATAGCCGCCACCGAAAACCATTGCAACAAATCCTGGAGGCAATGATATAAAGGGGGTTATGTACATGCATTTCGACACAGGATGTGAAAAAACATGCTGAGACAAAAACCTGGAGTACAAATGATTACTGTCATGTGGCAGAAACACACTACTACAGTATATCCAAACATAAAGCTAAATGGCACATATTTAGTATTGAAGTACTTCCAGGAAAGAAAGTACAGAAGCTACGTTTACAGCCATTGTGTAACAGTGATTCATGTCTTCAGATTGCACCCTCATATGTTTGGTTATTATGGATAGAATCAGAATGTTGCCGCTCAGTTGCTTCATATAGATTGTAGTCCCGTAGGACTCTCCCACAAGAAGAATAGAAGACACGTGACAGGAGAGGTTATACCAAGCAATGAGAAAATCTCCCTGTCCTAACACTTCCCTGAACACATCAAATTCTCTAATATGTCACCTTCGAAGAATACCATACTACAGTAGCAACCACGACCACCTGTTACCACAGGCCCCGACCTCTACTAAGCTACCCCTCCATCCCTGGTTTTTGGCCAGCACCACCTCTGATATTACTGACCCCAATCAGATTCCAAATATAGGATTGGACGAATGTAATGAAAGAATCTATCAGATCTGCCAGTAACATCCATCTTGCAAGGACACCAAAACCGAACTCATGATCCAATCAGCCAACAATTTCATTTGTAAATTAACAACCAATTATTCTAAGAAATGAAAACTGACAAAAGCTCATGAAACCATGCATACTCATTTGTCAAGCTTAGAGCACCTAAGTCATTCTGGGGGAAGTGTAACAATCCAATTTTAACCCCTATTTATAGCATTCACAATCATGGGAAAATACATTTCAAACTATAGTCAAGGTTTAAAATGCCACTAACAATGCTCACTGACTTGTGAGCCCAACAATTTTGTTCAACCAAAATTTAGAAAATTGAATGTTTTTTTCAGATGGAAACTCTATTGTCTTCATCATGTATGACTACATAATCTATTAAATTAGACTAACTGCACGTATACACACTAAAAATACTGGTGTCAGCTCCTAAAATGTCCTACAAAATTCCCTTCCCTGACTACTCCATAAAGAAAAGAACTGTGGAAATGTAATAACTATTTTTAATGATGATTAATTCACCTCAAAAGGAAAATAGGATAAGAGGTGAAGATACGATATAATACTCTGACCTCTAGAGCATTCCTGCGATGCTGCACCAGCAGTTTTGACCCGATCAAGTGCCAAAGAAAATACAGTCTGACACAGCATAATCTTTCTTTTTGAGGAATGACACAAGATAATACAGATATTGAGCCGGGCATAAAACATTAACTAGAGATTCCCAGTCAGCAATTGTAAATAAAGCTACATGTATTTGAAAGAAAAATAAAATTATAACCAAATAATGGCAACGTCTTTTATCAATCTGTTATCTCCCCGCTCGTCCTCCCAACCATCCTCACGACCATAGGTACATAGTTTCCTCCGAATGCAAACTATATCCAAAACCATAAGTCCCAGGATCAAAACCTGGCTCTGACACTAAGTTGTCACGAGCTAGGTAACGGAGGGGATAGTTGTGAGTGGTAAGAGGGCAAGGGGTTCAGGCTAGGGTGCCGTGACATTTGGGGACAGATCTGTTCTGGAGCTTAACCACCGTACATAAAGCGATGCAAAGCCTGCTTAGAAGACCGATTTAGAGAATGATAAGAACCCACATTAACTTAACGGTGCAAATTGTACTGTTTACAAGAATTTCGATTGTATGCAAAAAAATAAAAATTATACCCAAAGCAATTCAAGTGATGTTTATCTGAAACATGAGATTTTGTTTTTCTTCTCTGGCTAGCTAAGTACTAGTACATGAGGAAACAGTTTGGCCACACTGACCAATAACAATTCCTCCAGATTGGATTACAGAATGATGCACCTAAAATCAATCATGAATAACAAAGTAGAGCACCTGCTAGAACTTGCAGTTGGTTTAACTGGCAGCTCAAATGCATTACTAATGAGAAATATCATGACATTAGACTGGACATAAGACATTGATCTTGTTCCTTACCGGGTTGCAGGTGAGGGAGCACGGATCGATGTCGATTAGCAGCTGCAGGTGGAGGAGACCGGGCAGTCGGCCGCCGGCGTCGGAGTCAGCAGCGGCAGGTCAGCACGACGGCCAGGCGCAACGGGGGTCCGAGGCCGAGGGCGAGGTGTGACGGCGGCGGGAGTGCGACGAGGTGGGCGGCGCCGCGGAGGGCCCAGGAGCGCGCACGGGTTGGCAGGGAGTCGGGGATTGGCGCGGCGGCTAGCGGGGGGTGGCGGCGGCGATTCGCCGGCGAGGGTCACCGGTAGAAGAGGGAATCGGGAGGGGACCTTTTTTTCTTCTCGTAAATAGTTTTTTTTTATCACGGGAACCTTCTTCTTGGAAAAGGGGCAAAGATCCGAATTGGGCCAACCTCGTGGCTGCAGCCGGCCCGCGGCCCAGATACGAAGAGAATGTAAAATTTGGGCAATTTTCGAGAGCAACTAGTTAATGAGCGCTCCTTCGGAAACTTGACAACGATCAGCGCCACTTGGAAAGCTCTGAGCCATTCGCCATGTGTCGTGCTCTGGGCTCCCTCCAGATTTTTTATTCCACATGCGTTTTCGGCTTTATAAATGTTTTTTTTGGGTTTTTTCGACGTTTCGGTTTTCCACCAGTCTTCCTTAGCTTTCCGATAAAAAAAATCGAAAACAAAGTTTTGCGCAAAAAGACACATTTTTTTCTTTCGTGAAAGTCACGGTTTTTCTTCCGCGAGAGGCACGATTTTGCTTTCGTGAGAGTCACGGCCGTGCCTCTCGAAAATGAAAAAAACATGTTTTCTTTTTTTTTCTTTCGCGAAGTCACGGTTTTGCTTTCGTGAGAGGCACGGTTGTGCTTTAGTGAGAGTCACGGCCGTGCCTCTCGGAAATGAAAAAAATGTGTTTTCTATTTTTTTTCCTTTCGAGAGAGTCACGGTTTTCCTTTCGCGAGAGGCACGGACGTGCCTCTCAGAAACGAAAAAAACGTGTTTTCTGTTTTTTTCCTTTCGTGAGAGTAACTGTTTTGCTTCTGCAAAAGGCACGGTTGTGCTTTCGCGAGAGTCACGACCGTGCCTCCTCCGAAACGAAAAAAAATGCGTTTTCTCTTTTTCTTTCCTTCCGCAAGAGTTACAGTTTTGCTTCCGCGAGAGGCACGGTTGTGATTTCATGAGAGGCACGGCCGTGCCTCTTTCGAAAAGGGAAAAAATCCGTGCTTCTGGTTCAGTTTTTCTGTTCTATTTTTTCATGAAAGAAAAGTTCATCAAAAACTATCAACATGGGATCTAGTTTTGAAGATCTCGACGCGATGAATCCAATGATGAAAGCGGTTCGAGATTTGGACACGTGGTTTAAGAGATAAAACATTTTAAATAAATGGATCTACGAAAAAAAGGAAAAACTCCCAGGTTGCGACAAGTGACGCACATGTAGCGCGTCACTTGTCGCAACCTGAGGAGGTTGGAGTGATCTTTGCAACGAGTACGACTCAACTAGTGATTTTGCAAATTTTCCAAACCTCGTGATGGATGGGGCAGTCCCTCTATTGGGAGCTCCTAATTACTGCATTCTGCGGCAAATAGACGCCTCTTCGCTCATAGCACGCGGAACTGGCCGGCCATTAGGGTAAAACTCTTAGCGATCAGTCGGGCGCAAAACTTTCGAAAAAGAAAATATGCTCAACCAACCAAGGATTTGGTCTCCAGAACTTCTATTGAGGCCGACACCTCGCCAGCCGGTCGAACTGACCAACGGCTCTTGAAAATGTGCAGCGCCAAGTCTAAAGAACACACTGCAGCAGCGTAACTCAACATTTAAAAAATGCAATCAATTTATTATATTCCATTTCTTTTGAAATTGAGAACAATGTATTGAAAACTCAAACAATCTTCGAAAACTTGGAACACCTTTTGGAATTATGAAGATATATTGAAAAATGAGGACAAAATTTTGAAACTCCGAACAATTTTTTAAAACACGAATAAAGTTTAAGACTCCGAACTTCATTGAAAACAATAAACAAATTTAAAAAATCTGAAGAATTTTTTAGAATTTGAAATATTTTTAGAAATACGAACAAAATTTTGAAGCTCTCAACTTTTTTGAAATCATGAACAATTTTTGAAATTCCAAACATTTGTTTGAAACAGTGATTTTTTTTAAACACAAGAAAAAAATTCAAACTCCATTTTTTATGAAAACATGATCAAATTTCGAACTACCGAACAATTTTTAGAAACAAGAAAAAAATTAAAACTCCAAACTTGCTTGAACACACGAATTTTTTTTGAACATTTTGGACATTTTTTGATATTGCGAACAATTTAGAATACAGAACAAAAAATTAAAATCCAAACATTTTTTGAAAACATGAACAAATTTTAAAACTCAGAACATTTTTGGACACCGACGCAACAAGCGCAAGAAACAGAATTTCAAAAATGACACTTAAAAATAAAACAGAAAAAATATAAAGGAAACAAAGAAAAGAAAAAAATAGAACAGAAAATAAAACAAGAAAAACCAAAAAGCCGAGTAGAAGAAAAAAAACAGTTCTGGGAACCATCTAGAAGGTTCCCAAAACCACTTGGCTCCCACTGTGGCCATGCTTTAAGTGGGTGGGCCCAAATCCCTAGCTCTGGTGCGTGGCGCAACTAGCGCAACGAGTGATTTGAACCAAGACCTTCTAGACATCAGAAAGCTGCGCTAACCACACGAGCTACCTCACTTTTTGTGTTACTTATAGCTATTTATTACTTTTCTTCTTTCTCCTTTCTTTTTTTACCTTTTTATTTTTGTTGGAAAAATTTTGTTCCATTTTTCTCTCTAAATTAGTGCATTTTTTCTTCAAATTGATGTATTTTTTTAAAACAGATGAACATTTTTTCCCAAAATTGATGAACTTTTTTGCTAAAATCTGTGAACTTTTTTAGAATTGGTGAACTTTTTTCAAATTTGATGAACATTTTTCAAATATCGTAAACATTTTTTAATATTTGATGAACTTTTTCCAAATCCGATGAACTTTTTCAACTTCGATGATTTTTTTTCAAATTTGATGAACGTTTTTTTAAATTGATGAACCTTTCCCATTTTTTGCTTTTTTTTCAATTGGTACGGTTTATTTCAATTCGTGATTTTTGTGAATGCGTAATTTATGTTTTTTTGTTCAAATAATTATAGTGCGTATATAATACTAGTATATTTTTAGTTTTTGTACTGAATGAATGGTCAAAAGTGCTTTATTTCCTCTAGTAATCAACAATCTGAGTGTGTCCTTGTGGTGAACGTGTGTGCATTTACATTGGTTTTCGGAGTTCGAATCCCAGAACTCCCTATTAAATGTGAACGATTCCCTCTAAACATTATGAAATGAAAAGCTTTACACCCCTTACAAAAAAGAGTTCGCCGTGCCTGATGAACATTGGATTTCAGACCAAATGGCGTATAACTTATTGCTATGATCAATGGTGATGCCATCGAAGATGTTAAGTTGAGTGATCCACATCCCCTCTCAATAACCTCGTTAACTCTCTCTTTGAACTGTAGCTTCTGTTATCATCCAAACTGACATTATTCACCAAGATTGCCCGGATATATTATGTTGGGATCTAACCACTAATGGTACTTGTTCTTCCAAATCCATTTATTAATTGTGTTTGCAGGATATTCATGCAAATCCAAGAAATACTCCTTGCCAAGTTTCTTTGCAGGTCAAAAATCTTCTCAAGTTGATTTGGAAGCAAAAGTTGATGATCCCTAGAGTTCAAACTTTCGCTTGGAGACTCCTTCGGAAAGCGCTTCCCACAAGCTTGAGGGCTGGGTGCTTTTCCATACATATTTCTCAATGTTATTGCAGATGTGGTCAACAAGAGGATGAGGTTCACCTGTTTTTTCTTTGTGACTTTGCTAGAGCTACTTGTTTTTCTCATCCTTGGTTCATTAGAACAGATGTTTTAGTTCAAAACTATCCCAATATTCAAAGTATTATTCTTGCTTCTGTTATCATCATTCTATATTTTATGGGGTGTATTTGGAAAGCAAGGAATGATTATCTTTTTTATAGAAAGAAAGCTGCCCATCACCAAGTTAATACTGTTGTTGCTTCTCTATGTGCTGATTTTTGTGATCTTCTTAATAATTCTTCACACCATCAGTCTCGAAACTCCAGTTGTATCTTAATCCATACTAATCAACTTCCCTTGCAGGGACAAACGCTTAAATCCGATCTTCTTATCACAGGACCGGAAGTATATACTGATGTAGCTTTTAAGTGCAAAAGGATTCCAGGTTTATTGCAGGGAACATCAGCCACTGGAGTTGGTATCTACATTTCTTTGTCGCAGGATCAGAAGCAAGTCAATGTTAAGATTCAAGCTTTCACCTCAAATACAAGTACACCTCTTGGCTGCAACTTTTGCTCTTCTCCTGGCTGCACTAGTGGCCAAACGTCTCAGCATCAACCAGCTGACCTTCCTCACAAACTATCTCTCTTTGGCTTCATTTGCGGCTAGTAGGAAGATTACTGAAACTACTACCCCTTGGACTATCAGGAAAGTTTTAGCTGATTTCTCATGTTACTCTTTAGACCTGCAACCTAGGGTGTTCCATATTTTCCAGGGAAATTAATGGAATTGCTCACAATGTCGCTCATCAGGTTCTTAGATCAAATGGAGAACCTGGTATATGTTATTTTGCTTCAGCTCACAGGAACGTGACTTGCGCGGTAGTTTCTCTCCTCTCCAATTTCCAGTTCAAGGGATTTGTAATTGATGTTGTACGTTGCTATTGAGCTGAGCTGAATGGAAACTTTGGTGCTTCGTGCGCCATTTGTTGTTCAAAAAAATAAACATCCCCTCTCAATGCTTGTTGACCCACCAACTCTTCCTTTTAAAGATTATAAAGATGTCTCATGCAATTTCCTTGGGGTGTTCTTCGTTGTCCGACGAAGAATAGTGCCAAAAGTCAGTTTGCTTGCCACCCCCAATGATGATTCTAGTGGCTTCACGTTCATATTAGACTTACGGATTATTTTTACCGGAACTAACGGACCAACTCTTCTCCCCTCACTAAGAGCATGTGCAACAGTCTAGGAGGGTCATGTCTATACCCTCTCTTCATGTCAGATTACAGATGCACACAACCCGACAAAAAAGGAAGGAGAAGAAAAAAAGATCCCGCTACGGTGATCAAAACCGTGTAGTTGCAACACAAGCCACTGCGAAGGCAGCACCCGGAGTCCAAATTCTCCAAAAGCGATGCCTCCAAGAAGAAAACAGTGCACAAGCGCCGTGCCACCCGACCATAGACCTCAGGTTTTCATCTGGAGAAAGTCCGCTCTCAAAACAATGCCTTCAACAAGATCATTGCCAGGCACAACCACTTAAAGCCAGACCTTGGATTTTCACCATGGAACATAAGACTATGTACTTCTCCGGTGCTGCCTGCCCCGCTTGCCGATGTCGCTTCTACAAGTCAGGAAACACCAAGCAAAGTCCTCATCGCCTCAAGGACTCAGTTTGCTATAACTAGACTTCAAACCTCAGCCGCCATGACATTCTCCGCCACTATCTTCACCATGGAAATTTGAAGACCGACATGTCCCATGATGGCAACACACAGCGAAGCTTAGCGTCACTCCCTCTTGAAGCCGCACGGCTAAAAATACGGGTTCACACGACCGAATCTGATCCAATCCAGCAATCTATAGGCGTCAGGCGCCGAATGGAGATCGCCGACGGAGCCTTCTAGAACTTGTCACCGGCCAGATCGATAAGGACATGCGTCAAGTAGAACACCGTCTTGACGCGAGAAGAACACTAGGACCACCTCCTTTATTAGGCAGATCGGCAGGCCCCCACGCCGCTGCCCACTGGTTCCTGATTAATAGTCTGGAGAACTCAGCGGGCACCACCACCACCACCCGCATCACGCGGAGATGAGGGGCTGGGCCGCACCGAGACCCCCGAACCAGGCGCCATGCCACCCACGTGGCCACAGCGGTCGCCCAAGAAGTTCGGGACCGCCGCCCCGGTGTCCAACTCCGTCATACGAGCCGCGTCTGTTTCAGGGAAGGAGATCGAACACACTGGTTCCATTCATCTGTGGAGATACATATACAGGGGAGCAGCGGGTGCTTGAGCCACGATGGTGATCGTGGAGTGACCATGCTCGAGAGGTGGATGGACGTGTGTGCGTAAAGGAAAACTGCACACACGTACGCTATACTAGCCTGATGTAGAGACTACGTACAATACTCACACACACACACACATATACATGTAGCTTAACACCCCCCCTCCCCGCAGTCGGGACGGTGCGAGGAGCGACGCAGAGACTGGAGCGGAAATCGTGGAAGACGTCGACGGGCAATCCTTTGGTCATCACATCGGCGAGTTGCTGCCGCGTGGGAATGTGAAGGACGCGAAACTTGCCCAGGGCCCCGCGCTCGCGGACGAAGTGAATGTCGAGTTTGACATGCTTGGTGCGCCGGTGATGGACTGGATTGCTGGAAAGGTACACCGAAACCGAAGAGATGTTGTCACAGTACAGTACACGAGCGTCGCCGTCTTGATAGAGCACCGGAGTTCGCCCAGAAGTTGTCGGAGCCAGACGCAGTCAGCCACTGCATTGGCAACACCGCGATACTCAGCGTCAGCACTCGATCTGGAGACGGTCAGCTGGCGTTTGGACGACCAGGACACAAGAGTGTCGCCAAGATAGACGCAGTACCCCGAGATGGAGCGCCACGTATCCGGGCAGCCAGCCCAGTGGGCGTCGGTGTAGGCGCGGAGATCAAGTGTCGAGGACGCGCGCAGGTGTAACCCGAGAGAGGCAGTGCCGCGGATGTACCGGAGAGCGCGCTTGATCAGCGCACGATGGCACTCACGCGGATCATGCATGGGCAAACATATTTGCTGGACGGCGTAGGCGAGCTCCGGGCGCGTGACGGTGAGGTACTGCAGGGCACCGGCGAGGCTGCGGTACTCTGTGGAGTCAGCCACGCGGGGGCCTGTCGCCGCGGGCAGCTTGGCCTTGGTGTCCACCGGAGTAGGCACGGGCTTGCAGTTGTCCATGGAAGGATGCTCCAGCACGTCCTCCGCGTACTGCTCTTGCGAGGGGAAGAAGCCAGCATCGGAGCGCGTGACGCGGATGCCCAAGAAGTAGTGCAGGGCGCCGAGGTCTTTCATGGCGAACTTGGTGGTGAGCGCGGCGATGATGCGATGAAGGAAGGCGTCGGAGGAGGCCGTGAGGACGATATCGTCCACGTAGAGCAACAGGTACGCGGCGTCAGCGCCGCGCGCGAGCGTGAACAGCAAACTGTCCGAGCGGGTCGCCGTGAACCCAAGGGTGGTGATGAAGCCGGTGAAGCGAAGAAACCACGCGCGCGTCGCCTGCTTCAAGCCATACAAAAACTTGGAAAGGCGACACACGTGGTCTGGCTTGCCGGTGTCGATGAAGCCCGCAGGTTGAAGACAGTAAACCTCTTCCTGAAAGTGCCATGCAAGAAAGCATTCTTCACGTCGAGTTGATGGACTGGCCACCGACGCGACGCGGTGAGAGTGAGGACGGTGCGGATGGTCGCTGGTTTAACCACAGGGGAGAAAGTCTCCCCGTAGTCGACACCAGCACGTTGGTTGAAGCCACGTACGACCCACCTCGCTTTGTATCATTCAAGAGTGCCGTCCGCGCGCAGTTTTTGACAGAAAATCCATTTTCCCGTGATGATATTTGCGCGTGGAGGTTTAGGCACAAGCTCCCAGGTACGGTTTTCAGTGAGAGCGGCGAACTCCTCTCGCATGGTGGCGACCCAGTTGGGATCACGAAGAGCAATGCGCACTGAGCGCGGAAGGGGGGAGATCCTCGGTGAAGCGGCGACAGAGGCAACACAAACGTAGTCCGCGGCGTACTTCTTGTTTGGCCGGAACACGCCGGCGCGTGCACGAGTGACGATCCCTGGCGCGGGAGGAGGTGGAGCAACGGAGCGGCCCGATCCATCGGATGAGGATCCAACGGATGCATGGGAGCCGGACGTGCATGGGCTGGAGCAGGGAGTGGACGTAGCCCAAGACGCGGGGGAAGTGGGTGAGGGAGGGTTTGAATGTGGGCCACAGGATGGGGATCTGACGGCGCTGGTCAATGCAGGTGTGTGCGCGCGAGAGAGAGAGCGGCAGGGCGTGGGCTGGCTGAGGTGCGTGGTTAGGGAAGGATGGGTGGGCACCGGCACGAGGCGTGGGTGAGAGATCGTGGGAGCTGGTGGCAGTTGCGGTGTGGCAAAGGGGAAGGTGAGTTCGTCAAAACGAACATGGCAAGAAGTGAGCACGCGATGAGTGTTGGGGTTGTAGCAGCGATAACCACGATGATCTGGGGGATAGCCCAAGAAAACACATGCCACAGAGCGAGCATCAAGCTTATGACGCGCGGTCGAGGTGGTGTTGGGATAACATAGGCAGCCGAAAATGCGCAAGGCGGAGTAGTCGGGAGCTACGCCAAGGAGGAGTTCATGCGGGGTACGCGGCGAGCTAGATGCACAGGGTTTGTAGTTGTGAAGGAGCGTGGCGGTGGCGAGCGCTTCAGCCCAGAAGCGAGGCGGGAGTGAGGCGTGAAAGAGAAGTGCGTGCATGCTCTCGTTCAGAGTGCGGAGAGCACGCTCGGCAACCCCGTTTTGTTGGCTCGTGTAGGGGCATGACAGGCAAAGGACTATGCCGTGGCGAGAGAGGAGGGAGCGAACGGCGAGGTTGTCAAACTCGCGGCCATTATCGGTTTGCAAAGCCAGGATAGGACGCTCAAATTGAGTGTGAACATAGGCGTAGAAAGCAGTGAGCACACAAATCACACCAGACTTGTTTCGAAGAGGAAAGTCCATACATAGCGCGTACAACTATCAATGATAACTAGGTAGTATTCAAAACCAAAAACGCTAACAACTGGAGAAGTCCAAACATCTAAGTGTAATAGCTGAAATGGGAAATAGCTAGTAGACGTGGAGGCAGCGAACGGTAGGCGTGTGTTCTTGCCGAGGCGACACGCTGAGCAGGAGTGCGGAGTGGAAGGCGCGCAGGTGAACTCGAACTGACCCAGAGCACGACGGAGCACCTCCGTGCCGGGATGCCCAAGACGGCTGTGCCACAACTCAGCAGACGCGACGCCGACGAAGTAGCTAGCGCACGGGACGGCAGGGTTGCAGCACACCGGGTACAGGTCGCCGATCGAGTCACACCGAAGGATCACCAGGCGGGTGCGGATATCCTTGACAGAAAACCCAAAGGCGTAAAATTCCACGGATACAGGATTATTGCGAGTAAGACGACGTACAGAAAGAAGATTGGTGGTGATGGAGGGAGAGAGGAGCACATTGTGGAGCTCGAGAGAGGAGTTGTTGGCGATGAGCGAGCCACGGCCAGTGTGCGTAATGGGCATGCAGCCGCCATTGCCAACAATAATATCACGAGGAGGAAAGGAAGGACGAAGGGAGTGGAGAGTACCAGGGTTGGAGGTCATGTGCGATGAGGCGTCCGAATCCATGTACCAGTCAGAGGTGCTGGCGGGTGGCGGCGGCGAGGACGAGTGCGCGGCCTGAAGTGCAGTCTGGAGGCCACCCATGTCCCATGGCTGCTGCGGCGGGGGAGGCGCGCTGCTGGAGCTGGCCCCTGGCGACCCATAGGTGAACCCGGGGAGGAGCGCAGGATACCCGACGTAGGCAGCAGTCGCACCACCGGCGAAGAGAGCTTGCTGCGTCGGGAAGCCCGGGCGGGGCCCGAGGACGCCGGCCCCTGGCGCACGCCAGGGCATAGGCCACGCCTGGACCATGCCAGTCCAGGAGTGGGCGCTCGGGGAGGAGCCTGGTAACGCAGCCGGGCGTGGAACGGGCAGAGTCGAGGGTGGTGTAGTCGAGGACGAGCCCCCCGTTGCCCCGACCGCGGCGACGGTTGCGCCCACGCCCGCGACCAGCCCCGCCGTCGGAAGGAGGCATCGGGGGCGCTGGGCTAACCGGCAGACGCGCCGCGATGAGAGCATGGGCGGATTGCTGACGAGCCGCCTGCTCGGCGCGATGTTCTTCGAGGAGGAGGAAGGAGCGGGCCTCAAGGAACATGGGCAGCGGGACACGCGAGGTGAGGTGGGGGATCGCGGTGTGGTACTGGAGCCCGAGCCCGCGCAGCATGTTGAACAATTGCTGCGGCTCGGAGACAGGCTGGCCGAGGTCACGAAGTTGATCGGCGAAGGACTTGAGGCGAGTGCAGTACTGCATCACCGTGAGGTCGCCCTGCACCACAGCGTGGTACTCGGCATCGAGATACACTGCCCAGGAGAGGTTGTTGTCGCGGAAGATGCCCTCGATCACAGCCCAGAGCACGTCGGCGGTGTCGTCGGGCTGCATCACGGCGTCGAGCAGCTCGGGAGAGACAGTGGAGTAGAGCCAATGAACGACGCAGTGGTCGACCATGACCCATTCGGGATAGCGACGGCGAGGGGCGGCAGGAGCGACGAGGTGGTCGCGCACACCGAACATGCCGACGATGGTGCGGAAGAAGCGTCGCCACTGGGCGTAGTTGCCGGCATGGAGGTCGAGGGTGACCGGAACGTGATGCTAGATGCAGCGGCGCCGGGGGTACGGTGGACAGAGGCGCGCTCGCGGGCTGGGCGGGCGCCAGAGCAGAGGGCGGAGGCGCGCTCGCGGCCAGAGCGGACGCATCATCGTCGGAGGTGTCAGGGGTGGCTAGGGGATTGGTGTCCATGGCAGCGGAAGGAGAGGACAGATCAGGCGCAAACGGGTTGGTTGCGGCAGCGTCTGATACCATGTTTCAGGGAAGGAGATCGAACACACTGGTTCCAATCATCTGTGGAGATACATATACAGGGGAGCAGCGGGTGCTTGAGCCACGATGGTGATCATGGAGTGACCATGCTCGAGAGGTGGAGGGACGTGTGTGCGTAAGGGAAAACTGCACACACGTACGCTATTCTAGCCTGATGTAGAGACTACGTACAATACTCACACACACATATACATGTAGCTTAACAGCGTCGTCTTGGCCCGCCATGAAACTCCAGCGAGAGATCCCTCCACGCGAGAAGGAAGAGGCCTGGATGCTGCCAGTTGCACTTGGGGATGAGAGCCCGCCACCGCCGTCAGCAAGGCGGCCCTTGACCGGCGGCATCCTTCAGCGGTAGTGAGGGGAACAAGGGCGGAGGAGAGGGAGGTGGCAGCTCTAGGGATCCGCCCGAGCCACCCCGCGTGGGAGCGACGCGGGGGTCACACCCACACGATGTATATAATGGAAGGAAAGGAAAAAGAATATGACCAACCATCTTCTCAATGCCAGCTAGTTTTGCATGTAAAGCCTCCATGGCAATAAAATGGCGCAGGTTAACAAGCTTGTTGCCTTTCGGCAAATTTGTACTTGTTAAATTGTGATCGAAATTCTAACGTATTGGACTAGACGTAGTACATGCGGTGTAAGCCTTTTCATTGGTACCGATGCATACGAGTACAACTCGTTTACTTGTCCTCAAGGACTCTTATGTATTGCTCTCATATATACTCCATGTAGTCTCACCTAAAGACTGTCTGTAGTCTCGTGCTTGTAATACTCCTCCATCATAGTGATGCTCTTGTCGTCTCGTGCGTCCGTGATTTCTCCCGTAAGGGTTTTCATGTAAAAATCCGTGTGCTCTCGTGTCTCATTTATCTCGTTTTATCTAACAAGTGGTATACACGAAGTAGCATGACAAGATGGGCCACTGGTACCATATCACAAGGTGAAGACGACGGCCAAGCCCAGGTCGCTCCCCAGGTCGCTCCCGCGGGCGGCCCGGGAGCGAACCCTAGCCGCCGCCAGCGCAGGCCCCTCCGGCCCCTCCTTCCCTCGCCGCCGCCGGCGGACGTTACCGGGCGAAGCCCGCGCGGCTCGGCGGCGGCGGGGCCCTTCCCTCCTCCAGCTCGAGCAGGGGCGGCGCGGGCCGTTCGTTCGGGCGGGGACTCGGCGCGGCGCTCGCGCGGGTGCGCGCACCGGCGAGGGTTGCCGTGTTCGGGATGGTGTGGCGAGGGCGCGCAAGGCGCGGCGCGGGCGCGTTCGGTCTTCGGCGGCGTAGATCGGACGCTGGATCGGGAATCGCATTGGCGGCGCCCGATCCAGATCTGAAGGCTTCCGTCTACTTCAACCAGGGCTGCCTCCGATGGTCCTACTTTCGGCGGCCTTTGTCGTCGGAGTTGTACCGGTTTGGCGGCTGGAGGTGGGAGGTGGCTCCGGAGAAATCCGAGGCCAGCAGTGCTGGTCACGACGGCGGCGACGCCCGAGGGCGCCGTACCCTTCTTGGAGGCGCCGTCCAGATTGCCTCCTTCCCCTCTTCCTTACACCCAGCTCGTATGCCGGGCGAAAGCCCAAATCCATGCCGGATTGAGCGACAGCGGCGCTCCGGGCGTCGTCACCTTCTTGGGGGTGTCGTTCTTGGTGAGCTTGGGGTGGATGTGATGCTTTGGTTGCTTGGCGGCGGATTGGTCTTCAGAAGCCCTGCCGGTCTCGGCGGAGCGGTGCTTCATCCTACTCATGGATGGCGGCGTATCTCGGCGGCGTGGCGCAGTGGAGATTCGGCGTCCGATGTGTGGCGATGGACTCGCGCAGGAGACGAAGCTGTCTGGTGTCGTGGTGACGTCGATAGCTGAGTGGTCAGACAAGGTAGAAGCCTCAATTTGATCTGAAGACGGACCTGTGGAAGATGGCGGCGACGACACACGAGTGCGTCTGACCGGATTATGCCCCAGACCCGGTATGTGGCTCGGCTGGGGCTTCCGAATGTGTTTCGGTTTCGGCTTTTGATGTTAGGCTTAGGTGAGTGGTCTGGGTAGTGGCCCAACTAGCACCCCTTCATCATTTTGGATAGGAGTAGCGGCATATGTTGCCAAGATGGTGGATTCAGGCACATTGTTGTAATACTTTGTAAGGTCCTTGAGAATAATCAATAAAGTGGCCGTATGCATCTCCCAGATGCAGAGGCCGGGGGTCATCCTCCTTTTCTAAAAAAAAATACACGAAGTAGCACATACGAGATTTGAGACGAAAGAATTAGGGTTGCGGTCTGGTCCGCCGCCGCCGACCTGCAATTCGACAAATCGCAGGTTTTGCCGAGAGCGCCAACAGGAGTTCAGTCGACCGGGTCAAGTTCGGAGATTCCTCTGCGTATCCGAGATCGATCGCTGCTAGTTGTACGAGCTGCAGCCGCATGTCGCCGGGACCGACAGGGTTTCCATCGCGCGCCGCTTCGAAAGCGTGGCCACGTCTTCCCGTCCATAGCAGCCTTGCTTCAAGTCCCGACGAATCGGCTCAAGTTCAACTGTACATCACGTGAAGACAAGTACCGCACTATCTCTTGGATTTTTTACTACGTGAAGCTTATCCTGATTCACTAGTACTAGAGTACAAGTTCAGATTCTGTTTTTCTGTCTTCGACTGCCACGTCCACCCGAAGCTACCAGGTGCTACTGTTTTTTGTTTCGTTTGATCCCCATATTAAATTATGTCAAGAATTTTCTACTGGCTTATACTACTTGTGTACACAGATTTAATCAACTCATGGCATCGATGAAGTATGATGTTCCGCTGCTGGATCATGACACAAGGTTTACTTTATGGCAAGTCAAGATGCGGGCGTTGTTGGCACATGCTGACTATGATGAAGCACTGGACAGTTTTGGAAAGAATCGGACTCAAGACTGGACTATGCGGAGAAAAGAATAGATCGTAAGGCTTTGTCACAAATTCAACTCCATTTGCATAACATAATATTTCACAAAAAGTTTTGAGCAAAAAAACTGCCGCTGTTCTATGGTTAAAGCTGGAAGGGATTTGCATGACAAAAGATTTCACCAACAAGATGCATTTGAAGCAAAAATTATTCCTGCACAGGCTATCCGAGGGGGGTAATGTTTTGAATCATATTTTAGAATTTAAAGAGATTATATCTGATCTATCTGCAATGGAGGTTAAGTATGAAGAGGAAGATACTGCTTTAATGTTACTCTTTTCACTGCTAAGTTCTTATACCAATTTTAGAGACACCATATTATACAATTGTAATACTCTCACACTTAATGAAGTTTATGAAGCTTTGAAATCCAAGGAAAAGATGAAATTAATGGTGCCTCATGATGGTTCAAGTTCATCCCAAGCAGAGGGATTATCTGTTCGTGGCAGGACAAAGGAGAAGAACTCCAATAATGGAAATAGAGGCAAAAGTAAAAATGGCTACAGGGGCCGGTCGCAATCCAGAGACAAGAAATATTGCAGATATTGCAAGAGAGACGGGCATTACATTTCAGAGTGTTACAAGTTGCAGAACAAAGAAAAGAAGAAAGGTAACAAACAAGGTGAAAATTCTTCTAACGTTGCTCGTGATGATAGTTCCGATGATGCTCTTGTCGTTATTGCTTGATGTGCTGAGACCAATGATGAGTGGGTACTTGACACAACATGCACTTTTCATATGTGCCCGCATAGAGATTGGTTTACTACTTTTTATTCCACTTCTGCTGCTGGTTCTGTTTTGGATTTTGGTAATTCACCATGCAAGATTGAAGGCATAGGTTCCGTTCGAATCAAGATGTTTGATGGCACAATCAAAACTTTGACAGATGTTCGGTATATTTCGAAGATGAAGAGAAATCTTATCTCTATGAGTGCCCTTGATACAAAAGGTTACAAGCAGGTGGAGATAGTGTTTTGAAGGTCACCAAAGGTTCCCTTATTGTGATGAAAGGTGACTTAAGTTCGACCAATGGTCTTTATTACCTTCGAGGTTCTACCGTTTCAGGTAATGCTACTCTAGTTATTTCAAAGAATTCTGATTGTGATGCTGCTAACCTTTGGCATATGCGTCTTGGACATATGAGTGAACTTGGTTTAGCAGAGTTAAATAAGAGAGGTCTTCTTGATGGATATGAACCTGGTAAATTGAAATTTTGTGAGCATTGCGTCTTCGGCAAGCATGAGAGGGTGAAGTTCAACACTTCGACTCATACAACCAAAGGTATTCTTGATTATGTTCATTCTGATTTATGAGGAACATCTCGCAGAAAGTCACTTGGTGGTGCTAGTTACATGCTGACTATTATTGATGATTATACGAGAAAAGTTTTGTCTTATTTCTTGAAGCGTAAATATGAAGCATTCTTGACATATAAGGAGTGAAAGATTATGATTGAGAGACAAGCTGAAAACAAGGTAAAGATACTTCGCACTAATAATGGTATCGAATTCTGTTGTAAGCAATTTTAAAATTATTGCAAGTCTGAAGGCATTCTCAGACACTGCATCATTCCTTATACACTTCAACAAAATGAGGTTGCTGAGCGTATGAACAGGACCATTATTTTCAGAGCCTGTCGCATGTTGTCCAATGCAGGTTTGCATAGGCATTTTTGGGCTGAGGCTGCTTCCACTGCTTGTTATCTCATTAATCGTTCACCATCTATTGCTCTTAATAAGAAAAACTCCAATTCAGGTATGGTCTAGTTCACCTGCTGATTATTCACAGTTGAGAGTTTTTGGTTGCACTGCTTATGCTCATGTTGATAATGAAAAGTTGGAGCCTAGGGCTGTTAAGTGCATCTTTCTTGGTTGTAAGTCTGGTGTTAAAGGTTTTAAGTTGTGGAATCCTGAAACCCAGAAGGTTGTTATTAGCAGAAATGTTTGATACGTCTCCAACGTATCTATAATTTTTGATTGTTCCATGCTATTATATTATGTGTTTTGGATGTTTAATGGGCTTTACTATACACTTTTATATTATTTTTGGGACTAACCTATTAACCGGAGGCCAGTCCAAATTGCTGTTTTTTTGCCTATTTTAGTGTTTCGCAGAAAAGGAATATCAAATGGAGTCCAAACGGAATGAAACCTCTGGGAGAGTTATTTTTGGAACAAACGCAATCCAGGAGAATTGGAGTGGAAGTCAAGAAAGAAACAAGGAAGCCATGAGGTAGGGAGGCGCGCCCAGGGAGGGTAGGCGCGCCCCCCACCCTCATGGGCCCCTCGTGGCTCCCCTGACCGACTTCCTTCGCCTATATATACTCATATACCCTGAAAACATCCAGGAGCACCACGAAACCCTATTTCCACCACCGCAACCTTCTGTACCCATGAGATCCCATCTTGGGGCCTTTTCCGGCGCTCCACCGGAGGGGGAATCGATCACGGAGGGCTTCTACATCAACACCATAGCCTCTTCGATGAAGTGTGAGTAGTTTACCACAGACCTTCGGGTCCATAGTTATTAGCTAGATGACTTCTTCTCTCTCTTTGGATCTCAATACAAAGTTCTCCTTGATCTTCTTGGAGATCTATTCGATGTAATTCTTTTTGCGGTGTGTTTGTCGAGATCCGATGAATTGTGGGTTTATGATCAAGATTATCTATGAACAATATTTGAATCTCCTCTAAATTCTTTTATGTATGATTGGTTATCTTTGCAAGTCTCTTCGAATTATCAGTTTGGTTTGGCCTACTAGATTGATCTTTCTTGCAATGGGAGAAGTGCTTAGCTTTGGGTTCAATCTTGCGGTGTCCTTTCCCAGTGACAGCAGGGGCAGCAAGGCACGTATTGTATTGTTGCCATCGAGGATAAAAAGATGGGGTTTATATCATATTGCTTGAGTTTATCCCTCTACATCATGTCATCTTGCCTAATACGTTACTCTGTTCTTATGAACTTAATACTCTAGATGCATGCTGGATAGCTGTCGATGTGTGGAGTAATAGTAGTAGATGTAGAATCGTTTCGGTCTACTTGTCACGGACATGTTGCCTATATACATGATCATGCCTAGATATTCTCATAACTATGTGAAATCACAAGTGCTCCCTGGGTGATTTTGGTAATTAATGTCAACATATCTCTTGTTGGACTAACACTTCTGATGCGGAGCATCCCTCGACCATCCCCATGGATGTCACACCGCCACCACAAGCATGGAGAGGACCTACGACGAGAGCTCATGCACGCGACGTCGGAACCGAGGTGAACTCTTTCCTCTTTGAGTTTCATTCGGATTCCCACGAGAGTCGGGTTCTACCTCAAATGGATACGTCGTGCATTCTTAGGTACTTGGGAGATCGTCACGGGGAAGCACGGAGGGAACACCAAGTTCACCCGGAGACGCACGGAGGAAGGAGAAGGAAGATGGGCACGAAGGAGTGGAGCCACTAGACACCTCGGGTGCCCGCCCCTGCGTCCGCGGGTGCCCGGCCGCCGGCTGTGCTGGGCCTGGTTGCCCCGGGTGCCAGGCCAGGAGGCCCCGGGTGCCCGGCCGCCCCAGCCTGGGCGCTTCCCGCTGCCCCGGGTGCCCGGCCAACTGGCCCCGGGTGCCCGGTCCCTCCTGCTGGCGCTGCTGCCTTCCACCCCGGGTGCCTGGCCCATGCCCCCAGCCGCCTAGCGCGCCCCCGGGTGCCCGGGCCATCTGCAGCCGGCCCTGTCCAGCCCGGGTGCCCGGCCCTTCGGCCCCGGGTGCCCGGCCACCTACAGCCGCACCACCTCCGTGTGCCCGGGCCTCTTTGCATCGGGTGCCCGGACCACTCCGAGGGCCTTCCTGCCTTGTTTGGCTTTTGCCCAGTTACCCATCTCCACCTCTTATTTCACCCCTAGACTATAAGTACCCCCCACCTAGCTCATTTAGAGGGATGGCAAAGTATTTGATAGACATTTGTGAGCTTTTCTCCATGGATCCACTCCACTAGGAGATCAAGACCTCCTCTTGGAGTGACCAAACATCAAGACCTCCTCCTTGGGGAAGGATCCCCATCATAGGATCATCAAGCCCTCATCTCCTTCATAGGATTTGGGATGAACTCTACCATGTATCTTATTTCCCTTTGATTGTTCATGTACCTTGTGGATCTTGTATGTTTGTTAGTCTAGTGGATGTGTGATTTGGACTTGTTCTTGAGTGTTCCTCTTGTTTTCCCTCTTGTGTTCATCTTGTTCTTTGGGATTTCCCCTCCAATTCGTGAAAGATCGTCACCTAGGGTTCCACCCTACAACATCTTGGTATCATGAGCCATGGTTTCTCACGAAATTGGAGCCCCCATCTTGTTTTCTAGCCTAATTTTGTGTGTTCTTCCCCAATTTCAAAAATTCCCCACCAAAAATAGCCCCAATTTTTTTGTGATTTGTTGGTTTGATGAGATTTTGTTGGATTTGATCCGTGGATTTGCTTGGTTTCAAGTGAATCTAGCACCCCCCCCATCCATCTCCACCTTTCCCTCCACAAAATCCACCAATTTCTTGCATCTTCCCACGAATTTCCGTCCAAATCAGACACCCCTGGGCACCCGGACCTCAAACCCCGGGCACCCGGACCTCCCCGCCCACCCCCCTGACCACCCCGGGTGCCTGCACCCCAAACCCCGGGCACCCGCACCCCCGGGCTGTTTGCCCCGGCCCACCCCGGGCACCCGCACCTCCCAC
>NC_041389.1:9817228-9831251 GCF_002162155.2 Triticum dicoccoides
CTCCCGGAGTCCGATTTTGACGTTCTTTATCTCGTTGAGTAGCTATTGACATCCCCCATCCATCTAGATAGGTTCCAACATCATTTAAATCCATAAATGTTTTGGCATTTTGGCATCTTTGCATAGGCCATCCACCATATCATTCGCAAAACCACCATCGCTTTCCGCCACCGAACCCATTTTAGTCTCATATAGAATTTGTGGTTGCTTGAGTGGTGACTTGAGTCTCCTAAGGTGTTTCAGCTACTTAGGGACGGTTGCTTTGTCATCAACCACCACCACCACTTCCGTATTGCTAACTCCGGAACCACCAACGCATTTCGCTACCACCATTTGACATTTTCCTTGAGATTTTGAGTTCACGGTTTTTTATCGTTTCCTAAGGTGTTTCGGCTACTTAGGGACGGGTCTACATCATCTTGGTATCTACATCAAGAACACCGCCACTCATCATCGCCACGAGGTCGTCATCGACATCGACCACTTTACCATTTTGACAACCTAACCGTAAGCAAGAACGGTAACCTCCATATCACTTTGGTATCGTGGTATCCCTTCATTGTACATTCTTGCCATTAAATTGTTAACCCCTTAGCCCATTTTGCGTCACTTGCCTATCGAGACTTGCCATTTGAGTATTGCCGACAACGTTACTTGTGCACATTAGTGATCCATACCTTCCATTGCATACATAACATATCATATTGGTATCATCGTGGTATCATCATATCATCCCTTGTGTCACAAGATCGTTCCCGCATATACACAATTGCTACTTGGTTTGTGCATTTCGCATAAGTGGCCATATCAAAAAAATAATAATAAGCTTTTAAGCAAAAAGAGAGCAAAGAGCTTGTAAGCAAGAGCCATAGCATCGCCACATTACATACCATACTACCATATTGATCATCTTGGATCATCGTGTGCGAAACACCGGGAACATCATACACATAGCATACTTGGGATAGAAAGCTCATACATCTTGCATCTTATAGGTTGTGCACAAGTGCCATATCCGCCTATTGAGCAATCGTGCTAGAGTCTCTCTTGAGTTGTGCAACACGACCGTTTTCCGTGGATTCCACATTTTGTGCTCATTCCTTGGTTGCATGACCCCATTTATCTATCCTTATGTGTGTTTCTGTGTGCCACATATTGCTATTGGTCTACTTGTTTCACTTGCAAATTTGTGAATCTTTTCCAACATTATTGACTCTTGCTAACATTTTGCATCAAATTTTTGTGCCACTATCCTCACCGAGCTCCACTATAAGCTTTACTTGATAGGTGTGAGTGAACAAGTCCGGTACCAATTCCACTATTCTTTCATCTCACATTGAGTGAAACGGGATACATCCTCAACTTTGGGAAAAGGTAACTTGGTATTGTTTATCTCATTTCCTACTCACCTCTACTCGAGTCTTGTGATGGATAGGCAAGGCATTTCATCTCCGGTCTTCCACGACAACGACGGCATGAACAACTACATCACCAAAATGCCCATCTTCGGACTACAACGAGCAACACGAGGCATTGAGCGACTCACCGCCGACATTCATCAACTTGAAGCACGAACAAGAGACTACCTCGACACCAAGTTGGCCAAACAAAGGGATCAAGTACGAGACATGATGGCCAACCACAAGTCTTCTTCCCCTTCGTCATCTTCAAGGCAGCGGTGCTCAAGTTGCCAATCTTCGGAACGTCATCGAGCTCAAGCACTACAACACCATCAAGATGAAGATGCTCGCGATGCGTACACCTACAAGTCCCAAAAAGCTCTACATCAAGCTACGGCCAAACGTCATGAGCACAAGAGAAGACCGCGAGACAAGCACCACCAAGACGGAGCTACGACTACTACCACCACTTCGGCATCTTCGCCAAGTGTTCTCAAGGCCATCCACGGCGACAATGACGAGATGATCGAGCATGGGATTTTCCCTTCGGTCATGGAGGAGAGTGATGATGTGCCATCTTCGGCCTTCATCCACGGCGACGACGACGAGATGGTTGAGCATGGGATTTTCCCTTCGACCACGGCGATGTATGATGACTTGAGTGACTTGTGCCACCATATTGAGAGTGAGAGTGACTTCACCACTAGCCCCATATATGACGAGTTGCCCCAATTCCCATGTGAGGAGAGCCACCAACACCACCACTTGAGTGATTTGAGTGACTCCACCATATGTGACATTGAGTGAACCTACCTTGAGGGAGTGAGTGAGCAACCACCACATAGAGAGCGTGAGGTAGTTGATAGGGCACGTGAGGCCATTTCGATTTCTAACAACTTAACCTCTACCTCTATTGTGTCTTCTCATTTGGTGCTAGGTCCCATATATGATGACGCGCCGATTCATGACGACTATGTCCTCCCTTTGGACAAGACGATGGCCATGGTGAACTATGATGCACCTCCCACATGGTTCCATCACGATGATGACGTTGGCCACGCTTTGGTCTTTTGCACCTCACCTACACCACTTGAGTGGAACGAGAAAGGTAACATAGGTGAAGGTGATGCTCTTGTCCCACTAGTGGACATTCTTGACATTGATTGCTTGCATGATGTTGATCCACCTATTTCCATGCTTCATGCTAGTGCGATTACCCCATACGATGATTTGCCCATTTATGATGAGTATGATGATTCTCATGTGGACTCTAGTAGTTGTGATGCCATGTTACATAGGATTTCTTGTGACAATTCTCTAGGTCACATCATGTTTGACAATCCTCTTGACTTGTCATATGCTATGCATGAGAACAAAAATATGTCATATTTGCAATCTCATCTTAGTGCCTATGCATATGCCATCAACATAAACCCAATTTGCACATATGGCATAGACGACAAGCCCTTGGTTATTGGCATTTGTTTTTCTTGTGATGATATTGGTATGCTTCCTTTGCATCATTTATCTCATATGCCATGCCATGACCACCTAGCTTTGGATATGCATTGTTTTGGATGTTCTCCATTTTCTCCATATGATGTTTCCACTATTGCTCATGAGGACACCCCCATAGTTTCCTCATACATTTTAGGAGATTTTGATTCATCCTATCCATTGCATGATCTCACTACGTGTGTGCACCATATGCTCCCCATGAATGAAAATGCTATTGTTGTGTCACACACTTGCTATAATTTGCGTCCAAAACATGTTGAACACAATAACTATCATTGCATGATGGATGACATATTTCTCTACCATGCCTCAAATTTCTTTGAGCGATGCTTATCTTGTGCTAACTCACATGTGCATATACATATCATGATGGATGATGTGTACATTTACCACGCGCACAATTTTTTTGGTTTGTGTTTCTTTTGTGTAGGTACCCATGAATACTTGTCAACCTCACAATCCCATGAGTTGAAAAAACGAGCTCTAGAGAGCAACGATGACTTGGGATCACATGGATTGCCTTTCCCACCGCTCTCTTCGCGCACGGACTTCGTGCATTTCTTCTACATGGCTCTCACTTGGTTATGGGTTATTTACCACTTCTCACTTTATGCCCATATTGCCATGTTCACTTTGCGTGGTATGCTCATTCATATGCCTTTGCCATGCATTTGTGACCCATGCTTTGCATTACACATGATGATTGATTCTACTACTTGTATGTGTATTTGCAAGCTTGGTGGAGATATTGCTTGTTATTGCCATGTTTGCTATGTGCCCCATGCCTACAACGATACTATGATCTTGCTTTGTGTTCGTGCTCGCGATATGTCATGTGCATTGTCTATGCCTATTATTTGCTCACATGACATGATTGCCATGATTTCCTCTAGTGTGTTGCATCTTCGCTCCACTAGTTCACACGACTTGATTTTTATGCTTTCTCATGTTGCATCCACTTCTTGGATTACTTGCTACTATCACATGTTTGGTTGCAACAATGTCATTCCTTCACATATGCCATGTCCCATTGATTGCTACATGCTTGCCTTGATTGCCTCACACATGATGAACAATTGCTCTTGCTATCGTGTTGAGTGCCACTCGATTTTCACTACACCCTATGCACATTATGCTTGGATTGTCTTACACTTGACCCATGTGTTTAGACATTGCCTTTCATTTGGCGTTGTGAATGATTCTTATGCTTACCATAGACCGTTCATTGAGAGTCTTATGCATGCTTGCTATGACATTGAGGTAGATGCTTGTTCACTTGTCCCACATATTAGCACCTTTACCTCACCCTTGCATGATCGTTTCCATGATGCTTCTCCATATGATAAATTTATGTGCTTACATGCTATGCCACACTCCCTTGTCAAACCATATGCTATGCTTGATGACAACACTTGTTGGGTGAAGCACCTCTTGAATGCTTGATTTTGCTTTAACGCCAACCATATTTGTTTTTCCAAGTGCTTGTTATCTTTGCTCCTTTTTAAGGAATTACAAGACGGTGCGACATTGGAGAGTGACCATTTCGAGCTTCAACATGACAAGTGCTTGGTGGTTGTCCACTTCTTCTCGGCAACGCCTTCTCTTCCCCATGGTGATGAAGATCACGATCCATGGACGGATCTCTCCCAAGGGGGGAGATGATGCGGAGCATCCCTCGACCATCCCCATGGATGTCACACCGCCACCGCAAGCATGGAGAGGACCTACGACGAGAGCTCACGCACGCAACGTCGGAACCGAGGTGAACTCTTTCCTCTTTGAGTTTCATTCGGATTCCCACGAGAGTCGGGTTCTACCTCAAATGGATACATTGTGCATTCTTAGGTACTTGGGAGATCGTCACGAGGAAGCACGGAGGGAAACACCAAGTTCACCCGGAGACGCACGGAGGAAGGAGAAGGAAGATGGGCAGAAGGAGTGGAGCCACTGGACACCCCGGGTGCCCGGCCCCTGCGTCCCCGGGTGCCCGGCCGCATGCTGTGCTGGGCCTCGCCGCCCCGGGTGCCCGGGCAGCAGGCCTCGGGTGCCCGGCCACCCCAGTCTGGGCGCTTCCCGCCGCCCCGGGTGCCCGGCCCCTCCTGTTGGCGCTGCTGCCTTCCACCCCGGGTGCCCGGGCCTTGCTCCCTCGGGTGCACGGCCCATGCCCCCAGCTGCCTGGTGCGCCCCTGGGTGCCCGGGCCATCTACAGCCGGCCCTGTCCAGCCCGGGTGCCCAGCCCTTCGGCTCCGGGTGCCCAGCCACCTACAGTCGCACCACCTCCGGGTGCCCGGGCCTCTTTGCACCGGGTGCCCGGACCACTCTGAGGGCCCGCGTGCCTTGTTGGGCTTTTGCCCATGTACCCATCTCCACCTCTTATTTCACCCCTAGACTATAAGTACCCCCCACCTAGCTCATTTAGAGGGATAGCAAAGTATTTGATAGACATTTGTGAGCTTTGCTCCATGGATCCACTCCACTAGGAGATCAAGACCTCCTCTTGGAGTGACCAAACATCAAGACCTCCTCCTTGGGGGAAGGATCCCCATCATAGGATCATCAAGCCCTCATCTCCTTCATAGGATTTGGGATGAACTCTACCATGTATCTTATTTCCCTTTGATTGTTCATGTACCTTGTGGATCTTGTGTGTTTGTTAGTCTAGTGGATGTGTGATTTGGACTTTTTCTTGAGTGTTCCTCTTGTTTTCCCTCTTGTGTTCATCTTGTTCTTGGGGATTCCCCCTCCAATTCGTGAAAGATCTTCACCTAGGGTTCCACCCTACAACAACTTCTACCTAGTATGTTCCAAACAAGTTCAATAATGGAGTGGCATGGACTAAAGGATGTGGAACCCCTTCAAGATGCTAAGGACAAAGGATTGGCTCAAGCTCCAAGAACAAGACTCTATATTTTGTATTTTAGTGATCCAAGATCACATTGAGTCTATAGGAAAAGCCAATACTATCAAAAGGGGATGAGGTGTTGCTTAATGGCCTGCTTGCTCAAAGTACTTAGTGATATTCTCCAAAGCCCTCAACTACTTTCTCACATCCACATATGTCCTAAACCAAACGTCTAACTTGGTCCTACCGATTCTTTCCATCCGGCGCCACCGAGTTCAGATGTCTTAGCCACTGCCACAAACCCTAGGCAAATCGATCTCACCGATAGGGATCTTGGTCTCACCAAGATGGGATTGTAATCTCTCTGTGTATGTCCATTACCAAAATCGATCTCACCGAGTTTGAGTAATTGGTACAACCGAGATTACAATGCAAACTCTCTGGTTAACTTATTACCAAAATCGGTCCCACCGAGTTTGTGTAATCGGTCTCACCGAGTTTGTCTGACCAACTCTCTGGTCAGCTTATTACCAAAATCAGTCCCACCGAGTTTGTGTAATCGGTATCACCGAGATTACGTTAACCCCTAACCCTAATCATATCGGTCCTACCAAGTTGCATGTCGGTCCCACCGAAAATCCTAACGGTCACTAGATTTGCTGAATCGGTCTGACCGAGTTTATCAACTCGGTTCCACCGAGTTTGGCAAGTTGTGTGTAACGGTTAGATTTTGTGTGGAGGCTATATATACCCCTCCACCCACTCTTCATTTGTGGAGAGAGCCATCAGAACGAACCTACACTTCCAGCATACATTTTCTGAGAGAGAACCACCTACTCATGTGTTGAGGCTAAGATATTCCATTCCTACCATATGAATCTTGATCTCTAGCCTTCCCCAAGTTGCTTTCCACTCAAATCCTCTTTCCACCAAATCCAAATCCTATGAGAGAGAGTTGAGTGTTGGGGAGACTATAATTTGAAGAACAAGAGCAAGGAGTTCATCATCAACACACCATTTGTTACTTCTTCGAGAGTGGTGTCTCCTAGATTGGCTAGGTGTCACTTGGGAGCCTCCGACAAGATTGTGGAGTTGAACCAAGGAGTTTGTAAGGGCAAGGAGATCGCCTACTTTGTGAAGATCTACCGCTAGTGAGGCAAGTCCTTCGTGGGTGACGACCATGATGGGATAGACAAGGTTGCTTCTTCGTGGACCCTTCGTGGGTGGAGCCCTCCGTGGACTCGCACAACCGTTACCCTTCGTGGGTTGAAGTCTCCATCAATGTGGATGTACGATAGCACCACCTATCGGAACCACGACAAAAACATCCGTGTCTCCAATTGCATTTGAACTCTCCAAACCCTTCCCTTTATATTATTGCAAGTTGCATGCTTTACTTTCCGCTGCTCATATACTCTTTGCATGCTTGCTTGATATGTATTGTGAGTGTTAAACTTGTGCCAAAACTCCACCTAAACTTAAAGAAGTTAAAAACCGCAACTTTTGGTACTTAGTGTCTAATCACCCCGCTCTAGACACCTCTTGTCGATCCTTTCAATTGGTATCAGAGCTTTGGTCTCCATTGCTTTGGTTTAAACACCATTGGAGGAAGATGGATGAGTCTACAATTGGGAGTCTTAGACATAGAGTGCCTATACTTGATGGAGAGTACTTTCATGAGTGAAAAAATGAGATGCTTGTGATTTTCAATCAATATCATTTGAACAAGTACATTGCTAGCCCTTGTGCACCTCATGTTGATCCTATGCATCCTACTCTTGATGAGTCAATTGACATGATTCACAATCTTAGAACTATTGAACTTATCATTAGAGGCTTGCCTAGAAACTTGGTTGGATGTTTGCCTACTCTTAAGTGTGCCTACACCATATGGAAATTTCTTGAGGAACGTTTTCCAAATTATTCCTTGAAAAACCTTGATGAAATTCTCCATAAGTCTATTGCATTGAGTAAGATGAATTCCAGTGATCCTATGTTTGGTGATTGTCTATTTGAGCTTACAAACCTTATGCGTGCCAAAGGAGATGTTGGAATTATTAGTGATATTATTTCCGAAGCTATAAAACTACATAAGCAAGAGCATTGTCAAACTCACTCTAATGAATCACCCTCTCTAGGATTTGATCCACCACATGACGATGTTGAACATGGATACTATGATGAGGATGATGATAGTGACTTCGATCTTGGTGATGCAATGAGACACTTTGGTCTTATGGCAAATCTTCGGGGATATATGGCAGGAGGAAAGGAATGGGTTCTTGATAGTGGATGTACCGATCACATAACCGGAGATAAAGATATGTTTCGTGAGCTTGCTGAAAACGATGGTCCACGAAAGTATGTCACTTTCGATGACAACTCAAAGGGTAAGGTGGTTGGCCTCGGTAAGGTGGCCATATCACATGATAGCTCCATACAAAATGTCATGCTCGTTGAATCTCTTGGCTATAACTTACTTTCAGTATCTAGACTTGCTGATTTCGGTTTCAATGTCCTATTTGCTGAAGTAGATTGCCAAGTGTTTCGTAGAGATAATCATAAAATGGTCTTTATCGGTGTACGTAGAGGTGATCTATACATTGTTGATTTCACTAAAAAGGCTCAACCTAGAACTTGCTTTGTTGCTAAATCCTCTAAAGGTTGGTTATGGCATAGACGATTGGGTCATGTTGGCATGAGAAACCTTGACAAGCTTATTAAAGGAAATCATATCCTTGGAGTTAATGCTGTCATATTTGATAAGGATAGACTTTGCAGCACTTGTCAGGCAGGTAAACAGGTTGGAGGGAGGCATCCCGTGAAGAACATCATGACCACAAGGAGGCCACTCGAGCTACTTCACATGGACCTTTTTGGTCCCAATGCCTACAAAAGTCTCGGTGGAAATTCTTTTGGTCTAGTTATAGTTGATGATTTTTCAAGATTTAAGTGGGTGTTCTTTCTCGATGATAAATCGTAGGTTCAAAAGATCTTCAAAAACTTCGCTAGGAAGGCCCAAAATCAATTTGAAGTGAAGATCAAGAAGGTTCGCAGCGACAACGGAACGGAGTTCAAGAACGCAAATGTGGACACCTTTCTTGACGAAGAAGGTATTTCACATGAGTTCTCGGCTACGTACACACCTCAACAAAATGGAGTTGTTGAGAGGAAGAACCGGACGCTCATCGAAATGGCAAGAATGATGCTTGATGAGTATAAGACGCTAAAGCACTTTTGGGCGGAAGCAGTTGAGACAGCTTGTCATGCAACAAATCGCTTGTATCTTCACAAGCTACTCGACAAGACGGCATACGAGCTTCTCACCGATAACAAACCCCAAGTTGGATACTTTCGAGTATTCGGCTCAAAGTGCTACATTCTTGATAAGCATTGTCGTTCTAAATTTGCTCCTAAGTCTCACGAAGGTTTCCTACTTGGCAAACTCTCACACATACCGTGTCTACAACAATTTCACCCGAAAGGTTGAAGAAACGGTAGATGTGAAGTTTGATCAATCTAACGGCTCGCAAGTAGAGCAATTGCCAATTGATGTAGGAGACAAAGACCCCTCGAAAGCAATCCAAGACTTGTCTATTGGCAAGATTCGTCCAACGGAGGTGAAGGAGAGTACCTCGTCCGTCCAAGTGGAAGCTTCTACCTCACAACAAGGTGAACCAAGAGTTGATACGGAAGCATCCACAAGTGGGACACACCAAGATGAAGAAAACGAGGAAGTGCACCAAGACGAATGTCAATGACCCCCTTCTCCACCACGACAAGAGAACGACAACGCCAACAATGAAGAAGGCCAAGAAGAAGAACAAGATGAACAAGATGTTCAACCAAGACCCAAGAAAAAGCTTTCACGAGTTCGAGCAAGAATTGCTAAAGACCATCCCGTCGAGCAAATCTACAATGATATCCAAACCGGGAGAATCACTCGCTCTAAAACTCGTTTAGCTAACTTTTGTGAACACTATTCATTCATCTCTAGGATTGAACCTATGAAGGTTGAAGAAGCATTGGAAGATCCGGATTGGATAAACACCATGCATGAAGAACTACTAGAAAAAGGGCTATAGATCGGATTGACACTAATGGTGCACCAGACAAGTGGTGCGCCATTAGTATATACTAATGGCGCACCACCTTCTGATGCGCCATTAGAGTTGAAACTACTAATGGCGCACCTTGCCCACGGTGCGCCATTAGTATCAATTTTTTTTTGAACTAGTGCGCCTGTCCAAACATACTAATGGCGCATCCACAGGAAGTGCGCCATTACTAGTTGTAACTAGTAATGGCGCACCAGCCAGAAAGTGCGCCACTAATGTTATTTTTTTATTATTTTTTTATTCCTTTTTTGGCAAAACTACTAATGGCGCACTCACACGCGGTGCGCCATTACTAGTTTAAACTAGTAATGGCGCACCGTGGGGGAGTGCGCCATTAGTATGTTTTTTTTCAAAACTACTAATGGCGCACCACCAGGGGGTGCGCCATTAGTAACCTGGATTACTAATGGCACATTTGTGGTTGGTGCGCCATTAGTAAGTGGGCAGCAACAAGATATTTTGGACAGCCTCTCCTCCCACACTCACTTTCTCCCCACTTCATTCTCTCCACCGCCTCCTCCTTGTCTCGGGTGCCTCCTCTTTTTTACCTCATTTCCACCATAGATTCATTCAAATTAAGTGGTTAAGTTACCTTGTTTTGCTAGGTAAGTAAGGGGGGAAGCTATATTTATGTTGTTCTCCCTACAACAATGTGCACATGCACTTTTTATGGCCTAGCTAGATCTATGTACGTTCGTGGTGTTGCATATGTTTGTGGTGTTGCATATGTGTTTGTGTTTGGAGGTGTACCGGTATTTGAAATGCGATAGTTGCCAATATTTTGCCGGAATGTTGATTCATTTCCGTTTTGGCGAGAATTTTGGCATTAAGCATTCTTTTTGGTCCTATTTTTAGGGAAAGTCATGCCAAATTTTTTCTTGGTTCTAAAATATCGTTTTGCTCTACCCCGCAGGCGATCATGGTCCGCATGATGACTGAAGGCATCGTGAATAGGTTTTTGAGGTCCGTGAAGGCCGAGATGCTTCAAAAGAACGAGACGGAGATAAGATGTCCATGTCGAAGATGCAAGCTGAATAGCCTTATTGCGGACCCGGATTCCGGGCAGGTGCGGGACCACCTGCTCTTGCGTGGTTTCATGGATGGCTATCGGTGGCAAGGTGATGAAGATGACTACGAAGTCGTCCATGGGGGCCGGGCAAGAAATGAGGAAGGGCAGCAAGACAACCACCGCGGCTCGGGCGGGCGAGAAGACGAAGAATCCCCAGGAGATGATCACGACGGTGATGTTGTACACAGTCATCATGTAGAAGATGCAGGACATGATGATGATGCCGGCGGAGCAGACGACGCTGGACCATCGATGGGCTGGGTGCAGGACCCTCATATTCAAGAGCTGCTTCTCAAGCAGACGGATAACGCAAGAGCTGCCGCCCGAGAGAAAGCCAAGATGGATCAACTTGAGTTAGACGCGGTTACTCCATTGTATGAAGGATGCAGGCCCGAGGATACCTGCTTGAAAGTAACACTCATGGCTCTGGAGATGAAGGTAAAACACAAAATGACCGACGCATGCTTCGACGAGAACATGTCATTCTGGCACGAACGTCTTCCCAAGGGGAACAAGTGCCCGACCAGTTTGGAGGAGGCGAAGAAAATCGTGTGTCCTCTGGATTTACCGCACGTGAAATACCATGTGTGCATGAACAATTGCATCATTTATCGGGACGAGCACGCGGAGTCTACCATATGTCCGGTGTGCGGTGTCACTCGATACAAGAAGAGGAAGAAAGCTCCTCGAAAAGGGGTGTGGTACTTTCCGATCACTCCTCGTCTGCAGCGGTATTTCACGGACCCTAAGGTAGCAAAGCTCCTGCGTTGGCACGCGGATAGGGAGGAGAAGAAGCGAGAAGATGACGCAAATGATCCAGAGATAGATAAAAAAGACAAGATGCTGAGTCACCCTAAGGATGCGAGCCAGTGGCAAGCGTTGAACTTCGAATACCCAGAATTTGGGAACGATCCAAGGAACATCGTGCTGGGCGCGAGCACCGATGGAGTCAATCCGTTTGGCAGCCAGAGAAGCACACATAGCACCTGGCCTGTGTTTGTGTGGATGTACAACCTTCCCCCCTGGTTGTGCATGAAGAGGAAGTACATTCACATGAGTATGCTAATTGAAGGGCCGAAACAACCAGGGAACGACATCAATCTGTATCTGGGGCTGCTGAAAGAGGAGCTTGACACGCTGTGGAAAACGCCAGCCAATACGTGGGACGCCGCAGAGAAAGAATATTTCCCTATGAGAGCCGCACTGCTCACGACGGTGCACGACTATCTCGGTTACGGATATCTTGCGGGGCAGGTAGTCCACGGATTTTCTAGATGCGTAAGGTGCATGGATGACACAATGTATCGCCAGCTAGATAGAGATCCCGGGTCTTCGAAAACCGTGTTCATGGGACATCGAAGGTGGCTTCGCGACGATGACCCGTGGAGGAAACGCAAGGATCTGTTCGATGGTGAAACCGAACCCCGAAAACGCCCGTGTACGAGGAGCGGCGAGGAAACAAGCTGTTGAAAAATTGGAAAGACTGCCACTGCCGGGAAAGAAGCAAAAGGCGCCAGAGCCGGGAAAGAAGCGAAAGGCGCCAGAGCCACTGCTGAAGGTATGGAAGACGAGGTCAGTTTTCTGGGACTTGCCGTACTGGAAGATCCACCATGTGCCTCACAGCCTTGATGTCATGCATATCACGAAGAACGTGTGCGAGAGTCTGCTTGGTACCCTGACTAACATGCCAGAGAGGACCAAAGATGGGCCGAAAGCAAGGGCAGACTTGAAATCAATGGGCATCAGGCAGGAGCTTCATGCTATATATGATGATGATGATGATGATGATGATGATGATGATGATGATGATGATGATGATGATGATGATGATGATGATGAGGCAAAGCAGGACACAGAAAGTGGTCGCAAAGGCAAAAAGGCCAAGAAGACCGGAAATGACTACCCTCCCGCGTGCTTCACTCTAAGTCAGGAGGAGATCGAGCAGTTTTTCACCTGCCTCCTAGGAGTAAAACTTCCTTACGGTTACGCGGGGAAGATAAGCAGATACCTAGACCCAGCGAAGCAGAAGTTTAGCAGGATGAAGTCTCACGACTGTCACGTGCTGATGACGCAGATACTTCCAGTTGCAATCCGTGGGATCATGGACGCGCACGTCCGTGAAACGCTATTTGGCCTATGCAACTTCTTCGACGTCATCTCTCGGAAGTCGATTGGCGTGAGGCAACTCAGAAGGCTACAGGAAGAGATCGTGGTGATACTATGCGAGCTTGAGATGTACTTCCCGCCCGCATTCTTCGATGTTATGGTGCATCTGCTGGTCCATATAGTGGAGGATATCATCCAACTCGGGCCGACGTTCCTGCACAGCATGATGCTGTTCGAAAGGATGAATGGTGTCATCAAATGATACGTTCGCAACATGTCACGTCCAGAAGGAAGCATAGCCAGGGGCTTTCTGACCGAAGAGTGCATCTCCTACTGCACGAATTATCTAGGCATCGAGAACCCCGTTGGTCTGCCCGTCAACAGGCACCTCGGGTGGTAGAGGGTCGACTCGCCGACTTTGAAAGAGCAAACCTAGTCGCGCTACAACACATAGACGTGGTCGATCCTTGGGTGGTAGAGCACAAAACCTTTATTAAGAAGACGTACAATGACCGAGGCCAACAGAGGACAGACGGAGATATACTCAAAGAGCACAACTCATGTTTCACGCGTTGGTTCAAGCAGAAGCTTCTGTCGTACCCTTTACATGAGGATTCTTCCGCGGAAGAACAACTCATATTCGCCTTGTCACAGGGCGCCGAGCACAACCTGATGACCTATGAGGCGTACGATATCAACGGCTACACATTCTACATCGAGGCCAAGGACATGAAGAGCGATGGTTATCAGAACTCCGGGGTAACGATGGAATCCTACACCGGTAACGACAAGGACAGATACTACGGAAGGATCGAGGAGATCTGGGAGCTGAGCTACGCTGGAGAGAAGGTCCCGATGTTCCGTGTCAGATGGGCCAAGAACGTCATAAAAGAAGACCGGTATTTCACCACCATGGTTATACCCGAAGCCAAATCCAAGACCGCGGGCGCAAACGTCACCGCGAAAAATG
>NC_041389.1:9832515-9914790 GCF_002162155.2 Triticum dicoccoides
CGCCCCGACACCACCGTCGCCCCGCCGCCCTCGACGCCGCCCCGACACCACCGTCCGTCGCCCCGCCGCCCCGACACCACCGTCCGTCGCCGCGCCGCCCCGAAGCAAGGTATGCGGCTGGTTCGTCCCCTGTCATGGCCAGATTGATTTTTTTTCGGTAAACTAGGCTAGGGTTCGATGGATTATGGAGATTCATGGTGATTCATCAGTAAACTAGGCTAGTCCGGTTTCTGAAACTGAATCCTGTTTGGTTCATTCAATAAGGAACTGTGCCAATGTTTATCTATCAGCATGAACAAGTTAGCTTTCTGTAAAAATAAATTGGCTGAGTGAATAGCCTCCTTTCTACTACTACAGAAGAAGTAACCCAAGTCGCCGATGCTGTATGATCTTGTGAATGTTACACAACGCAGGTGCTGAACTGACTAAGTTTGGAATTTGTTTAGTTCTTTCATAGGTGTCAGGCCTCAGAGGTTTTTATTAGGGCACTCAGGAGGTTTACTACTGATGTTATTCTTTTGAGTAGTTACAGCATGCTCACCAATAGCTGGTCCAAACAGGATCTATAGAGGTAGATAGAGTTTACAATCATCCTGATGAAGATAGAAAATGACAAATATGAAACACATTGAAAATGCTCATATAGTTGTCAATTCCATGAAAAATGAAGTGTACCCAAATTATAGAATCAAATACAATGTTACTTGTGAGATATTTGGTACTGAAATCTTGCATTGATGTAGAATATGGTCTTCCCTGGTATTGTAAATGATTTTAGAGGTCATCTCTCTGAATATTCATGGAATTTTTGGTCCTGCCGTCTAATTCTGTTAGGCCAGAGTTCCAGTGTCTCAATACTCTAGAATACAGTGATATCTGAAAATTGTGGTATCTTATATCTTCATGCTAAAATACTGTAGTTTTTTAATACTTTGGTTTTTTAGCACTTTACTATCAAACACAGCCTTAATGCTTTTATTTGCTACATAGATCTCCCGATTGGTAGAAAGTAGTGGTACAGTTTAATTCTGAGATAGGTCTATATATGCTAGCTTCGTATTTGTTTGCTAATGGCTAGGTGCAGATGCTTCGTATTTGTTTCTGCTGCCTAGTAAAATTGCAACATGTAAACAACCTCTGGTGATGTGCTCTGGAGTTGATAATATTGCCATCTTAGGTCACTGCTGAGCTTGTCAATCCAAAAGTCTGCAAGTAGAAGGCAGCGTTTGATTAACTTCCGTTCCGGCATGTGGCTTCATGTGGGTGTGGGATCCATGGGTGTGGGATCCATGTGACATGTGACATTGCATCCATGTCCACCTGGGATAATAATTTTGCAGGTACCCCGAGAGGCCCTTGAGTTTGCCGGAATGTCGATTAACTTCCGTTCCGGCAAATTCGGGTACTCCATATGTCCTATTTTCAGCAAAGGTCATTCTGAAATTTTCCGTGAATTTTAGCATGACTTTGCTAAAAATAGGACATATGGGGTACTTGTGACTAATGCATGGGCCGGGGTATCGTAGTAGTTAATTAAGTAGGATCAAGTGCCCCGGTGTACTTGTGACTAATGCATGGCTTTTAGGGTGCCTCGGTGTCGATAAAAACCGAAATGATGAAAGCTTAGGCTTTTAGGGTGCCTCGGCGTCGAAAAACCCTCAATGATAAAAGCTTAGATTTTAGGATGCCTCGGTGTCGACAAACCCTAAATGATGAGACCATGATCTTGTTCCTTGACAATAACCAACTTTTTGACCAAACTTTGTTTCTATTTAGAGAGAAACATGGCCCACAACGATGAGGCCGGGGGTTCGGGCGGCAAGGCATTCTGGGAGCTATCCCAGGAGATGGAGGAACAACCTCACTTGTATGAGGCCGCCGCCTTCCCCACCGATCCTGAGACCACTGATGGTGCCGCCGAGGATGACCCCACTGATGCCACCACTGATGGTGCCGCCGAGGATGCCACCACTGATGATGGCGGCGCACGCACAGATGGCAGCCAACCGAAGAGGCAACGGAAGGACCGGCGCCCGATCGTGCTCCTCACCCTCAAGGAGGAAGTTACTGAAGTGGACTCCAACGGGAATCCAACGGCGCCCGAACGAATAGTCAAGGGGTACTCGCTTCAGCTCGGGTGCATTGTCCGGAGCACCGTCTCGATCAACACCGAGAACCTGAGGCATCCTGACCGAGGGAATTTGCGCCACCTACTCTTCACGAAGCTGCACGAACGATACAAGTTCCCCGCTGAATTTGCAAACACAAGCCTCAAAGGGAATAAAGTGAACAATGCTGCCCTCACGAAGATGAGCAAGGCCCTATCTACTTGGAAAAGCAATGTGAAGAAAATGATCGAGAAAGGTGAGAGTTATCAGAAGATCAAGGAGAAAAATCCTTCGATCACCGAAGATGACTACAACGACTTCAAGATCAATTGCTCGAGCACCGCAAACTTCCAATCAAGTGAGTGGGGGAAACAAATGCGGGAGCTGAACATAGGGGAACACACACTCGGTCCCGGCGGTTACAGAGTGGCGGAGCCTATATGGGACAAGGAGGAGGCGGACCGTGCCGAGCAAGGCCTACCGCCCCTCTTCGATAAATACGGTGACAATCAGACCAGGAACTTTGTCAGGGCCCGGTACAAGAAGGACCCGAAAACAAAGGAGCTTACCATGGATCCGAAGACCAGACAGCTTGAGCTTGTTCTGGTAAGGAATACACCCCCGCGTAATTAGCTCCATATGGTTGCATTCTAATTAATGAAGCCAAATTTCTAAATGGTTCACATTCCTTCCGCAGGCGACTGAAAGCAGTAGCGCGGGGTCGACTAAGAGCAACCCTTGGGACACCACTCTAAATAGGGCGTTGAATGTAATGAAGAAGAAGGATAAGCTCAGTAAGCCGACGTCAGCTGGTCGTGTGGCCGGCAAAGGCTTGTCGACAAAATGGGGGTCATACTATACCGCTGGTGTGCGGAAGGAGAAAAAGACCAGCTCGGAAAGCCAAGCGCGAGAGGTTCAAGAACTCAAGGCACAGGTGGCGCGGATTCTGGAGATTGTCCAAGAGCAAGTGGAACAACGACTCGGAGCAACGATCACCGCCATTGTGCCTACCTTGATCTCGGGGTTGAGTGCGTGGATTGCGGGCGGCCAACAGGGGCCGCCCCCGATTCCTAGCTTCACGGCCAGCAACTCGCACAATGCGATGGCGGGGCCATTGGTGCCTCCGGCGGAGGCGGCATTGGTGTCTCCGACGCCGGCACGGGAGCTTAATGCACCCGAGTGTACGCCGGCCGGCACCTCTGCAGCAAGCGGCCCCTCCGTCAACTGCACGCCCGCCGTTGGCGGTGCGTCAACATTAGCCGAGCTCGACGCCATCATCACAGTAACTAATTAAGCCTCTCTCGGCCGAGGACTTCATCTCCTTGCCTTTGACTGGGCATCCCTGACGCCCTACATGTTTTCGCAGGGCGCCGCCGACGTTCCGTGCACTCTCCTCCACTTCGTGAACAACGAGTTGGTCGATGTCGCCAAGGGCAAAATCGTTCAACCGGGCAACCCCTTGTTCCACGGTACCCAGATGCCACCCAACTTGTTTAGGGTTCAACTGGTTCGGGTGCTGCCAGGCTGCGACGACTTGTTACCTCCGATTCAACCCGTCGGGGCCGACGATGATGACGTGATGACCCTCAGCGCCTGCCTGAGCTGGCCCCTGCTTTGGCCGAAGAGCTAGATTCGTTTGGGGGCGGGGGACACCACCCCAAAGACAACACCGCCAGTCATGCCGGAGCCAAGTCGGCCCCATGGCAAGACCGCCGCAACGGTGCCGGACATCCCTATGCCACTGGATCCAAACATGCATATGGCACAGGATCAGAACGACGACGACGATGACGATGATACATTTGGCAACGTCGATCAGTACTTTGCCGATCATGGGTACGATGGCGACTTCATGGGGCCTCCTTCTCAAGAACCAAACCCAACAAAAAGACGTGTGCGATCTAGCTGGTACCGCGGAGAAGCCAAGTTGCAACAGGCGCCGTCTGGCGTTCAGCTCTCAGGAGACGCCTCCAGCTGCCGACTTCACCGAGCCTCAGATAGGCGAGGTGCGAAATATTATCAGCCCCAACACACTCAAGAAGGCGGTCTGTGAGCAGAACTCGGTCCCATTACAGGAGAAGAAGAAGGCACGCAAAATAAAGACTAAGAAGGGTGCGAGCCAGCCGGCACCGAGTACGATCCGTGCTCAGGACGGGCCACCTTCACCGTAGGATATCTCGAGGAGGGTGCATGTGGCGGGTAGGGCGATGCTACCGACAAATATGCTCAATGCTGCAACCGGTGCTATGCGGAGTCTGCATGACAGTGTTCTTTCTTTGGAGAAGCGGCGTCTCAGAGAGAAGGATGTGGCATACCCGGTTTTCGCGGCCAAGGTGCCAGAGGGCAAGGGCTTTGTGGATAACTCCATCGGGCGTACGATCGTCCTGCGTTTTGATGACATCCACGCTATGTTGAACCTTCATCCGCTGCACTACACCTTCGTTCGGCTATTTTCGCTGAGTATGGAGATGCGGATCATTCGCGACAAGACCCCGGACATCGTGATAGTCGACCCCTTCTACATGCGTGCCAAGATCTTGGGCAGCGCTGGGGACCGACAAGTCGCGAGTTCTTACCTCGAAGGCGTCATTCTGGCAAACCAAGATAAGGATAACTTCCTCGTGCCTTACTTTCCCGAGTAAGTCCTCCCCTCAACCGGCCCGTAACATATGAATTCTTACATTTCGATCGTTTTTCTTTTAACATTCCGTGTTTTCTGCAGTGACACACGTTGCACGCTCATCCTCCTAAGCCCCAAATATTCCATGGCCACGTATTTCGACCCGGACCGTCAGTCGAACGTAGACTACACAAATGTCAAGAAGGTTCTTGATGATGTTCTCCCCGGCTATGCCAAATCTGGAGGCACCTTCACCAGGCCTATTCGTAAGTACGGCAAGCACGTGTTCTCCCACAATACGACGTTCTGCTGCGTCAAGCAGCCGCCTGGCGGTCAGAAGGGTGCCTACTACGCCATCCATCACATGCGGGCGATCGTACGGACCATCATCAACTTCTGCTACCGAGTAAACTCAAAGATTGGGCCGCGAGCGTGTCGGCAATCCAGGACGCGGACCTCCGACAAGAATTCTTTCGCATCCAGTCGGAGTTTGCGGAAATCATCCATCAAGATGTCCTTCGTACCTCGGGGCAGTTCTACCTCAGAAATCAACCGTCCAACAGTGACATCGACACAATGCTACAAATGCAGGCTGACAACGACCGTTATTTCATGACTCCCACGATAGACGGCGGCTTCATCCACGCTCCGGTCCCTTGAGTCGAGTCGAAAGCAGTGATGCTGTGTCTAGTTCTGAAACATCGATTGGCTCATGTTGTAATTAAACTTTAATGAACTTGTAGTATGTCTCTTTGGTTTCGAGAGTCATTCAACTTAGATGTAATCGATGCTATTAATGTCTTGCTTTTCTCTTCCGATCGTTCTGTTGCATACTTATATATTGCTTATGTATTGTCTGTGAATTGGTACTAACGTTTCGTTTGGCTAGTGCATAGCGATGCCGACGTATGTCGTGTACAAGGGTAAGGTTCCCGGAGTCTACGATGACTGGGAGGAGTGTCGGAGACAGGTTCACCGATTCAGCGGTAACAGTTACAAAGGGTACACCACTAGGACCGAGGCCGAATCTAGATACGCCCGCTATCTAGCGGGAGAGGGGAGGGAGCGTTGGAGGAACGGGATGAAGACGAGTTTCATCGTGATGATGCTCATCATGATGACCGCATCTCTCTTCTATGTGATGGTAGTTTAGATGATCGATATCGACTTGTAATGTGAAGACAAACTCGCTACTCGCGGTCTCGAGACTTGTAATATAATGTTCTATCTTTGTTCGGTCTTTTCAATTCGGAGACTAATATGATGAATTGTATTCGGAGACTAATATGATGAATTGTATTCAAAGACTAATCTTCTATTGTATTCGATGAATCTGTTGTTGATGTGTGCTGTCTATATTTTGTCAAATTATACATTTTGTAACCTGTGCAAAAAATAGAAAATAAAAAATAAAAAAAGCCTAATATTCATACTAATGGCGCATCACATCACAGTGCGCCATTAGTATGACAAAGCATACTAATGGCGCATCACTGGACAGTGCGCCATTAGTATGCCGCGGTTACTAATGGCGCATCCCGTTGTAGTGCGCCATTAGTATGCCAAAGCACCTGGGTATACATGGCCCCTGGGAGGCATACTAATGGCGCACCCTGGCCTATACTAATGGCGCACCAGTGGTGAGCCATTAGTATACCAGATACTAATGGCGCACCAGTGGTGCGCCATTAGTAAAAATTACTAATGGCGTGCTAGTAATGGCGCACCACTGATGCGCCATTAATGGCCAAATTAGGTGCGCCATGTAGGGGTTTTTCTAGTAGTGACAACTTTGAGAGAAATCAAGTTTGGACATTGGTTGAGAAGCCCGACAACAACCACAACATCATTGGTACCAAATGGGTGTTTCGCAACAAGCAAGATGAAGATGGACAAGTAGTTCGCAACAAAGCACGTCTCGTCGCCCAAGGCTACACAAAAGTCGAAGGTATGGACTATGGTGAGACTTATGCTCCCGTTGCTAGACTTGAGTCCATTCGCATCTTACTTGCCTATGCTAATCACCATGATGTCACCTTATACCAAATGGACATTAAAAGTGCATTTCTAAATGGTGAAATAGAGGAGGAAGTTTATGTTAAGCAACCTCCCGGCTTTGTTAATCCTAAGAAACCTGATCATGTTTACAAACTTCACAAAGCTCTTTATGGTCTTAAACAAGCTCCTAGAGCGTGGTATAAATGCTTGACCAAATTCCTTATTGAAAAAGGCTTTGAAATTGGAAAAATTGATTGTACTATTTTTACTAAAAGGGTTAATGGAGAACTACTTGTATGCCAAATTTATGTCGATGATATTATATTTGGTTCTACTAACCCTCATTTTAGTGAAAAGTTTGGGAAGCTAATGTCGGAGAAGTTTGAGATGTCTATGATGAGTGAACTCAAATTCTTTCTTGGTTTGCAAATCAAGCAAACTAAGGAAGGTACCTTTGTCTCTCAAACGAATTACACCAAGGACTTATTCAATAAGTTCAATATGCAAGAATGCAAAGGTATGACTACACCCATGCCTACTAGTGGACATCTTGATTTTACAAAAGACGGTGAACCGGTCGATCAAAAAGTTTATCGCTCTATGATTGGTTCATTGTTATATCTATGTGCTTCACGTCCCGATATCATGCTAAGTGTGTGCATGTGTGCACGATATCAAGCTGCTCCTAAAGAATGTCATCTTAAGGCCGTGAAAAGGATAGTGAGATATTTAATCCATACACCAAATTTTGGCATTGGTATCCTAAGAGGGCCTCTTTCGATCTTGTTGGCTACTCCGACTCGGGTTATGCCGGTGAAAAGGTTGATAGAAAGTTCACTTCGGGTACTTGTCAATTTCTTGGTAGATCTCTTGTGTCTTGGTCTTCCAAGAAACAAAACTCGGTATCCTTATCCACCGTTGAAGCAGAATACATTGCCGCTGGTTCATGTTGTGCTCAGTTACTATGGATGACCCAAACTCTTAAAGATTATGGGATATATGTGAAACATGTTCCATTACTTTGTGACAATGAGAGTGCAATCAAGATTGCTCATAATCCCGTGCAACACTCTCGAACTAAGCATATTGAAGTTCGTCATCATTTCATTCGAGATCATGTTGCTAAGGGTGACATTAATCTTAAGCATGTTCGCACCGAAAAGCAATTAGCGGATATATTCACTAAACCACTTGACGAGAGAGTGTTTTGCAGGTTAAGAGGTGAATTGAACATCATTGATGCTTCAAACTTGGAGTAGGAGCTCCATTGGATACATGCAAGACATGAGCTTATGACTAATCCTTGATATTTCTCTTATGATGAAAATCTTATGTCTTGGATATATTTGCACCTTGCATGTTATCTAACCCTTGTAGGTACTCGGATGAATCCAATTCTATGAGATAGCAACTCACTCACATCTTGAGCAATCTCTACATCACCAAGTCCCTACACAATGGTGGTTGAAGACAATGAAGCACGGAACCACTCAAACATATCCTTTGACAAATTCTATGTTGATCTTCATGATTGTCGTTTTGGATACACAAGTGCTCTTCCTTGCAAAAACTAACCCATGTAGGTAGATGAACTCAAATTCCAAGTGGTGCTCCCAACTCTTGATGAGCTACATCAACCTTGAGCAACCCACACAAGTTCAACTACATGATCACGATCATCACCACCACCCAAGGTATGTTATTCCATCTTAGAGAAGCTTTACTCCAAGACATGAGTCAAAGCAACTCGACAAAGATGTGAATACATCAAGATGCTTAAACAAAAAATGGTAACCCCATTTTGAGCTTAAAAGATGAGTATGACCTATGATCAAGTGATCTCACTTGACTCCTAAGTCAATATACTCTAACACAGGTGACTTTGTCGCCGACCAATTCTAGATGAAGTTCTCTCGTGTTCTTTTCCGTGCTCTTGCATTTGTCTCATGCATATTTGTTTCCCCTTTCAAAAAAACCTCATCTAGATTTCTTTTCTTTTCCTCTCTTTTCTATTTGTTCTGCATTCCCTGCATCCAATTCATTGCAAATCTTTCTATTAATTCCTTGCAAATCCTTGTGAGATCTTACTTGACTAGTGAGCTGAGGTGACAAGTGTTTTCTCTGCGATGAACTCGGTCTCACCGGGTTGACGCTTTCGGTCCAACCGAATCCTTTTGCTGCAACCGAAGCATACCACTCGGTGCCACCGATTTCACCACAGGAAAAACATTTTGCCACTTATTCCTGCATTACTCTTGATCCAGCTCCACTCAATGAATCTTGTCCTCTACAAGCATCACATTTTTATCAGTTCTTTGTGTTGTGACTCAAGGACCAAACCCATTCACGAGAAATTCCAGAAGGCCCTTCTTGGAAATTGATGTCAAAGGGGGAGAGAGAGATCACATCAAAGCTTATCACTTCAACAGGGGGAGAGAGATATCCCTAGGGGGAGAGAATACTCAAGGAGAGAGTAATCTTCAAGGATCCTAGATGCTTGGTGTTCAAGAGGAGAGATGCCACATGTCTTCTTGAGGGGAAAGACATGTTCATATGTGCCTATTTGCATTAGCTCTGTTCATTTGCTTCCTTGAGCTCTGATTTTGCATTTAGCTCTGGCTTTCTGTTCCTATCTTCTCCCAGTATCCCATGCTAGATTCAGGGGGAGCAAGACATCTAAGGGAAAGAAATTCTTTAAATTCATTACACATCTTTACCTTTGGGGACATGTCTATGTTCAATGTGGTACTTAGTACTCACTCTCTACATGTCATCCCAATCTTGGTACTCTTGTGGTTTATTCTGTTTGCTCTGGCTAGTAGGTGTATATGTGTTATCTAACCTTGTTTATGCGGGTTCATTCCATCCTAAGCCAACTCAAGACCACAAGGTAAGTATATGCATCACAGTCATGTGTATGAGGAATTCTTGCTGATGTACATATTGTTTGCAAGAAGGACTCATGAGCATGAAGGTACATTTCCCACATACACATCTGTTGCTATCTTTTGCTCTGATGCATATGGCCAAGATACATGTAACACATTGCTTACTCTGTCATGTTTATGCATTCAGATGCTCCTATATTCCATATTCACATGATTGCATGCATGTAGGGGGAGCATATGCTTGTTACATGTCTTTCCAAAGCTTTACTTGCTATTCTCTATATCTTTATCTAAAGCTTTGATGTATGTTGTCATCAATTACCAAAAAGGGGGAGATTGAAAGCATAAGTGCTCCCTGGGTGATTTTGGTAATTAATGTCAACATATCTCTTGTTGGACTAACACTTCTACCTAGTATGTTTCAGACAAGTTCAACAATGGACTGGCATGGACTAAAGGATGTGGAACCCCTTCAAGATGCTAAGGACAAAGGATTGGCTCAAGCTCCAAGAACAAGACTCTACATTTTCTATTTTAGTGATCCAAGATCACATTGAGTCTATAAGAAAAGCCAATACTATCAAGAGGGGATGAGGTGTTGCTTAATGGCCTGCTTGCTCAAAGTACTTAGTGATATGCTCCAAAGCCCTCAACTACTTTGTCACATCCACATATGTCCTAAACCAAAAGTCTAACTCGGCCCTACCGATTCTTTCCATCCGGCGCCACCGAGTTCAGATGTCTTAGCCACTGCCACAAACCCTAGGCAAATCGGTCTCACCGATAGGGATCTCGGTCTCACCGAGATGGGATTTTAATCTCTCTGTGTATGTCCATTACGAAAATCGGTCTCACCGAGTTTGAGTAATCCGTACTACCGAGATTACAATGCAAACTCTCTGGTTAACTTATTACCAAAATCGGTCCCACCGAGTTTGTGTAATCGGTCTCACCGAGTTTGCCTCACCAACTCTCTGGTTAGCTTATTACCAAAATCGGTCCCACCAAGTTTTTGTAATCGGTCTCACCGAGATTACGTTAAGCCCTAACCCTAATCATATCGGTCCAACTGAATTGCATGTCGGTCCCACCGAAAATCCTAACGGTCACTAGATTTGCTGAATCGGTCTGACCGAGTTTATCAACTCGATCCCACCGAGTTTGGCAAGTTTTGTGTAAGAGTTAGATTTTGTGTGGAGGCTATATATAGCCCTCCACCCACTCTTCATTCGTGGAGAGAGCCATCAGAACAAACCTACACTTCCAGCATACATTTTCTGAGAGAGAACCACCTACTCATGTGTTGAGGCCAAGATATTCCATACCTACCATATGAATCTTGATCTCTAGCCTTCCCCAAGATGATTTCCACTCAAATCCTCTTTCCACCAAATCCAAATCCCATGAGAGAGAGTTGAGTGTTGGGAAGTCTATCATTTGAAGCACAAGAGCAAGGAGTTCATCATCAACACACCATTTGTTACTTCTTGGAGAGTGGTGTCTCCTAGATTGGCTAGGTGTCACTTGGGAGCCTCCGACAAGATTGTGGAGTTGAACCAAGGAGTTTGTAAGGGCAAGAAGATCGCCTACTTTGTGAAGATCTACCGCTAGTGAGGCAAGTCCTTCGTGGGTGACGGCCATGGTGGGATAGACAAGGTTGCTTCTTCGTGGACCCTTCGTGGGTGGATCCCTCCATGGACTCGCGCAACCGTTACCCTTCATGGGTTGAAGTCTCCATCAACGTGGATGTACGATAGCACCACCTATCGGAACCACGACAAAAACATCCGTGTCTCCAATTGCGTTTGAACTCTCCAAACCCTTTCCTTTAAATTCTTGCAAGTTGCATGCTTTACTTTTCGCTGCTCATATACTCTTTGCATGCTTGCTTGATATGTATTGTGAGTGTTAAACTTGTGCCAAAACTCCACCCAAACTTAAAGAAGTTAAAAACCGCAACTTTTGGTACTTAGTGTCTAATCACCCCCCTCTAGACACCTCTTCTCGATCCTTTCACTATGCACTTTTCTATCAATTGCTAGACAGTAATTTGTTCACCCATCGTAATACTTACGCTATCTTGAGAGAAGCCACTAGTGAAACCTATGGCCCCCGGGTCTATTTTCCATCATATAAGTTTCTGATCTATTTTATTTTGCAATCTTTACTTTCCTATCTATATCATAAAAATACCAAAATTGTTTATCTTATTATCTCTATCAGATCTCACTTTTGCAAGTGGTCGTGAAGGGATTGACAACCCCTTTATCGCGTTGGTTGCAAGGTTCTTATTTGTTAGTGAAGGTACGAGGGATTTGAGTGTAGCCTCCTACTGGATTGATACCTTGGTTCTCAAAAACTGAGGGAAATACTTACGCTACTTTGTTGCATCACCCTTTCCTCTTCAAGGGAAAACCAACGCATGCTCAAGAGGTAGCAAGAAGGATTTCTGGCGCCGTTGCTGGGGAGTCTACGCACAAGTCAAGAAATACCAAGTACCCATCACAAACTCTTATCCCTTGCATTACATTATTTGCCATTTTCCTCTCGTTTTCCTCTCCCCCACTTCACCCTTGCCATTTTATTCGCCCTTCTTTTGTTCGTCTTTTCGTTTGCTTTGATGTCTTACTTGGCTCGTTTGCTCGTTTGGTTGGAATAGTTGTTTATTTATTGCTAAACAGAGAACCTAGGATCTATGGATCCTCATCCGCTTGCCAATCTTTTTAAGAGATCCAATTATGATGAACCAAATTCTAGTGATTTGAGTGCACTAGATTATCTTTATGAGGTTTTGCTTGAAATTCGTGATGAAAAAATTTATGAAGAGATTCATGATAGCTCCTTGAATAAAAAGCATGATTGCAATGATTTTATTTTAAATTCTCTTGATGTCAATTGTGCTAATAATATCCAAAACCCTAAGCTTGGGGATGCTAGTTTTGCTATGTCTACTACTTGTTGGAATGATCATGATTGGGGTGACTCTTCTTATGATCTTGAAAATTTATTTAAGCCCCATGATGAATATGAGATTGATAATAGTGTTTGCAATAATATTGAAAGTGGGTTTGGAAGAGTGTCAACTTTAGATCCCACATATTTGGAGAATGTTCAATCTTATGGTATTTTTGATAAAAGTGGGTTTGGAGAGGTCATGACTTTAGTTAATGATAATCCCACTATTTTGGAAGTGTGTCAACTTCACATGCATGTGGATCATGTTGAGAATATGTTATGTGATAGCTATTTTGTTGAATTTGCCTATGATCCTACATGTAATTATTATGAGAGTGGAAAATATGGTCGTAGAAATTTTTATCTTACTAAATTACCTCTCGTCATGTTGAGATTACTATCGTCTCTTTCTTCTTCCTTGCATATGCTAGTTTTTTCTTGCCTTGCAAATTTGTTTGCCTATAATATGCCTATGCATAGGAAGTATGTTAGACTTAGATGTGTTTGTCACGTGTTTCATGATGCTCTCTTTGTGCTTCAATTCTTGTCTTTCATGTGAGCATCATTAAAATTATCAATGCCTAGCTAAAAGGCTTTAAAGAAAAGCGCTTGTCAGGAGACAACCCAATATTTTTCCTTGCTGTTATTCAATAAATAATTCATCTAGATTCTGTTTAGATGTGGTTTTATGTTTTAATTAGTGTTTGATCTTGCTGAAAAACAGAAACTTTTGCATGCACGAGAATAATTTTAATAAATCATAGAAACGTGCTTTTCAGTTGATTCTTTTCGCAGAAAATTAAAAGACAAATTGCCTAGGACTTACTATTTTGGTAGAAGCTTTGGGGTTCCAGAAGTATTCGGAAGTTACAGATTGCTACAGACTGTTCTATTTTTTGACAGATTCTGTTTTTCATGTGTTGTTTGCTTATTTTGATGAATCTATGGCTAGTATCGGGGGGTATGAACCATATAGAAGTTGGAATACAGTAGGTTTAACACCAATATAAATAAAGAATGAGTTCATTACAGTACCTTAAAGTGGTGGTTTGTTTTCTTATACTAACGGAGATTATGAGTTTTCTGTTGAGTTTTGTGTTGTGAAGTTTTCAAGTTTTGGGTAAAGATTTGATGGATTATGGAATAAGGAGTGTCAAGAGCCTAAGCTTGGGGATGACCAAGGCACCCCAAGGTAAAATTCAAGGACAACCAAAAGCCTAAGCATCCCCTCTTTCGTCTTCGTCCATCGGTAACTTTACTTGATGCTATATTTTTAGTCACCACATGATACGTGTTTTGCTTGGAGCGTCTTGTATGATATAAGTCTTTTCTTTTTAGTTACCACAATCACTCTTGATGTACACACCCTTTGGGAGAGACACAAATGAATTGGAATTTATTAGAATATTCTATGTGCTTCACTTATATCTTTTGAGCTAGACAATTTTGCTCTAGTACTTCACTTATATCTTTTTAGAGCACGGTGGTGGTTTTATTGTTTAGAAATTATTGATCTCTCATGCTTCACTTATATTATTTTTAGAGTCTTTTAGAACAGCATGGTATTTGCTTTGGTTATAAAATTAGTCCTAATATGATGGGCATCCAAGTTGGGTATAATAAAAACTATCATATAGAGTGCATTGAACACTATGATAAATTTGATACTTCATAATTGTTTTGAGATATAAGGGTGGTAATGTTAGAGTCATGCTAGTTGGGTAATTATGAAATTGAGAAATACTTGTATTATAGTTGGCAAGTCCCGTAGCATGCACGTATGGTGAACGTTGTGTGACAAATTTGAAGCATGGGGTGATTTTTGGTTGTCTTCCTTATGAGTGGAGGTAGGGATCGCGTGATGGTTAACTCGTACCAACCCTCCCCCTAAGAGCATGTGTAGTAGTACTTTGCTTCAAGAGCTAATAAACTTTTGCAATAAGTATATGAGTTCTTTATGACTAATGTGAGTCCATGGATTATACGCACTCTTACCTTTCCATAATTTACTAGCCTCAACGGTACCGTGCATTGCCCTTTCTCACCTTGAGAGTTGGTGCAAACTTTGCCGGTGCATCCAAACCCCATGATACGATATGCTCTATCACACATAAACCTCCTTATATCTTCCTCAAAACAGCCGCCATACCTATCTATTATGGCATTTCCATAGCCATTCCGAGATATATTGCCATGCAACTTTTCACCGATCCATTTATTATGACACGCTCCATCGTTGTCATATTGCTTTTGCATGATCATGTAGTTGACATCGTATTTGTGGCAAAGCCACCTTTATAATTCTTTCATATGTGTCGCTCTTGATTCATTGCATATCCTGGTACACCGCCGGAGGCATTCACATAGAGTCATATGTTGTTCTTAGTATCGAGTTGTAATTCTTGAGTTGTAAATAAATAAAAGTGTGATGATCTTCATTATTAGAGCATTGTCTCAAGTGCGGAAAGAATGATGGAGACTATGATTCCCCCACAAGTCGGGATGAGACTCCAGACTTTATGAAAAATAGAAGAGGCCAAAGAAGCCCAAATAAAAAAAGAGCCCAAAGAAGCCCAAATAAAAAAAGGAGAAAAAAATGAGAGAAAAAGAGAGAAGGGACAATGTTACTATCCTTTGTCCACAATTGTGCTTCAAAGTAGCACCATGATCTTCATGATAGAGTCTCCTATGTCGTCACTTTCATATACTAGTGGGAATTTTTCATTATAGAACCTGGCTTGTATATTCCAATCATGAGCTTCCTCAAAATGCCCTAGGTCTTCGTGAGCAAGCAAGTTTTATGCATACCCACTTAGTTCTTTTTGAGCTTTCATACATTTATAGCTCTAGTGCATTCGTTACATGGCAATCCCTACTCCTCGTATTAACATCAATTGATGGGCATCTGCATAGCCCGTTGATTAGCCGCGTCAATATGAGACGTTCTCCTTTTTTGTTCTCTCACATAATCCCTATCATCATACTCTACTCCACCCATAGTGCTATATCTATGGCTTACGCTGATGTATTGTGTGAGGGTTGAAAAGGCTGAAACGCGTTAAAAAGTATGAACCAATTGCTTGGCTGAAACCGGGGTTGTGCATGATGGGAGTATTTTGTGGGACGAAATGAAGCATGGCCAAACTATATGATTTTGTAGGGATAAGCTTTCTTTGACTATGTTATTTTGATAAGACATGATTACTTTGTTAGTATGCTTGAAGTATTACTATTTTGATGTCAATATTAAAATTTTATCTTGAATCTTTTGGATCGGAACATTCATGCCACAATAAAGAAAATTACATTGAGAAATACGCTAGGTAGCATTCCACATCAAAAATTCTGTTTTTATCATTTACCTACTCGAGGACGAGCAGGAATTAAGCTTGGGGGTGCTTGATACGTCTCCAACGTATCTATAATTTTTGATTGTTCCATGCTATTATATTATCTGTTTTGGGTATTTAATGGCCTTTACTATACACTTCTATATTATTTTTGGGACTAACCTATTAACTGGAGGCCTAGTCCAAATTGTTGTTTTTTTGCCTATTTCAGTATTTCGCAGAAAAGAAATATCAAACGGAGTCCAAACGGAATGAAACTTTCGGGAGAGTTATTTTTGGAACAAACGCGATCCAGGAGACTTGGAGTGGACGTCAAGAAAGAAACGAGGAAGCCACGAGGCAGGGAGGCGCCCAGGGGGGTAGGCGCCCCCACCCTCGTGGGCCCATTGTGGCTCCCCTAACCGACTTCCTTTGCCTATATATACTCATATACCCTGAAAATATCCAGGAGCAACACGAAACCCTATTTCCACCGCCGCAACCTTCTGTACCCGTGGGATCCCATCTTGGGGCCTTTTCCGGCGCTCCGCCGGAGGGGGAATCGATCACGGAGGGCTTCTACATCAACACCATAACCTCTCCGATGAAGTGCGAGTAGTTTACCACAGACCTTCGGGTCCATAGTTATTAGCTAGATGGCTTCTTCTCTCTCTTTGGATCTCAATGCAAAGTTCTCCTTGATCTTCTTGGAGATCTATTCGATGTAATTCTTTTTGCGGTGTGTTTGTCGAGATCCGATGAATTGTGGGTTTATGATCAAGATTATCTATGAACAATATTTGAATCTCCTCTGAATTCTTTTATGTATGAGTGGTTATCTTTGCAAGTCTCTTTGAATTATAAGTTTGGTTTGGCCTACTAGATTGATCTTTCTTGCAATGGGAGAAGTGCTTAGCTTTGGGTTCAATCTTGCGGTGTCCTTTCCCAGTGACAGTAGGGGAAGCAAGGCACGTATTGTATTGTTGCCATCGAGGATAAAAAGATGGGGTTTATATCATATTGCTTGCGTTTATCCCTCTACATTATGTCATCTTGCCTAATGTGTTACTCTGTTCTTATGAACTTAATACTCTAGATGCATGCTGGATAGCGGTCGATGTGTGGAGTAATAGTAGTAGATGCAGAATCGTTTCGGTCTACTTGTCATGGACGTGATGCCTATATACATGATCATGCCTAGATATTCTCATAACTATGCACTTTTCTATCAATTGCTAGACAGTAATTTGTTCACCCACCATAATACATACGCTATCTTGAGAGAAGCCACTAGTGAAACCTATGGCCCCCGGGTCTATTTTCCATCATATAAGTTTCTGATCTATTTTATTTTGCAATCTTTACTTTCCAATCTATATCATAAAAATACCAAAATTATTTATCTTATTATCTCTATCAGATCTCACTTTTGCAAGTGGCCGTGAAGGGATTGACAACCCCTTTATCGCGTTGGTTGCAAGGTTCTTATTTGTTTGTGCAGGTACGAGGGATTTGAGTGTAGCCTCCTACTGGATTGATACCTTGGTTCTCAAAAATTGAGGAAAATACTTACGCTACTTTGTTGCATCACCCTTTCCTCTTCAAGGAAAAACCAACACATGCTCAAGAGGTAGCAATGTTATCTTCAATGAATTTGATATGTTACATAATGTTCCATCTACTAATGTTCATGTTGAGAGTGAACATCAGCCTATTGTTCAGGAGCCTGCTGTTCCAGTGTAGCATGTTATTGATTTAGGTGATACATCTGGTAAGGAAAATGTTGATGCAGATGATGATCCTGTCATTGATGATGAACATGTCACTCCCACTTCAAATCAGCCTATTGTTCCACCCAGTTGGAATCTCACAGGTGACAGAGTTAGGCGCGGTATTAATAAAGCCGACAGATTAATTGAAGAGTGCAACATTGTTTCTTTTGCTTTATCTGTTGTAGAAGAAATTGAAGGTAATGCTGAGCCTTCTTCATATTCTGAGGCTATTATTTCTGGTGATAGTAATAAGTGGATGACCACTATGCATGATGATATGGAATCACTTGAAAAGAATGATACTTGGGATTTAGTAAAATTACCTAGAGAGAAGAAACCTATTCGTTGCAAGTGGGTTTTCAAAAGGAAAGAAGGTGTTTCTCCCAATGATGAGACAAGATATAATGCAATGTTAGTTGCTAAAGGTTACAGTCAGATTCCAAGTATTGACTATAACGAAGTCTTTTCTCCTGTTGTGAAGCATAGCTCTATTCGCACTTTACTCAGTATTGTTGTCATGCATGATTTTGAGCTTGAACAATTGGATGTTAAAACTGCAATTTAAATGGAGAAATAGAAGAGGATATTTATATGAAACAACCTGAAGGATTTGTTATTCCTGGATAAGTTAAAGAAATCTCTTTATGGATTCAAGCAATCCTCTAGAGAGTGGGACAAGAGATTTGACACCTTTATGCTCTCTCAAGGTTTCAAAAGGTCTAACTATGAGTTGTGTTTATTTGAAAACCGTCAATGATCCATGATGGTGTTGACATCATCAACGGTGAGCTTCGGCCCTCCTGGCTTTAGAAAGGGGGCGGTGGTGAGGAGCCGTTGACGGGGGCAAGGGTGACGCTTGGAGCCGCACGAGGACGTCAGGCGCGGAGTGCCACACGTGGATCACGGCACACCTGAGCGCGACCTGAGTCCTCTCGGAGGCAGGGTCGGGGAGCATGAGCTCCGCAGTGTACAGATCGTGCTCGACGAGCAGGACGGCGCGAGCGAGGTCGGCGCCTACCCAGTGAAGGTAGCGGGTGGCCTGTTCTTGGGTGATGCATCCGAAGTAGCTCATCATGAACCTGACGAGAGCCTGGCAAGACGCCTGAGCAATTCTGTGCCAGGTAACCCTGCGGCAGGACGACCCAATGGTACTACCGGACGACCAGGTATCCCTTTGTTGTGCCGTGCCGGCCAGCTTATTGGACCTTCTGGTCCTCTTGGCGGGCGGTTCCTCCTTTGCCCGAAAGTGGTCGCGCGGGAGGAGGGCCATGGTGCTGAGGATGACGTTTGAGACTGGGTCCAAAAGGCCGAGGGAGAGGCCGCCGTCACGCATGGTTTCGTATAGCTTGTCGGCGACGGCGTCCGGCATGTCTTGGACGGGCAGCCGGTCGAACGCCTCCCCGTACAAGTCCGGGATGAGGTCGAGGAGGTCGGCCTTGAAGTTGAAGTTAGGGGGGGCCGTCGCGCTCGCCGTGCTTGAAGTTGAAGTTTGGGGGGGACTGTCGCGCTCACAGCTGTACAGGCAGGAGAAGAGCCCCATGCGGCCGGGACCCGCGGGTGGGTGGACCTTGTTGGGCGGCATTACATCAGCTGCGATCCATTGATGTGGCGGTTCGATCGGCGGCAGGATATATGTAAGGCGGACGACGAGCTAGTTTTCTGACCGGACTCAGATGACAAGAGAACACACACGGTGCGTCTGATATGGGCAGAACACACACGGAACAAGTCGAGTCAGTTTGGAGGCCGTAGGAAGAAAATCCTAAACGACCCTTCCGGTCTGGTAGTAGGGATGAAGAAGATGATCGTATGCATGAGCAGACGATGACACACGACGCGCGCGTCTGATATGGGTCAAAAGTCCCTGGCCCGTTCCACCTTTCTATCCGGTGTGGCTAATGAGAGGGATACTTTCTTATTTAGTACCAATTTTTTCTGAATACATATAAACCGGTTTATTCTTTATCTATATCTATATAGTTTGCATGAATAACGTTGAGTGTTCATCATTTTTTTTATGAAAAGGCCAAAGGCCATATATTAAGTAGTAAAACCCCTTCAAAAACATTCTTATAGAAATTGAGAAATACATCCAAATCTTTGAGAGTAGTCGAAGTTTTCTTCCTCCTGCATCCATCACTGGTCCCCGGTGAGCAAAGCTTGCTGCTGTCTCTCGACTCCGACTCAGCGGAGCAAACTTGTTTACACCCGGTAACTTATAGAGGTAGCCACTGGAAAGTCGTCAATGTAGACCGACGACTAAGAAGAAGGGCAAGGCCAAAAGCACGGCTAGAGTTTGTTAGAGCTTGTTGAGCCCGAACCGCCTGGCGAAGAAGGCGTCACGTGCCCAGGCCGGTGACATGGCAAGCACGGCGAACAACGCCGTCATGCTCCCATACACGATCTCCCGCGGTGGCCTCGGCCGCATGACCCGCACCGCCACGTGCCTCACCAACACCGACACCTCGGTCGCCCCCGCCCCCTGTGATGCCCGCGCCCTCTCCTCGATCGCCGTTGTGAACTCACGGTACATCCCTTTGGTGTTGGCATGTCAGGATATCATGCTTGATGCGGTCACTGGGTATATGATCAAACCAGTTCAAAGTATTGGAAATGCATCAAGGAATGGCAAATATCTCACAAACCAATGGGATAGAATCCTAGAAAGTTGCAACCGTCAGGAGGTCCTGATTCCCTTGTAGCTGTAACCTTGTAGAGGGGCTTGGCTGCTGTTTTCCTTTTCCCTCGGAGCCTTTGCTCTGTTGGTTTTCAGCTCTAGACACCTAGACTGTTAACCCTTTGTACTGACTCTCCTTTTGTCTAATAAAATTTCGGTCAATGGCCCTTCGAGAGATGGAGATTAACTGCACGGTTCACGTAAATGGTGCAGTAATTCACTACCAGAATCTGAAATTTTACTGTGAGCCCAAAACCGACAGGAAAATCGGGTTTACCGTCAGGATAAGTATTTCCTGTCGGCCACCCGTCAGGGTTAGCCGTCAAGGATAGCTTGACAGGGAAAATAAATTATGCCTGTCGGTTGACCGACAGGGACTATATTCCTGTCGGGTTTTCACATTTCCCTGATGGGTTTGGCCCTACAGGGTTATATAGGCGTCAGATTTGGCAAACCAGGGAAATTCTATATCCCTGTCATACATTACCGTCAGGAAAAAAAGAAACCCAATGAACAAAAAAATATAGACAGTTTTATAAATAGCTATTCCAGAATAGAAACATCACTATCAATTGTTTCCTTCAACCAGAGATACAAATTCACATGTCTTCGGATACAATTGCATAGAGTTTACATAATGAATGGAAGGTCAACGAAAACAGAGGTTCAACATCTAAAAACACACAAGTGCATCAACTAAATATACACAATAGACCTCATTTTCTATAATCTTTAGTTGCCAGCTTAAGTTGCAAGCTTCTCTTCAAGGTTGCCCTGCAGTGGACATATAATTGAACTTGTAAAAAATTGTGCAAATGTCAACAGTTTGCTACAAAAAGGTAACTAGAAACAGGAACAATACCTATAAGAAATAATAAGCATAATCTATTTGGTATCTCAGTTTCTCGCAATAACATTGGCAGCTTGCTTTTGTCACAGCAAAGTTACCCACTTCTACAGCTTATAGACTAATAATGGAGGAATTATTCTAGAATCATATCTCAAATCTGATACAAATTATGCAACTGACAAAATCCATTTAAATGATAACCTGGGCACATGCTTTTGGATTAGCTTGACAAAATTATCAGCTAACTTCCTGAGAAGACGAGTCATTAGAGACTTCTTGCAAGAAATTACACTACCAATGTCAATACCCTTAAGTCTATCCATTTCAAATGTTGAAGAAAAATAGTCAGAGTCATCATCATCTCCGTAAGAATAAAAAAAGCCAAAACATTATGCAATTATTCGATAATGTAACAACATGGGAACTGAACATCATGGTGAGACAATAAAAGACCCCAAAGAAATAGAAAGAGGCTGTGTTCAGACTAAACCAACATAGCAACTACTGGATCAATAATGTTGATCTCATGATCTTGGGCACACTGGACATAGCATGATACGATTTTAATACACACGAGAAAACTTGACTGGCAATTATTCCTGATAAAACTTTGGGGATGATGGTGAATGCAAAAGTAAAAATACCTTGATTAGAAGCTCTTGAATCTCTCATAGACCCCGAATCTTGAATTTTTCTACGAATAATAAGTTACAAATTCACATATCTTCTGATATAACTGCATAGAATTTACATACATGAATCAAAAGTCAACAAAAACAGAGGTACAACTTCTCAAAAATGCACACGTGCATCAACTAAATATTCACAATTTGAGACCATTTTCTACAATGTTTTGCTGGAGCTTAGGTCGCAAGATGCTCTTCTTAACCTGCACTGGACATAACTGAACTTGTAAAATGTGCAAGTGTGAACAGTTTGCTACAATAAGGTAACAAGAAACAAGAATAGTATCCATAGGATATGATCAGCATAATCTATATGGTATCTCATATTCTCGCATTAACATAGGTATATATAGCCAACTTGTTTTTGTCACAGCAAAGTTAAACAAATTGACAGCTATATAGACATGATAACTGAGTGGTTTCTTCTAAAATCTTGTGACAAATTTGATACCAACACAACAATTGACAAAATCCATTCATCTATCGGAACTATCAGTTATTAGAGGCTTCTTCAAGTTAAGCTCAAGCCATAATATCGCCAGTAAGTGCAACTTCTCAATGATGCATAACCAGAAGAATGTACTCTCTGTTTCAAAATGCAAGACGTTTTTTGACACTATCTCATTTGGAGACAGGTAGTACAATAAGAAAATCAGGGGAGTACCTTTGAGGAAATAGTAGTATACAATCTCAAGAGGATGTGTGTCCCGACATAGAATAGTTTCAACTAAACAGTGTAGTGGCAATATGGCAAGCAGTTTCATCCAAGTTGATTCTGTGATAGAATGCACAAACAGAAGTATATGGTTTTGCATCAGATAGTAGTAAGAAACCAAAGCATCATTTGATTTTTCCTAGAGTAGGGAATGGTACCTGCATTTGGAAGGATATGATGCAACTTTTTGCCATCGAGTGACAACCTTAACTTAATTATTGTCGCAGCCTCTGTTGCATTGATGATGCTCCGTATACTTGTAGTGCAACTTGCTCAATGCTTCCTAAATCCTAAGATAATGATAGAACAAACAGTATGTACAGAAAAATTAGAGAATAAAATTATCAAGAAGGAAACAGAAATGTAGTAACATTCATACTGAACAAAAATAGCAGCTAGGGGCTCAACACAGATAAGATGATCTTGGTCATACTGGACAAAGAATGGTATACAAACAGTATGATAAGATTAAAGTATACAAACAACATAATTAATTGCCTGATAATACTCCCTCCGTTCCGAAATAATTGTCTTTCTAGCCATCTCAAATAGACTACAACATACGGATGTATGTAGACATGTTTTAGAGTGTAGATTCACTCATTTTGCTCCGTATGTAGTCACTTGTTGAAATCTCTAGAAAGACAATTATTTCGGAACGGAGGGAGTAGAAGTTAAGCCTTCTTCCAATTACATTTTATTGCTCTGCGTCAGAGTTGAAATTAGGTGATCCATGCGCCTTCATGTACACAAGGTCAGAACAAAAGCCAAGATCTGTCATGAAAAAAAATCAAAAAGCATGGGATTGCACTTGATAAATACACAAGCAAGAATAAAGATGCAACAGTAGGATCTAAGAAAAATTATACCGGTGAGCGCCCTGGAGAGTTCGTCAACCCGATGCATAGTACTCCATGTCCATGGAGCCACCACTCACCTGGTCTCTCATTGTTCAGGATGCGTCTCTCAACAGAAAGTAGCCGCCGGCTTCTTGGTGTGGAGGATCTGTGAGGCGGATCTGTGAGGGGACGGTGCTTGATCTGCTAGGGGATAGGGGAGGGGAGGAGCCAGCGTTGTCCTCGCTGCTTACCGACGGTGGTGACGATGTGAGGAAGGCGCGCTCGGGCTCGTGGTGAGGCTGCGCGTAGGCGCGAGGAGGACAAGGTGTGGTTCGCTTGACCGGCGAGAGGATAGAGAAGGTACAAGAAACGAGGGGATGTGCAGTCTCAAGGGTGGATGCGCCGGCCTGGAGCAGCGGAGTGGGACGACAAAGGCGGCGACCGCTGCTGCGGCGGCAGCGGTGGCGGCGAGGGTTAGGTCTGGCGGCGGAGGCGAGGGTTAGGTCTGGCAGCGGCGAGATGGGGTGGAGACGAGGGCTGGGGCTTCTGATTTGGGGATCGAGGGTTTCTATCTATTTCATTTTCTACGGGCCTTTTCCTTTGAGCCCACAGGTGGCGGGACGCGAAAACAAAGCGCGCCGAACAAAAATTGTTCACCGCGGGAAGGCCTTTTTAGCTGGGCGTTGGAGCGCGAAACACTAAATTGTTCCCTGTGGGCCAAGACTCACAGGAATATGGCCTTTCACCTGTCGGTTGTTGAACAAACTGACAGGAATATATTTATCCTGTGAGTTCTACCCCAGCCCATAGGAGTATACATGGTATTCCTGTGATCCACCGCGGGCCCGACAGGAATATAGTCCGGCCCACAGAAATATTCACGTTTCTGGTAGTACGGTTACACACCTAATACCCCCTCCGTTCCTAAATATTTGTCTTTCTAGACATTCAAATGGATTATCACATACGGATGTATGTAGATATATTTTAGAATGTAGATTCTCTCATTTTGCTCGGTATGTAGTCACTTGTTAAAATATCTAGAAAGATAAATATTTAAGAATGGAGGGAGTAAATTAATCATTCACTGAGGAGGACGCTCCCTACAGTACTAGTACAACGTAGTACTACTACTATTTATAGTTCAGCTTCCATCTCCACTACGAGGAGGACGCTCCCTACAGTACTAGTGCAACGTAGTACTACTACTATTTATAGTTCAGCTTCCATCTCCAGTACTAGTACGATAGTACTACTATTCCTATTTATAGTTCAGCTTCCACCTCCTCATCACCAACCACCCAGATGTGGACAAGTATCTATAACCAACCACCCAGATGTGGACAAGTATCTATAACCAACCACCCAGATGTGGACAAGTATCTATAACCAACCACCCAGATGTGGACAAGTATCTATAACCAACCACCCAGATGTGGACAAGTATCTATAACCAACCACCCAGATGTGGACAAGTATCTATAACCAACCACCCAAATGTGGACAAGTATCTATAACCAACCACCCAGATGTGGACAAGTATCTATAACCAACCACCCAGATGTGGACAAGTATCTATAACCAACCACCCAGATGTGGACAAGTATCTATAACCAACCACCCAGATGTGGACAAGTATCTATAATAGTACATGGTCTAACACGTTATTGAAGAAATTTCACTCCGGACGAGACCCGAACAAATGATATTTCACAAGTCATGGCAGAAGAAAACGATATCCCCACGGCACCATTCTCAGAAGAGAAGGTGAGAGTTGCGGTGTTTCAAATGGAACATAACAAAGCTCCAGGCCTTGATGGTTTCGCCGCAAATTTCTATCAATTTTTTTTGGGAGATCATCAAGTCTGGCCTTCTGGAGTTGTTGAATTGTCTTCATGCCGACCGACTTAATTTTGAAGGCCGAACGGATTCAACAGTTCAGACCCATATGCCTCCTTAATGTCAGCTCCAAGATTTTCATCAAAGTGACGACGAATTGATACGGTTCAACTCGGTAGCCGAGCATGTTGTCCAACCATCTCAAACGGCTTTAATGTAAGGATTGAATATACTCGATAGCGTAGTAATCCTACAGCAGACCATCCACGAGATGCACCGGAAAAACATGAGTGCAGTAGTATTCAAAATTGGCTTTGAAAAAGCCTATGACAAGGTCAGATAGTCTTTCCTCCAACAGGCCCTAAGGATGAAAGGTTTCTCCGATAAATGACGCCAGTGGATCAAAAAAAATTAACTGGAGGTAGCGCGCGTGTGGCCATTAAAGTCAATGATGATGCCGGCCATTACTTTCAGACAAAAAAGGACTACGACATGGTGACCCCATGTCCGCAATGTTATTTAACATTGTGGCTGACATTGTGACCCCATGCTCACCTGCTTGGTTGCGCACATGGCCAAATCCCGATTCAATATCTGGGAATACTGATTCATGATCGACGTCTCATCATTGCGAAGTGGAAGCATGTAGAGGAGCGGCTAGAGAAACGGTTGAGCAGCTAGAAAGGCAAGTTGCTCTCAGTTGCAGGACTACTGGTTTTGATAAACTCTGTCCTCACAATATGGTTCTCCATGCTTTATTTCTTCTAGCTCCCAAAAGGGTTCTTGCAAAGACTGGACTATTTTAGGTCGAGGTTCTTTTTTAAATGAGACGATGAAAAGAAATATATAGGCTGCCGAAATAGAGCATGGTTTGTAGGCCGAAAGATCAAGGTGGCCTTGGTATTCATGACCCGCGGGTCAAGAATGAGGCCCTACTTTGTAAATGGTTGTTCAAACTTCTTTCCAAGGATTGTCTTTGGCAAACCATGCTACGCAACAAGTACATAGACCAAAGGCGGTGTCTCATGTATGTTGAAAATCTGGAGACTCACACTTTTGGACCGGCCTAATGGCGGCAGAGAAACATCTCTTTCGCATTGGGTATTTCGAGATAAAGGACGGGTCAGAGATTAGTTTTTGGGAAGACATCTAGCTAGACAATGCTAGTCTCTGAGAACAATACCCAACCTTATACATCATTGCACGCGACAAGAATAATACTACTGCGCAGGTACTCAGCTCATCCCCGCCAAATATTTCGTTTAGGTGGGATTAGATTTGCACCCGACATATTTCATGGCATAATATCTTGTCCCGTCTGGATTCGATTAACCTGACACAAGGCCGAGATATATTTTGCTGAAACCTTACTACATCAGGGTCTTTCACAGTAGACTCTTTGTATCGCGCGCTCACGCATTCTATGGTACCGATGAGTAATAACAAAAAAAGGAAAGCAAAGATACCACTTAAGTTAAAATCTTCATGTGGTTTTGAGAAACCTTTCCATAAATTGAGCTTCTCCTGAAATTTGTAAGTTGTTTACATAATTAAAATTTTCACAGAAGAAAAGAACTAGTATGAATCATGTGTACATAAACAGTACTTGAATTGCAATTGCACAGTCCTAATGTAAAACTTACTTGACATTGTGCGCTGCTTCCTGCTGTCCCAGACAATTGCAATATTTGTTCTCCAGTCAGCAGACAACTATTTCAAAGAGTACAATCATTCAGTACAATCAAAATCTCTAGTCTAATCCAGTACCCCTAATTCCGTAGGGTTAGAGAAACAAAGCTATAATTAGAACAAGATTTGCAATGGAGGCAGAGGCACACCGCATTGGGGGTCTGATGCAGCGTACTTGTTCCTTCTTTCTCCACAGAATCAGCGACTTGCGGCGATCTGGTGTTGGTGGGCGAGTACGGTGTAGGTATGGGAATACGAACGAAGCCGAAGGGTCGAGGGCACGAAGCGTAGCGTTTACAAGGACGAAATCAAGGTCTTCGGGTTGTCCTAACCAAACATGGCGACCAACCCCCAACTTGAGTACATGCTTGGTGAGATTATGCGCCTCAACATTTGAGGTCTTAAACTCGTGTTTAAAAATAGAAGAAACAAAATACGACGACCACTCTATGATTTCATGTATCACAGCTCCAAAGCTTTGCCGAACTTCCACTTTTTATATAGCTTCAATAATGACTTTACTAGATGCCACCACCGTCCTATGCATGTACAGATCCGAGCCCAGGGCAAATCAATGCAAGCGCTACTTCAAAAAATCTAATGTCATCGTGTAAAGCTTGCCGAACTTCCACTTTTTATAAAGCTTCAATTCAATCTGAGGCCAGGGTAAATCAAATCAATGCAGATTTCCTATGAAATTCCTCCAAACAGAAGAGGCCTAAAACTTATAAACTACTAGAAGTAACTTGTTTAGACCTTTTTTTAAAATAGTACAATGGTAGATGCTTGCATAGACGCAGATCATTGAAATTACCACAAGCGGCTCACAATCGACGGGAATGTCACATCCCACTGAACAAAGATTGTCGGAAAGTCTGAAATTAATCTAGAAAAATGTGAGTATGAGTGCCAAATCTAATACTTGAACCCTGGTGGGCTTGTTGCACCACAATATGCTCAGTAAGTTTAACCATTTGAGATGCGCTCAGTTTTTTTCTTGTTTGCAAGAACACATAGATTCGCCACCAGTTACATGATGTCGGCGAGATTAGCTAGTGATGCGATGAGTGGCATCTTGAGGTTGTGAACTGTAGTGGAGTGGCAGCGACGAACAGCCACCACTGGACGTGGCCATTGTTGCAGTATGGGAGCGGAGCTAGGTCTTTGAGGTAGGACACAGAAGATTCAGCTTAGCGCGAGCAGCTCTGGAATCTAGCGAGCGCTCTACGCAGCCATAAGGAATGGGCAGTGTTTAGAAGCAGGAGCACATACTTGGAGTTTCCAAGAATGGACTACAGTGCTGGTGGTTTGGGGGTGGAGGTTGGGCCGGCCGGTGAGACCAAGTACATTGCCATTACATGAATATAAATTGCAACCGATGAGGTAATGACGCGGCTACTCCCAACTAAACATGTCCTCGATCCCTTCAATTTATGCCCACGGCCTCCCTATAAATACCATTGGCCTTCCATTTAAATCTCCACCACCTCCACACCCTCAAATGCACCAATCTGAATCTCCCCCAAGATTACGTAGTCCTACAAGTGCATGCAGGCATAGAGAGCCACGCATAGTGCACAGCACCTAAGATCAGCTCGCCATGGTGGTGGCAGGAGCTACTATGGCCGTGCTTCAGAGAGCATGGACAGCCAGCACCGACTTGTTTCTGGGTTTGCTTCCAGTTCACATCCTAATGGTAGTGATCCTGGTATCTGGCATGGCCATGCTGTGGCGGGTTAGCCGGGCACGGGACGTGTACCTGGTGGACTACGGCTGCTTCCTGGGTGAGCCACGTTACAGGATCCCCTCGGCGATGGCCCTGGAGCACGCACGCCTCATGACCGACCTCATCGAGGAGGAGAGCGCTGACTTCATGGCTCGGCTGCATGAGCGCTCCGGGATCGGCGAGGAGACGAGCGTGCCCAATTCTTACCGCTATATGCCCCCCAAGCGCGGCGTGGAGGCTTCCCGGGAGGAAGCCGAGCTGGTCATCTTCTCCGCCGTCGACAAGGTGCTGGCAAGGACGACGGTGAATCCCGAGGACATCGACACACTCATCATCGCCTGTAGCTTCACCACGCTGACACCGGTGTTCGCCGACGTGGTCGTCAACAAGTACAAGCTCCGCGCGGACGTGCAGAGCGTGAACCTGTCCGGGATGGGGTGCAGCGGGGCGCTCATCTGCGTCGGCCTCGCCGAGAAACTCCTGCAGGCTGCACCACCAGGGAAGCACAAGCACGTGCTGGTCATAGCCACCGAGATCCTGTCGTCGATGATGTACCACGGCACCAAGCGCGAGATGCTTGTGCCCAATGTGCTCTTCCGCATGGGCGCCGCCGCCATGATCATGACCAACTCACCGGAACGCGCGCGGTTCCGGCTCGGTCCGATCGTGCGCACGCTGACCGCTGCCCGGGACAGCGACTACCGATGCGCATTCCAGGAGGAGGACGACAAGGGGATCACGGGCATCAACCTCTCCAAGGAACTTCCCGTCGTTGCTGCGAACGCGCTCAAGAGTCACATCGTCACCTTCTGTCCCCGGGCCCTGCCTGCCTCGGAGCTTCTCCGGGTCGCCTTCTCCCTCGTCAAGCAGTACGTGTTCCCGCTCCCGGGCGCGCGTGGGCGTGCGGAGAAGGGCGCGCGGCCGGCCTTCAACAAGGTGTTCCAGCACTTCTGCATCCACCCGGGCGGGCGCAGGGTGCTCCAGGAGGTGCAGCATGGCCTCGGCCTCTCTGACCGTGACATGGAGGCGTCGCACATGACGCTGCACCGGTTCGGGAACATGGCCAGCAGCTCGTTGCTGTACGAGCTGGCCTACATCGAGGCCAAGGGCCGGATGACCGAGGGTGACCGGGTGTGCATGATCTCCTTCAGCCCCGGCATAGACTGCAGCAGCGTCGTATGGGAGTGCATCAACCCGGCGGCGGCAGATCCCAACGGACCCTGGGCCGCCTGTATCCACCGCTACCCTGTGCAGGTCAAGACGACCTAAGGCCAGGTTCGCTTCTTTTTAGAGCCTTGGCTTATGCATAATTAAGCTGCAGTGTGCAGTGAAAATAAGCTCATGAGAATAAAGCATCCACTTCTTTTCTGCTCCTATCTACTACCTTCGTCTGGAAATACTTGTCATCAAAATGGATAAAAAAGATGTATCTAGACGTATTTTAGTTTTAGATACATCTTTTTTATCCATTTTGATGACGAGTATTTTTGGACGGAGGGAGTATTAGGTGTAAAGTCAGTAGTACTAATATTGGTGCACTGTAATTCTGTTCTCATTGAAATAAATTATATTTCCGAATTTCGTGAAATGTTACGATTTTCTTTTTTTGCAGAGATGAAATATTACAAGTTGAACCGATGGAAGATCATTGTCACACATACGAACGCCATAACGAACGTGAATTGCTCCTTACAGTTTAGCAGCCGTATGGAGGCAAATCAATCAAGAGGACAAGAATTCTGGTGTGGCTATACGTCAGTCAGCTGAAAGAAAGTTTGGGGTCAGTCAGATTTTTCTCAACCGTCGGATGCGAAATCAACGGCCTGCACCTTACTTCAACCTCCAACCTTTGTTCCTCCTATCGCCAGCCTAACCGCCATCCCCCGCGGCCCGTGGCGCTCCTGCGACCGCCTTGCCACCCCGCTCTACCTTGAACCGCCCTCCACCGCGGGGCTTGTTGTCGCCCCCGGCAATCCCCTAGCCCCGCCTGCGGCCCGTGTCCAGTTTTTGGGGTTTCTGTATTCATTTCCGCTTCTGCAAAAAAATAATATGAAAACAAATATGGTAGCATCAGTTCCGTCCGTTTCCGCTCCGATTTCATCCGTAGTGTCTTGAAACTTTTGTTTGTCGGGGTCAGCCAACAAAACTATATTATGGCGAGGTGCCTCGACGTAGGCATGTGAGTTTGAACTTCATGCAAATTGGAGATAACGGCAGAATTACTAGCTTCAGCTCGAGCAGGTAAGAAATGTAAAGTTGACTCACGATACCAGGTTTAGAGATTATAGTATTATAAGAAATGAATTTAGATATTGAAACTTCATCAAGTTTACCTGACTTGTAAGGGTTATAAAGAATATTATCGTATATGGATTTATTGATAATTCTAATTGGGGGTCTCATATCCTGAATGATTTAATTATTACAAGTTTTACGGTGATTGGGCTTTTTTGGAGCCCTTCGTTTGTCTCAATCTAACGGCACACACATACGTAGTACTGGCTAGTACTCGGATGAAGTATTTCAAAGTACTAAAACTTGTGGGGATGGTACTAATGACAATGTGGGGACACCTTTTAATCTAGGAGCATTTTAGTCATTGGAAAAATGTGCACGTGCCGCCCCTCTCGTCCAATGCAAAACCGCCGCCATGGTCCTCTCCTCTTCCATTACGGAACCGCAGCCATCTCCTCCCTCTCTTGCATTCCAAATCCACCGCAGCCATCTCCTCCTTCTCGCCGCCGCAACTTTGCTCTTCTCCTCTTCCACATCCACCCCCCCCCCTCTTCCATCGAAGCAAGAACCTCGATGGAGCAGTAGATCGAGCAGATCGCCGGCGGCGACCAGGTCAAGACGGCCAGGTTGAGGGAGATCCGTTCTTGGTTTGACAACACAAGGCAGATGAACTGGGCGGCAAGGTACATTTATATGTTGTAGGATTGGATAGATCAAGGTACAAGAAAAAGCCCAAGAAGGGTAAAAGAAAAAGCCCAAGGAGAAGGGAAAAGCATGTGTCCTCCTGTATTGTTGGAAATTCTTCGAGACTAATGAGAAGTAGAACATGAGAAATAGGGAGGCTCCTCCATACCACTTCTTTCTCTCTTGAGTTTGATGATGGTGCCGGCGGTGGTGGTGGTGGTGATGATGATGATGAGTGGATGCATAGGAGTCCTACACCCGGATCAAGTATGGGGTGCCGGACAAAGAGATCGACGAAGATGCTCAAGATATAAAGAGATGTGGGGGCTGATAAGTACAAGATTGCAGAGATGAAAAGTCAAGGAAGGAATTGGTGGAGAAGAGCAAACAAGAGAAGCTGGAGTTCGGGAAGAGGAGGATACAAGAGAAGATGGAACGATGGGAACAAATTAATGGAAGTAAAATGCGAGATGGATGCACATAGGCTTCAACTTATTGAATACAATCAATTGATGCAGGAGAAGATGGCTGAAAAGAACTGGCTCATGATGTTAGAAATTCCATGTATGAAACATCAAGAAGATTTGGGGAGATGAGTCTAGCAGAGATCGTGACTTCTAGGATGCCATGGAGTTGCCAGTGCACCGGAGGAGGGGGCGATGCACAAATGGGAGGATGCCGTGCTCTTGACGACATGTGATTTTTACATATCAGCTGAATGTGTGCATTATGATTCATCTTTTGTTTACGCATTTGAAGCCTACGAGCATTGCTTTTGCCTTAAGTTTATATTATGTCTAAATTTGAATTTGAATCTTGAACCTGTCGATTTGGTTTGAACTGCTGGTCAAGTGTGTGTGATGTTTAACAACGACAAGCTCGGCTTATATATGTGTGAAACTCGGGATTGATTAGAGTGCACAGATATAGGAAAGATAAATTTTTGAAGGTTGCATGTTTGCAACTTTGAGTTTACACACAGCCTCTACGTTTGGCGAGTTTGAGTTTGCGCACAACCTCTGCAACCTTAAATATTTTTTGGAGGGTCCCCAAAACTGTTTTGGAGGCCGTGAATACGGCTGATCTGCTAGAGTTGTTCTAAGACTTTCAACTTCACACCTGAGAACTGTGATGTTGTGTACTTGCATGTCTACTCTTACAGATATGGGAACAAATAAACTGAACCTCCACCGAACAAGAGAAAAATAAAGGTTATTTGTGCCCGTGATTAAATACAAGATGGAATACAGAAGTATTTACAAGCATAATAATATTATTTCTATGTCAGGCTTAATAAGGTTCAAGACCTAATACTAAGTACTCCTGCAGTTGAAATTAATACTCATCACACTCCGGCAACTTCTGTTGTTCACCGTACATTCTCAGATCATCTGCAAACTGCACGTCTCTCCTAAAATCGAAGATGAAATCTGTGTCTAGCATTCCATCTGTGTTCATTGTTCCACCGTGAGTAATATCACCATCACACTCAAAATAGTCTGTTGAATCTGGATAAACAATCTTCCTCGCGGATCCCTTTCCATAGAAGCAACGGCCTGTCACCAAAACCAGAATTGATTATGTATCAGTCACAAGAAAACAGCTCCGACAGTAATTCTTCCAAGTGAAATGTTTGGCAAACCATGTCTATTTTGCATTGGTTCCACTGACCACACCATAAAACAGTGGCAGTTTTAAGCAACCATGCTTGACACAATAAAGGTTACTAGACAAAGTGTATCCGTAAAACATCTTAAGATGCTGAAATTTTCTGCACGCGATCAGCAGCAAAGCTGCAAGAACACACAAATGTTTTAATTTATTTCGGAATTGCTACATATATTCAAGTTATATTGATCGATAACATGGCCTAAATGTTGTATAGCAAGATTCAGAGGTGTACACAAGACATGAAACCGAATTAGGTAAGCCAGATAACATGATCTCAGCTGCGGGCACAAGCCATTTTATTAACTCAAGAATAAGACTTTTCGACAAGAGAGTTAACATGATCGCAGCAAGCATAAGGCTTTTCGACAAAGCATAAGGCCTTTCCTATGTTTGGACGAAACAAGCAAGCATCATTGGTTGCAGAAAAATAAGAATAAGCATCGTAGGATCAAAAGACGAAAAGGTCGTAGAAGAAATCATAAGGCTTTTCGACAAATCAGGGTGGAAATTCTCCTCTTTAATTTTCAAAACCTGCATTTTTTTTAAACTGAGGCAAAACTTTTGCCTGGTTGATAAATTAAGAAGAAGAGAATTGCCCAGTTAATTTATGGAAAACCGGACGAAAACCAAAAACCTGCGTATATAGCTGCTCAAGGAACGGGGACTTACTGGTGTGTGTGAAGAGTAGAGGGCAGCAGAAATTTGGTTCTGTCTTCTGATAGGGAAACGAACAATTGACTTGGGCGAAGAAAAACTAGTTATGGGCCCCTGATTTGGGAGCAGCCACAAAGTTAATGTGGTAGCATTCCCTGCCCAAGGATTCCGAAGCGGACTCCACGCCACAGGTAACACTCGTTGCATACTTTGGTTCCTAAAACAAGCAGCAACAAAGGTCAATTGATACAGAAATGTATGGAATATATATGTACTACGTATGTACCAACTAAATAACGATGAACACAAATAAATTAAAGCCAGGTTGATGTACCCGAGGATGCTCCGATGCATATTTTTGCAGTGCTTGTGCGACCCGAGAGCGAATGTGTTGGGATATAACTATTAGGTATGACCCGCCCACGAGGGGCCGGGCTATACCTATGGCGATTCATCATATGAAGCCCACGAGGATATTGAAGATGGCGGTTTAGTTAAGGGCCCAAGGCCCAAAGGCGACTTAAAGCCCGTAGGGGTAAACCGCCATATATGTAAAGACTTGCATTGTAAAGCATGTAAAAGTAGTCACCGAGCCGGACACGTTATCTATGAGCCGGCCGGGACTCCGTGAGCCGCTGGGCGTCAACCTGTGTATATAAAGGGACGACCCGGCGGCGGTTCAAGACAAGAAAGACAACAGATCGAAAGCTAGGTCAAGCGGATTCACTCCCTGGTAATCGAGACATAAGCAATACCACCTCAAACTGGATTAGACCTTTACCTTCACTGCAAGGGGCCGAACCAGTATAAACTCCCGTGTCCTTTGTCACGTTTACCCCTTTAAACTACCTACTTGCGATGGCTCCACGACTAAGTCCTTTTGCTAGGACATCTGTCGTGACCTTTCCACGACAGTTGGCGCCCACCGTGGGGACAACGCACGGTGGTTTCGAGTTCTTAAAGGGCAGCTTTGCAGGGCTCAAGAGATACGCTGTAGGCCGGATGACCAAGAGTCGTCGCGGCAAGCTCTACATCGACGATGCAGGCTGGGGCCCGAGGCCGGCTCAATTGAGAACGGGTACAGGGTCCCCTTCGGTGGAATCCACGTCTTCATCGGCAAAATCGGCGAGCCGGGCCCTGAGCCGGACACCTGCACCGACATCATCGAGACGGCTCAGTGTGCGAGACCCGCCCGAGCTCAGCCTGTCATGAAGCGTGCCTTCGTGGGATGCATCCATGGAGCGGAATTTGATGAAGGATCTATGTCTGGCGGTGAGACGGCCATCTACTCTGATGGTGAGTCTTCCACGGGTGAGACTACTTCATTGTATTAGCTGCAAGATGGCGGGTTTGGGGGCTATTCCAATGGCGATAGTATTCCGGACCCCTATGAGCCGCCAAACAGAGTCGGGATCTTCATGGCTGGTACCCAGCCTGGGTAAAATTCTTCAACTGCAGCGGCGATGACTTACGGGTCAGCGCGGTAACGGCAGCCGAGGCAGGAGGCCCTGCTTTGGATGCTCAGGCCCAACGGATTCAGTCGGAGGCTTTCCAGCTTACGATGGATCAAAACGCTTCAAATGAAATCATGAGGAGGAGGCACCGGTCCCGTCTACCTCCGGTTTACGAGGCTAGAAACCTCTTCCGCACGCCTGGTGCAGGGCCCAGTAACCCGCCAGAGTTAAACCGGGCTGCGGCACCCGGGGTTGGGACGCCGGTTCAACCACGCATGACGGAACCCCGTCGTCTGAATACCGCTCCGCCTCAGCATGTACCGACACCACCGGGTCATTATTCTAATCCTTTGGAGAACATGATTGTTGCGGCGGCACGATTGGCGGCTCTCCCGGTGGATGGCGACTCTCCAACAGTGATTGAAACACGAAGGGTCAGAGAACTTCTTCAAACAACCTTGGCGCAGCAGGAGGCATATTCTTATAGTCAAGATAGGATTCATTCGACCCCTCGCCCAAGCCGGAGTTACAGCAGGCACATGGACTCACCAGCCGTTTCAAGCAATGCCCAGCGCCGTGTCTAGCCGCATGGGCATGACCCGGCGCGTGATGGAGCTCTTAACTTGGTTGATCAAGATAGAGTGCGTCAACAAGCCGAGCAGGCGGCTCACCAGCCCCTTCCAGTTTATCCAACGACTTCGGTTGAGGCAGTCGTGACCTCTAGATCTACAGGTGTACCCTGTTTGGTGCCGGCTCTGCATAATGAGCGTTTGCCCAAAGATTTCAAAGGACCTCGAAAGGTGCCTAATTACACAGCCGACTTACCCCCTGAGGCGTGGATTGAAAGTTATGAGATGGCCATGGAATTATTGAAAGTCAGTGACGCTGCGTGTGCCAAGTACTTCACCATGATGCTGGATGGAACGGCCCGCACTTGGTTAAAGGGTCTGCCGGCTAATTCCATCGGGTCATGGGCTGAGCTAAAGGCCCAGTTTATTCAGAACTTTAAAGACACATGCAAGAAGCCCATGTCGATCGTGGACTTGGCGACTTGCGCCCAAGAGGAGGATGAATCAATGACTCATTGGGTGCGCCGGGTCAAAGCTATCATACATTCATCTGATAACATGAATGTCGGCTCTGCGGTCTTAATGTTGGAGAAAAATTGCCTTTTTGCCTCTTAAACAGAAGCTGGGGCGGCTCAAGCGCAATTGTAATGATATGGGGCAGCTGATAGTGGCTCTAATCAAATATGTCGACTTTGATAGTACCAAGGACCCCGAGTCTGACGATGAGAAGGCAGGGAAGGGAAAGAAGAGCGGTAACGCCAAGGGTCAGCAGCATAACCTGGCGAATCAGGGGGGCAACAGTAAACGCAAGGCGGATGGTAGCCCGGAGTTTGTGGCTAACACCAACGTACTGGGCAATAATAAGTGTTGTAAGGGGTACATATCTACACATATGACTACATAAGATATTAGTGGAGAATTCAGATTCAGATTCTCTGAGAACGCGTTTAGCCTTATTGCTGATAATGCAGCGTGATCTTTTTTTTAGAAAAGGAGGATGACCCCCGGCCTCTGCATCTGGGCAATGCATACGGCCACTTTATTAATTATTCTCACAAGACCTTACAAAGTCATACAACAGTAAGACTAAAGCCGCCGTCTAAGCAACAAACTGTCGCTACACCTGTCCAGTTGATGAAGGGGCGCAGATAGTCTGGGCCTAATACCAAACAGACATCGCAGCCAAGCCTAACATCTAAGACCTGAGACCCCAACCTAGCCACTTGCCAGGTATGGGGCACACACTGGTCCGGCGTGCTCTCAGAGGCCGCCGCCACCAACTGCCACCGCTCCATCTTCAGAACTGTACTGATGCATGAATCTTTCTCGGTCTAGCTATCGTCGACGCCACCATGGCGCCCAACGGCACCTCCTCCCTGTGCACAAACAGCTGAGCACGTCGCGGTCGCCACTGATACACCTCAGCGCCATTGCTGCCAAGTACCACCAGCCAACACAGCTTGAAGTTCTTGGAAGGTCTGTCGTGCGTAGCACCTGCCGACCAGGCATGACAAAGCGTAGCACCTGTCGGTCAGGCATGACTTGACATCTCCACCGAAGCTCCGTGCAAGACGAAGCCGCTCCACCTGCTGCCTCTGACTTCCAGCGCTACTCCGCAAACGATGCTCCCAAGAGAGAAACGACACCGCAGTGACGCCATCGTCCGATCTGGAACACCAGATCCTAGGGTTTCCCCCAGAGAAGCACGAGTGGGTCTACAGTAGTTACACGACAATGCCTTCATCAAGGTAACGGCGAGAACGCTGCCATCGCCTGCCGTCGGCTCGGTTTTCACCAGCAACCATGTCTCCCCTACTCGCAGCTGGGACAAGATGATGGATCTCGAGATCCAATCACCAAGCCTCTGGCCGGCCATCTCTGGAAGAAGACGACCACCACGTCCACCAGCGTCACCACGCCGGGCACGCGTCGCCGCCGGCACCCCCATGGTTCCTAGAGGCCGACAAGCCCCGACGAACACCATGCCTTGCCAGCCGCCATGGCCTAGACCCAAGCACCACCAGATCCAGATCGGATCGGGGTCAAGGGCCCCAAGCAGCAGCCGCCGCGGAGGCTGTTGGAAATATGCCCTAGAGGCAATAATAAAATGGTTATTATTATATTTCTTTGTTGATGATAATTGTCTATTATTTATGCTATAATTTTATTATCCGGAAATTGTAATACAAGTCCCTAGTGAGCCTCTAGTTGACTAGCTCGTTGATCAACAGATAGTCATGGTTTCCTGACTATGGACATTGGATGTCATTGATAACGGGATCACATCATTAGGAGAATGATGTGATGGACAAGACCCAATCCTAAGCATAGCACAAAGATCGTGTAGTTCGTTTCGCTAGAGCTTTTCCAAATGTCAAGTATCATTTCCTCAGACCACGAGATTGTGCAACTCCCGGATACCGTATGAGTGCTTTGGGTGTGCCAAACGTCACAACGTAACTGGGTGACTATAAAGGTGCACTACAGGTATCTCCGAAAGTATCTCTTGGGTTGGCACGAATCGAGACTGGGATTTGTCACTTCGTATGACGGAGAGGTATCTCTGGGCCCACTCGGTAATGCATCATCATAATGAGCTCAATGTGACCAAGTGTCTGGTCACGGGATCATGCATTACGGTATGAGTAAAGTGACTTGCCGGTAACGAGATTGAACGAGGTATTGGGATACCGACGATCGAGTCTCGGGCAAGTAACGTACCGATTGACAAAGGGAATTGTATTCGAGATTGATTGAATCCTCGACATCGTGGTTCATCCGATGAGATCATCGATGAGCATGTGGGAGCCAACATGGGTATCCAGATCCCGCTGTTGGTTATTGACCGGAGAGGCGTCTCGGTCATGTCTGCATGTCTCCCGAACCCGTAGGGTCTACACACTTAAGGTTCGGTGACGCTAGGGTTGAAGAGATATTAGTATGCAGTAACCCGAAAGTTGTTTGGAGTCCCGGATGAGATCCCGGACGTCACAAGGAGTTTCGGAATGGTCCGGAGGTGAAGAATTATATATAGGAAGTGCAGTTTCGGCCACCGGGAAAGTTTCGGGGGTCACCGGTATTGTACCGGGACCACCGGAAGGGTCCCGGGGGTCCACTGGGTGGGGCCACCTATCTCGGAGGGTCCCGTGGGCTGAAGTGGGGAGGGGAACCAGCCCCTGGTGGGCTGGTGCGCCCCCCCTTGGGCCCGCCCTGCGCCTAGGGTTGGAAACCCTAGGGGTGGGGGGCGCCTCCACTTGCCTTGGGGGCAAGCCACCCCCTTGGCCGCCGCCCCCCCTTGGAGATCCCATCTCCTAGGGCCGGCGCCCCCCTAGGGGGCCTATATAAAGGGGGGGAGGGAGGGCAGCCGCACCCAAGTCCCTGGCTCCTCCCTCTCCCTGCAACACCTCTCCCTCTCGTAGAAGTTTGGTGAAGCCCTGCCGTGATCGCTGCTGCATCCACCACCACGCCGTCGTGCTACTGGATCTTCATCAACCTCTCCTTCCCTCTTGCTGGATCAAGAAGGAGGAGACGTCTTCCCAACCGTACGTGTGTTGAACGCGGAGGTGCCGTTCGTTCGGCGCTAGGATCTCCGGTGATTTGGATCACGACGAGTACGACTCCCTCAACCCCGTTCCCTTGAACGCTTCCGCATGCGATCTACAAGGGTATGTAGATGCAGTCCCCTCTCGTTGCTAGATGACTCCATAGATTGATCTTGGTGAAGCGTAGAATTTTTTTATTTTCTGCAACGTTCCCCAATAGAGGCAGCACCACTGGACGGTGCCCTGCCCTCCACCCCGCCGTAATACCGAGTCATCGCCGGAGCTCCGCCGCGCCACGCCGCCAAGCCGCAGCCGGAAGAACTCATGCCGCCGCCAGGGGAGAGAGAGAGAGACACGCCAGGGAGAGGCCCCGCCGCCGCCGGCACTGCCTGGGCTCTGTCCGGCTATGTCCCTTGGCGGCGGCGAGGGGGGAGGGAGGGTGTTTGAGGGCCGGCGGCGGAGGGAGCTAGGGTTCCCCCGAGTCGCCTCAGAGAGGGACGCGGGGGACGTGGCTGTCCGGCTAGGTTGTTGCTCTGACCGTGGACTGCTGCAACGTTGTTGTTGCCTCCCTCTGTTGGGTTGGTCAGCGGTGGTGTGGTGGTTCACGACGATTATATTGGGCAGTTCCGACTGCGGTGATGATTCGACTCTGTTTCGAAGTCGGCTCATTTGCAGGCGGCTCGTGTTGGCCTCCGCTCCAATCCCTAGTTGCGCTTATGCGGGATGAGACAGAGGGATGGCCCTCTCCGAGATGATTTCCATCTCTAAGGGATGGATTCGTCATCAGGAGGGCCACAAGGTCAGCCTTGACTCCCATCTGGTGGAGGTGCGCACCGGGGAGCTCGTCCTCTAGGCGGGGAAGGTGGGGCGGTGGATGTCAGATCTGGTTGGCCCAGAGGGCTTGGACCTCGGGGCTGTCCAGGGATGTGGCAGGAAGTGCATTCGCGCCGGTCTCTTTGGTCATCGTAGCTGCAAGCCTGGGTTGAGGCTGGAGTTGGGTCCATGGATGTCGGGGCGGCCACCTTGGTGGGGGGAGGAACAATGTTCATACCAAAGCTCGTGGGTCAGGTGTTGGGTGGTTTCCAAGGCCATGTGGGCGGCGTGGTGGCCAATGTGCGAAGGTCGGTGGTTGTGGTACGACAGTCGGTGGTTGTGGTACAACGGTCGGTAGCTTGTGGTACAAGGTCTGGGGATGAAGAGGGCTTGCCGGGCCGGGTGAACACCCTCTCTGGCTCTACCTGTCCGAAGATGGCGCCTATTGGCTTCGTCTCCTTCTTGAAGGCATCGTCACAGTTACTTCTTCATCCTCTTTGTTGTTATGGGGAAAGACTTGATCCCTAAATCGGGTAGTGCCAGCGCTCCGCGATCGTGCTCTTCCAGAAGTCCCGACTTCGAGTACTCGGTTCCTTCGCAGTGACTCGTTCGCGGTTGAGGGCTCATGAGACTTCAAGCGGTGCCTTAGGTTCCTACTTGTAGATTGCTTGGAGTGGTATGAGGTTATGTAGTTATTCCTAAACATCCCCGTATCTTGCCATGCATGTGTTGTGGTGTCGAGTTGTATTGGTTGGATTGTATGTTGGTTGGTGCTTTATCTGTAAAGCGGGTCGTGGGCCTTTTTTTGTCATTTCCATTACTCTCTCATTCTTTGTTGTAAATAGTACTCGCTTCGTAAAGAAATATAAGAGCGTTTAGATCACTAAAGTTGTGCAACGAGTGCTTGTAGCATAGTGAGGGTCCTATTATCGTCCAGTCGTCCAGGGCATATCTTTACGATGGAGTTGAAGAGGTGTGGAAGGAGGTGCATTCGCGCCATAATAGATCACTAAAGAAATATAAGAGTCTATATAGAGGGAGTACATATTTTAGTACCTAAGAAAATCTCTGCATGGAAGGTAGCAACGAGTGCATTAGCTACCAATTTGTGCAAAAAAAATTCAGACATATTCCTACTAGGGATACATGTCATGTATGCAGCACGGAGGCTGTGTTTGTTTCAGCTTTTGTAGACAGTTTCCTGCGAGAAAAAGCTAAAGCTGTACCAAACAGCTAAAATAGAGCAGTTTTGTGTGCAAAGCCCATATCAGTTTCGGCCAGTTTTACGTGGTATAGCCCAAAGCACCTCGCCGCGTACTTTCGCTGCGAAGCTGCTCGTAATAGGCAGTTTTCCCAGCGCTAACCCTGCCCTTTGTCCAGATTTACAACCAAATTGCCATCCGTCCTATGCCCTGCGAGAGCTCCGGTTCCGCCAGATTTGTACGAACATCTAATTATATGTACGGATTATGAATTATAATGGACGGTCTAATCCTTTAGCTCTCTTTTGTATGGATTATTAGTTATATGGACTATCTTTTGTATTGTACGGGCAATTGTGACTTGCATGGACTAGTGATGTGACAACATAATTATTTTGCTCACTATTATTCTATGTATATATGAGCAAGAAAGTGAGAAAAATATTATTATGAAAGATTTTATGCATTATCATAGAACAAATCATTTCCTGTCAGTCAAAATACCATTTAAACAATCTATTAACACTGAATCAACAAGTTACACTGACCTTAGTACTCTAAGGGCATTTTGGGCTTTTCATCAGCTCAAAGTCGTTTCCACAACTGGTTGCCAAACAGCTAACCTTCACTACAGCTGTTTCCTCAGCACAACAGTTTTGCCAGCACAGCAAGTCCACAGCTGAAACTGTTGAAACTGAAGCCCAAACAAACACAGCCGGAGGCAAAAACTACATATCACGTCCTTGTTAGATGCGATCATGCACACATACTATGGGAGCTTATGCGGTCAGTTTGGGTCTTGCCACAAAATACCCAACTAGTTAATGCTGGCAAGGACTGGTTGTTGGATGTGCTGGCGAATTCGAACGAGGATAAGAGGGATCGGGTTATCATGTTGGTGTGGTGAATCTGGTCATTGAGATCAGACATGGCCCATGGCAAGGAAGTATCTTTTCCTCGTATTTCGGTCGAGTACCTTCAAAGCTACATGTCATCCCTAAGAGTGCCAAGGCGGTTCAGTGCAGAAGAAATCATAATAGGGAAAATGACAGTCGACATGGGGCCTCCTTCTACCACGAAAACAGCTATGATGGTGCTGCCTTGGCCTCCTCCCTCGGCAGACCAGGTTGCTCGATCGGTGGATGGTGCCTTTTCATGTGTCGATGGTTCTCCGGCAGCAGGTACGGTCCTTCGACATGATGGCAATGTGATCTTTGTGGCATACAGATACCTTTTCAACTCCAATGACGCGCTTGAAGCGGGAATTCATGCATTAACACAAGATATGGCATTGGCATTGTAGCATAGTGAGGGTCCTATTATCGTCCAGTCGAACTCTTCATAGGCCTTGGCATCTGTAACTGAAAAAAGTCTGGATCGTTCAACATACGGGCAATTGGTAGCTGAGATTAAGTTTCTTATGCTTGATAGAGAATTTATTCCAACAAAAATTAGACGTGAAAATAATATGGTAGCATATCAATTGGCTACATATAGTCGTGCAGAATGTACCGCTGCAATATGGGTAAGCCAAGGTTCACCTTGCATGGAGGAACTTCTGCCTTGCAACTCTAACCCTCTATTGACTTAATAAAACTCTATTACCCCTGTTAGAATAAATTCGAGGTATACCGTCGATCATCCGAGGACTAAGCAATCACACGAGCACGACACCGAGATTTGTTAACGATGTTCACCGATATGGCTACATCCCCGGGGCCTGACTACGGGCGCTCCTCCCCGTGACACCGTCACAATACCGCACACCGGCCACTTGGGCGTCGGCACACGTCGCCGGCTCCCCCTTGCGCGCCTGTGCTATTATGTTGGCATAGATTATATCGTGTGTCTACCCCCGCTATATATGAGAGGCATAGGATACAAGTGTTCTACTAGGACACGACTCCATATCCTATCTAAATACAATACAACTACAAGTCCAACTGCAACCTACCTTGTACACTTTATTCGACACAACTCTAACAAACTCCACCTTGGCGAATATTCTCCAGCACCTTGAATTCGTTAATGCGTCAAACTTCCATGTACATTGGACTTGAGCTTATCCCATGAGTATCGCTGCTACTCCAAAGACTCCACGTGACTCCACCTGCAACTTGTAGTACCTTCTTTTCTTGACCACAGTCAACACTCGAGCAAAATTAAGTTCCTTGTTACTCTAGTTTGTGCTTCCAACTTCCAGAGTATCCGTCCAACACCATCACACACTGATTACTGACCTGCGTGAAAGTGAACAACTCACATATTGGATGCCACATATAAGAGTTACCTAAACTCAACATCACCGCTCCTTTCTTGACTGTCTGTCTGAAACATGAAGAGATTTCACCGTTGCTTATAGTCATCCCGAGTCAACTTCGCAGTTGTCTCACCACATGTATGACCACTAGAGCCCTGGCCCGTCTCCATGTCCCGTGCATACCGCACGCCTCACCGCTATTTCCGCGTTGAGCCTCCACTGTCCCGGTCGAGTCTCAAGGGTCGCAAACCCACACCACTCAACCCCCACTACAGAGTACCACCGATCATCACCGACCGATGACGAGTTTCACACTTCCATCAGATCGCTGGGCTCCAGTCCGAACTACGTGTCCCTCGCTTTTTCCCACTGAATAGGCTTCGACTCTCTGTGCACTTATGATGTAGCCCCTCAATCAGCACCGAGTGAAGTCCTCCAGACTCTAGCTCCACCTTCAACATGACTCCATGGTAGATGATCAGTCCACCCACGCGCTCCGTCGACTACAAGATCACATGTGCACCGTCTTGAATCAACCCCGCGCCATAGCCTCACTAGTAGAAAAATGGCCTATTGTCCCGGTTCGTAAGGGCCATTTGTCCCGGTTGTTGAATCGGGACTAAAGTGTCGTTACTAATGCCCTAGGCCTTTAGTTCTGGTTCTTATACAAACCGGGACAGATGGGCCTCCACGTGGCCGGTGCGGCAAGCCCAGGCAGGAGCCCTTTGATCCCGGTTGGTGGCACCAACCGGGACCAATAGGCATCCACGCATCAGTATTTCAAGGGATGGGGTTTTTTTTTGAAGGGGGGGGTTGGGGGTTTTGGGGGGTTAATTTAGGTGTTTCATATATTGTGTTAGCTAGCTAATTAATAGAGAGAAGTGTCCTCTCTTATCTCCGTGCTTGGTCGACGCTACGTACTATACGTATAGAGAGGACTAGACACGCTAGCTAGTAAGCAAATGAAGGAAACAGAAGATCGTCATGAACATATGCATACAGAGAGAAGCGATATCGACCAACTCTCCTTCTCTGAGAGATTGGTCGAACAACAAGTTCTCGTATATCTATCCGACGCTACTGGCTACATATATACAATATAATTATCTCTTACAATATAATCTTCAAATTATATATGAACTCAGGGTTCACATGGTATTCTTCGTCTTTATCGATCACGTGGTCAAGAAAGAATGCTGCCAATTCTCTTGAATTGCTTGCATACGATCTGGTGGTAGAAGTTCATCCCGCATCCGAAATATCTAATTTGAAGAAGGGGGTCAATACAATATATGAATAAATGAAACTCAACACAAATGATGGTAATAAAATAAAATTGTGAATATTATTATTTACGCACTTCATATTGTTTGTTAGAGTAGCCCCGCTCACAGGTCGTGTGGCGGATGGACTCGCAAATGTAGTATCCACAGTAATCATTCCCTTGTTCCTGCCACAACCACTTTACAAGAAATAGAGGTCAATCAAACTGATAAGCAATCATGCTAAATGGTATTGATGAAACTAGCGCTTGAATCACTAGGAGATGCGCGGAACATGCTACTATAGTACTTACTTTCGGGTGTTTAAATTGCAGCTTATTCGGCAGTCCCGGAGTTTTTGAGGTGAATTTTTTCCAAACCCTGCCAGACAAAGAAAACAATTACTTGATATCAGGAAATGAACAAAGTTGCTGATATGGTGCAATAATGATCGATTTAACTTACTTCTCTAGAATTTCAGTCATGTCCGCATACTCCTTGGGATCTTTTCGTCTCGAGTCTAAGACGGTTACTAGTCCCTGCGCAAGCTTAATCTCTAGAAGAATATAGTGGAAGCTGTGCACGCATGCATAACTCATCAATTACATTACTATAACCTCGACTAATAAGGGAAACCAAATATGCACAAGACAGTAACACTCACTTGAAGTTGTAAGGAAAGAGTATTATAGCTTTGTTTTGATTTAATATAAACGATTGTAGCAACTTGGCGTCGGTATCTCTGGCCTGAAATTCAACAATATATGCATCTACGAGATTTGTGTTAATGAACCCAATATCACCGATTTGTCTTTTCTTCAATTCGTCGATCTTTGATCTGCATAATATAGTAAGGATAATTAAAAATACATGCAATGAAAGAGCTGACCTATATATAGAGACTTAATGGCAGAAGTAGTACTACTTACAGGCAGTAGCAAGTGACCGTTAATTTCTCGAGGGCCTTTTGATTGAAAAACGTGAAGAACTCCTCAAATGGAACATTCAACAGTTCAATTCCAATGAGGTCATGCTCCTCTCTAACTCTCAGCGTCAAAATATTCCTCCCCCAGACTCTCTGCAGGTTTTCATGTACCAATCATGGAATCTTCGCATCATCATTGTTAGAGATTTTTCATCTTTGACGAGAGGCTTCCCGTACTCGTATTTGTGTTCTTCCACCTCCAAGAAATCATAATGTACATCGTCGGGCAGGTAATCTCCAAGATTGTTATAACCGGGCACCATCCCCGGATCATTAGCGACGATATCGCTAGACACCTGGAGCGGGGGGAACGATTGGTTCGCTTGTTCGCCGAGCTGGGCAATTTTTTTCCCAGCTCGTCGTTCTGCTAACCTTTGACCACTGACAGTACTTCCCGGCCGCTCCGCTTTGATAAATGACTTTTCAATAATGCGCTCATAGTTGCTGGAGACTTTGGTGGTTTCTTCAGGGCAGCCAGAGTACGCTTCGCTTTCACCGGATCTATCTTCTCCGCCGGAGGTGCATGTTTCTTTGCTTTCACCCCTTCAAAGAAGTTCTTCACTTCGGCTCACACGATCTTCGCATTTCCCTCCAGGCTCCTCTCGTATGGTAACTTCTCTGGAGTCTTCAGAGAAGGACCGAATCTGTGTTGCCTCCCGCCTGTGGCTATATAGCTAGACGCCGGAGTAGACGGAGTGGCTATGGCTGTCTTTCCTTTCTTACGAGGCGGAGGAGAAGGACTACGACGCGCAGGAGCGGCGACGGGTCTCTTCCGGCCTTGTTGACGAGGCAGAGAAGGAAGAGGCTAGCTGCTCGAGCATGCCGACGCAGGCGGAGAAGGAGGCGGAGTGCCGCCACGTGCTGGAGAAGGAGGCTGAGTGCCCTGATCACTCGCTGGAGGAGGAGGCGGAAGAGGAGGCGGAGTGCCCTGACTCGCCGGAGGAGGAGGAGGAGGCGGAGGCATCGAGTTCGGAAGGATGATGAGCTCCTTCCGCCATAGGCATGGAGTCTTCAAAGAAGAACCCAGCCGAATCTCCCCTTCACCCGTAGGGTGGTCAAGCTCGAGGTCCTCAAATCCGTCCGTTATTTCATCCACCATCACCCTAGCATATCCTTTTGGAATAGACCAGCAGTGGTAGGTTGCGCCAGGTTCAGTAGGTAAAACAGAGCCAACAGCCGCATTGACTTTGAATTTCATCCATTGCGTCATAAGGTGGCAATGTTGAGACTCCGTGATAGCATCCACGGGGTAGCTAGCAGGAGCCGTGAAGACAGGCTCCAGCTGAATCTGCTCGGTGGAAGCCACGCTGCTTCTCCGCTGAGATGGCGGGGTAGCTTCAGGAGAAGCTTCGGCAGGTCGTTTGCTGCGATTTGCTTATCATTCCTCTATCGCTTGTACCCTTGCGTGCAGCGCTTGCAGTTGGCTATGCTCCACTTTCTTCCTCCTCTCCTGGCATTTGTAACCCCCTGCGTCCGGAAACCCAGCCTTCCACCGAATGGAGCCTGGCGTGCCTCGTGTCCGTCCAGGGTGCTCAGGATTCCCGAGGGCCATTGTGAGCTCGTCCTTCTCTCTGTCTGGAACGAACTTCCCTTGCTGCGCTGCCTCGATATACACCTGAAGCCTCGTGACGGGTATTCGCAGTTGCTCGTCCGTCCAAACGCACTTCCCTGATACAGGGTCCAAGGTTCCGCCAACCCCGAAGAACTAAGTCCGGCAACGGTCTGGCCAGTTCAATGTCTCTGGTTGACCCATTTATCAATCAGGTCATTCTCAGCCTTGGCCCACAACGGTCGGGCTTTGAGGTAGCCTCCTGACCTCTTGCGATGGTGATGCTTCTTCTTCGTGGCATTTTTCTTGTTTGTCACTGACATCTTATTACTCTTGTCCGATGTCTTGTGGGCCACAAATGCGGGCCAGTGATCTCTGATCTTCTCATACTGGCCGGTGAACTCTGGTGTCTTTTCTTCGTCGACAAACGATGTTTTCAGCTTATTCTTCCACCTCCTGAATAGTTCCGCCATCTTCTTAAGAGCATGAGACTTGATCAATTCCTCTTTAACTGGCTTCTCCGGATCCTCCTGAGGCCGTAGGGTGAAATTTTCCTTAAGCATTGTCCAAAGATCATCTTTCTGCATATCGGAGACATAAGACACCTCAGGGTCTTCATTCTTAGGCTCTAACCATTGGTGGATACTGATCGGGATCTTGTCCCTAACAAGAACCCCACACTGAGCAGCAAATGCTTCCTTTGTCCGGATGGGTTCAATCGGCTTTCCATCGCGCATGATTGCTGTGATCTCAAACCTTTCATCCGAGCGCAACTTTTTCTTCGGGCCTCTTCTCTTTACCGAAGTTGTGCTCGCTCCGGTGGGCTAGAAAAAAGAAGAAAGGCGAGACTTGATTAATATGTGTACATACGAAAACAATGAATGCATCAATTAGCTAGTCAGCACAGGCTTAACTAATATATATACCTGGCCGGACTCGGTTCGATCACCGGAGCCGTCATCACGGTCTCCTTCTTGTACCGGCATTGGGTCACCGGAGCCATCATAATCATAGCCTTCTTCTTCACCCTGTCCTTCCAGACCATCGGTGTCGTTGAGAAACGACAAGACGGCATCACTTCCTTTTGCGATTATGTCCCCCATCATCGCTTTTGTTGCTTCGTCTCAGGGTGCTCCATCGTTTCTGCAAATATTTACAACATGGCAATTATTATTCAAACATGACAGATGGATATATTAGTGGCAAACGTAGAACTAGCTAGCTAATCACAATAAGGAATCATATTAGTGGCCTCGACGCTGCTTCTCTAGGGTTTGGGGTGGCCTCAGAAACGCTTCAAGGGTTTGGGGTGGCCTCGACAACACTTCAAGGGTTTCGGGTGCCCTCGACGACAACGCTCTTTTAACTTGGTAAATTTGGGTGGCCTTGAGAGAGTTTGTCGGGTAGGGGCGCGGCGGGAGGGGGTAGGAGACCGACATCGTTTTTTTCTAGGGTTTGGGGTCCTCGAGAGTTTTGGCTGAGCGAGAGGGCCGGGGAGGTGCTCCCGTGGTATAAGTTATCACGGTCGAGAGGGTGACCCTCGACCCTCGACCCTCTGCCCTAGTTCGCGATAAAAAAGAAGAAAAAAAGAGGAGAAGAAGAAGGAATACATGAGTAGAAGAATTCTTCTACTCCTCTATTCCTTCTTCTTCTCCTCTTTTTTTCTTCTTCTTTCTCTTCTTATTTTTTCTGACGTCCCCCCTCATGTAAATGCGGTGGAAACACTTTATGAAAATGCGGTGGTGGCCGAGCCGGGCGGTTTTCTTTTCCTTCTTCATTTTTTCCTTTGTTTTTTCTTATATGTTTGTTTTCGTTTTCGCTCTACATTTTTGTACATATAAAAAAAAATAAAGTTTCTAAGCAAAAGGGCACAATTTTTATGAACAAATTACAACATCTAAATTAACTACACATCTAAATAAATATAACTACACATCTGAAATTTTCCTAATCTTAAAACTAAACTAAGCATAAACTAAAATAATCTAAAAAACATGTAAAAACATCTAAAAACATCTAAAAATCTAATAGTAGCTCGACACAGGGGCGGAGGGGCACGACGGAGGGGCCGGCGCCGGCGCTGGCGTGGTAGGGTAGGGACGCAGGGGCGCGGGACAGGGGAGGGGCGCGGGAGCAGGCTGGTGGTCATAGGGGGCGGCAAGGCACGGTGGTCGGCGCGTCGGGGCCGACAGGGGCGAGAGGGTCGACGCCGTCGTCGGGGCAGAGGGCGTCAGCGGCGGTGGCGGCGACGTTGTGTAGCCTGACAGCGTCGGGGCGGCGACGTCGAGCATCCTGACGGTGTCGGTGGCGGCGGCGACGGCAAGGTGGAGCAGGGGCGTCGGGCGGCGACGGCGAGGAGGAGCAGGGGCGTCGGGGAGAAGAAGTGATGGATTTGGTCGAAACTGCTAAGTATTTTCTTATATACCCAGGGCATTGGTACCGGTTCGTGGCACCAACCGGGACCAATGCCCCCTTTAGTCCCGGTTGGTGCCACCAACCGGGACTAAAGGTCTCTTTTCAGCAGCCCAAAGGGCGGGAAGTAGAGGCCTTTGGTCCCGGTTGGTGGCACCAACCGGGAATAAGGGGGGCATTTGTCTCGGTTGGTGCCACGAACCGGTACCAATGCACCCCTTTAGTCCTAGTTCGTGCCACCAACCGGGACCAAAGGCCTTGCACAGCGGCGTGGTGGTGGGAGTTTAGTCCCACCTCGCTAGTTGAGAGCGTTCGACACATGTTTATAAGCTCGGTTGCCTCTTCCCTTTCGAACTCCTCTGAATTGCAGGCCTGTGGGCCAAATCTAACACTTCTATGCCTGTGGGCCTACTAGGCCTTCTGCGGGCCTAAATCCTGGCCCATGGATGGGTTTCTAGTCGTATTCACGCTATGGTGGCCCTGCAGGTGGCAATTTTTTTATTTTTTCCCAGTTTTTTTCTTTTTTTCTTTATTTATTTTGTTTTGTTTCTACTTACAACAAAATATTATTTATTTTATTTTATTTTGTTTCAAGTTACTTATTTATTTTATTTTATGATAATTCTTTTTGCTATTAAAGTTTCTAACAAAAAAAGTTCATAGTTTTTGCTAGTTGAAAAGCATTTGAAATGAACTCTGAAAAAGTTGACAGTTGGCATGGTATCATCATTTCGCCCACATAGCATGTGCAAGAAAGTAGAGAGAGTTTCGGCAAAAGCAGGATGCACTTCGTGTACAAAACGGACGATCTTTTTCGAAGTATCAGGGTTTCATACGGAAACTCGTCTGTTACAAAGGGATTTTATTTTTTTGAACTTATTTGAACTCCATAGTTTTTCTGCGTTCAAAATGCACCATTCAAAGCCACATCATCAATTTTGAACCCTTTCTGACTTCATTTGTTATTTGTCATGCATTTACTGATTATTTTGAGCTATAAGACCATGAAATTGAAAAGCATTTGAAATGAAATTTGAAAAGGTTGAAAGTTGGCATGGTATCATCATTTTCCCCACATATCATGTGCAAGACAGTAGAGAGGGTTACGGCAAAAACTGGATGCACTTCGTGTACAAAACGGACAATCTCTTTCGAAGTGTCAGGGTTTCATACGGAAACTCTTCTGTTACAAGGGGATTTCATTTTTTTGAACTTGTTTTAAATCCATAGTTTTTTGTGTTCAAAATGCACCATTCAAAGCCATATCATCAATTTTGAACCCTTTCTTACTTCATTTATTATTTTTCATGCATTTATTGATTATTTTGACCTATAAGACCATGAAATTGAAAAGCATTTAAAATTAACTCTGAAAAGGTTGAAAGTTGGCATGGTATCATCATTTCACCCACATAGCATGTGCAAGAAAGTATAGAGGGTTACGGCAAAAATTAGATGCACTTCGTGTACAAAACGGACAATCTCTTTCGAAGTATCAGGGTTTCATACAGAAACTCGTCTGTTACAAAGGGATTTCATTTTTTTGAACTTATTTGAAAACTCCATAGTTTTTCTATGTTCAAAATGCACCATTCAAAGCCACATCATAAATTTTGAACCCTTTCTGACTTCATTTGTTATTTTTCATGCATTTACTGATTATTTTGAGCTATAAGACCATGTAATTGAAAAGCATTTGAAATGAACTCTCAAAAGGATGAAAGTTGGCATGGTATCATCATTTCACCCACATAGCATGTGCAAGAAAGTAGAGAGGGTTACGGCAAAAACTGGATGCACTTCGTGTACAACATGGACAATCTCTTTCGAAGTATCAGGGTTTCATACGGAAACTCGTCTGTTATAAAGGGATTTCATTTTTTTTTGAACTTATTTGAACTCCATAGTTTTTCTATGTTCAAAATGCACCATTAAAAGCCACATCATCAATTTTGAACCCTTTCTGACTTCATTTGTTATTTTTCATGCATTTACTGATTATTTTGAGCTATAAGACCATGAAATTGAAAAGCATTTGAAATGAACTCTGAAAAGGTTGAAAGTTGGCATGGTATCATCATTTCACCCACATAGCATGTGCAAGAAAGTAGAGAGGGTTACGACAAAAACTGGATGCACTTCGTGTACAAAACGGACAATCTCTTTCGAAGTATCACGGTTTCATGCAGAAACTCATCTGTTACAAAGGGATTTCATTTTTTTGAACTTATTTGAACTCCATAGTTTTTCTGTGTTCAAAATGCACCATTCAAAGCCACATCATCAATTTTCAACCCTCTCATGAATAGATAAGTGACCAAATTAATAGAAGTTCATAATCACATTAAAACCAAAGTACATACATAGTTTTCATTGAACAACATATAGCTCTCCAGAGCATCTAATTAAACCTTACATTGAAATTATGTAAAACATTTCAATGCAACAACAAATGCGATCATAATTGCAACCAAGGTAACAACTGGTCCAACTGCATAATGATACCAAGCCTCTTTATGAATGGCATATTTTCTAATCTTTCTAATCTTCAACCGCATTGCATCCATCTAGATCTTGTGATCATCGACGACATCCGCAACATGCAACTCCAATATCATCTTCTCCTCCTCAATTTTTTTATTTTTTCCTTCAAGTAATTGTTTTATTCTTCAACTAAATTTAACCTCTCGACAATAGGGTCGGTTGGAATTTCCGGTTCAACCACCTCCTAGATAAATAAAATTGATGTCACATTGGTCGGCATAATTGTCATAAACAATAAATGAATCAAATAGTTATCAAAAGATAATATATACCACATCTGAATCATAGATAGGATGAGGGACGACGGGGGCGGATACCAAAACCATCGCACTATATAATAACAAGGAATAATAAAAGTAAGAAAATTAGACAAGTATCTATTTGAAGTAAGAATTTTTTTTCTTTCAGAAAGAAGATAAGAACAAGAGGCTCACCACGGTGGTGCCGGCGACGAGATCGGCGCGGGCGATCGACGGCGGTGAAGACGGGGACGGGACGTGACGGACCGCTAAACCTAGAAAAATCTCGGGGAAAATGGAGCTCGGAGGTCGAGTTTCGAGAGGAGAAAGATTAACTAGTGTGGCTTGGACATTTCATCGAACACCTCATGTGCATAGGAGGTGAGCTAGAGCACCCAAATGCCCTCCCCTCGCCGGCCAGAAAAAACAGAGCATTGTGGAGTGCTCTGCTGTTGCGATGGGGTATATAGGCAACTCATTTGTCCCGGTTCGTGGTAGAAACCGGGACTAAAGCCAAGAAATATGTCCTGGTTCAAGCCACAAACCGGGACCAGTGGTTGTGGGCCAGGAGCGAGGACCATTGGTCTCGGTTCGTGCCTGGAACTGGGACAAATGGGTCCATACGAACCGGGACCAATGCCCATGAGGCCCCGGCCGACCCCCTGGGCTCACGAACCGGGACGAATTCCCCCATGGGTCCCGGTTCATGACTGAACCGGGACTAATGGGCTGGCCAGGCCCGAATGAAAGCCCTGTTTTCTACTAGTGCCTTGTCGAAGCCACACAAGCACTTAGGCCCGTGCCACGTGTTTCCACGCCCATAAGTCGGTCACTATCAGCATCACGCTCCTACGTTGTCGTCGCCGATCCCACCACCGTCTTCTGTACCAACCGACTTACGTCGATCCCGTCAGACTGCCTAGTCTGACCCAGCCGAACTCGTTCGACTGTATGACACGCTCAAGGCTCCCAAATCGTCTTCCACGAAATTTCCATCCGTCACAAGATAATTCCATCTCAGCTGACATGACTTCATGCAACGCCTTCACGCATCCTTGTTGTGCCAACAAATTTTTCACTCATGTCTTCGATGACCCAAGGTTTTTAGTTCCGCAAACTTCTCCACCTCAAACCTAGTACCCGTTTGCGCCATGGTTCTTTGTACGACTGACCCTGCAAAAAATTATCCAAGCTTTCTTCTCACACAATGCCCAAGTACACGATGTTGTACTACTAGCAAATTCCAACCAAAACTTATGGACACCGATAACTGCCACACATGTGGTGTATCAGGTGGTTGTGCCGCACGCCTCGTGTGGCATGGAGAAGAACCCGCCCGCACGACCGTCTTCAGGCGCGCGCAGCCACAGCCCGCATGTCCGGTGTGTGGCAAAACCACCCACACGTCCGGGCCAAACGACCGCGCTGCCCGCACGACCGTCTCCAGGCGCGCGCAGCCACAGCCCGCATGTCCGGTGTGTGGCAAAACCACCCACACGTCCGGGCCAAACGACCGTGCTGCCCGCACGACCTAGCCGTCCCGGCCTCCTTTCGATCCCCAGTCCGAACTGCCGCCATCGTCTCCCACCTCTCGATCCCCTACCTCCATCGCCGCCCTTCTCTAGTTGCCATGGCAACCAGAGCAAATCCATAACACCACACGGATTTGTGTGTATTCGCATTTGCCAACCAACATACGCCAGATCTGCCATGTACTATGCTAGAGTTGAGCTAAGGTTCTCGGCTGGCTTGGTGCAAGTAGTTGGTAATGAGGGACACGTAGGAATCCCTAAAAAAGGAAGAGAAAGGAGAAATTTGGCATAGGGGGGTAGGAAAAATAGTTGCCACTTGTGTCTAAAATCAGTTGCCACCTATCGTTGTCGTTAAGTGCCACCATGTTAACCTGTTGCTTGCCATCCTATTTTAGTGGCTTTTGCCATCGCTTCAAAATGATAGCTGGCACCCAAATTTCAAAAAAGATAGTGGATGTGCATGTCCTACTTGCCATGATGTGTTGGTTGCCTATGCAGGAAATGTGATAAGATTGCCGTGTTATCTTCTACATGCAAACAGCAAAAAATGCATTTTTTGTGGATTGTTGATGTGTTCTTGTTCATGCAGTGACTGAGAACACATTGGCAGAAACAAAACGCAGAAGAATGAATCACGAAGACGGCACTGATCCTTGGGTTTCTTAAAGGCCAGAAACACCCCCTTGGGATGCAACAGAGTACAGTCAACTCATTTCGGCAGGGCCGTTGCTGCCACTACTAGAGCAGTACGCAGGCATCGGTATGATGCATGATAAAAAAAAGAACATTTGCCATGTTCGCGACGATGAAGATGACATTCTACTTATGTCCTACAATGTCATTTTTCGTAGGTTCTTATGACCAAAACACATTCAGGGGGGCACCATAGCAAGTTCAGTCACAGGGCCTAACACTGACAAATGTACGGGCAACCAACTTTAAGTAGCTAATGTGGCAAATCAAGGTAACGCATACGAAAAAAATGTAGGACCTTCATGCAGCACGTGCCATCAGGCGGCAACCATGTACCTGCCATCGACGTCATACACAGGTGAGACCATAAAAGTGAAGTTGCGGACGGTGAACTAGCAGAAGGAACATAGCTGACAACTGTAGTTGCCATGCCTGGACAACTGCAGTTGCCATGCCTGTACAGATTTAGTTGCCATGCCTGGACAACTGCAGTTGCCATGCCTGGACAACTACAGTTGCCATGTATGATCAAATGTGATTGCAATGTCTAAACAACCATGGATGACAAGTGTGAACAAATCTGTGCGGCATGATTGGACCACTACATATGCCATGTTGAACAAACTACAGTTGCCATGCAATGACCAACTGCTACCATGATCACAGGTTGTTACGGTGGGACTACATCAGCAAACGTCTCATGGCAAGCTTCACAGTTGCAGGACAACGCTACTGCAGATAGAGCACATCAAATTGGAATGACAGACCACACAAGATCGGCACATGCGGCACAACAAGGTAAAACAAATTTGACCCAGAAAACAATACTGCATTTGTTTTTGTGGGAATAGCATGTGAGGAAAAGAAGATTTGTAACGGTGGTGGTGGAAAAAATAAACAGAAAATGCTACCAAGTGGTCGTGTGCAGAAAAGTCATATATTGTCTTCAGGATTTGCCAATTGCTAAAAGAGTGTGTGAAACACTAATGATTGGTCGCATTTGCCTAGTGAGCTCAAGCCTAGAATACAAGTTTTGATGATATAATATACTGGTTGCCATGTATTGGCAGCAGTAGTTGCCATGTATGTTGGACTGCAGCTGCCATGGATATAGAATCCAAGTTTTGGTACAGAAAGAAGATGGTTGCCATGCATTGGCAATAGTAGTTGCCATGTTTGTTGGACTATAGCTGCCATGACTGGAGAACTACAGTTGCCATGCATGTCCATATGCAGACTCATGGCTTGCTGTGTGAATGATGTCATGCCAAATCACATGCAGTTGATGTACTCCGTTACGATAAACATGCCATTCAAGCAAAATCTTACGCTCATACTATTTTTTTATTACAGGACCTTCAAATACAATCAACAGCGATGCGGGGACATCTACTGCGGGGAGCTCTGAGCGCACGGAAGACGCGTTCCACCAGCCAGCCAACAATCATGCCACAAACAATGCCGAGTCAGTGTCGGAAATGGCAATCGTTCCAACAATGCCTACAAGCACACCTTTGAACACCAGCACAAGCAACACTCGAGTAGATGAAACAGCCGCCGATACTGAAGTGAATGATGAAACTGATGACAAAGCACAAGGGGATGAAGATGGTGGGCAATCAGAAATCATGGTACCTCAGCCACCGTACGTTGGACAGAGATTTGATTCGTTCGCAGAAGCAAAGGAATTCTACAAGACCTATGCAAAGTTCCATGGGTTTGCGGTCAACACCAAATACCATAGGAAAATTAAAAAAACTAACGAGTACAACAGAGGTGAGATGAGGTGCTATAAGGTACGAAAGAACAAGAAGGGTAAAGGTGTTGCGCCTGTCGTTCCAGAATGAAAGAGAGGTATCATTCTCAAGACGGAATGCCCTGTCCGGTGTAAGCTGAACATAGATGGAGCACGGTGGGTGGTCACCGAATATTTTGACGAGCACAACCACGAACTCACAAAGAAGTTCGACCTGGTAAAATTTCTGACCGCCGATAGAGGATTCACCCCCCTCGAGAAGAAATTCATAAAGCTGCTACATGATTGTAACGTCAGTCCATCAAGAATGGTCCAGATACTATCCCTCATCCACAGCAAAAATGGGACTCTGAGTAGCATGCCCTACATACCAGCTGATGTCACAAACCTAAAGGCAAAGTACCATAGAGAGAGCAAGTTGGCTGACATAGAAGCTACGATGGCCTACTTCGATGAGAAAGCGAAGGAAGATCCAGATTTCTTCCACATGATAAGATTGGACGATGAGAACCGTGTCAGGAACATGTATTGGGTGGATGGTGCTGCAAGAAGAGCCTACAAACATTTCCGAGATTGCATTTTATTCAACGCGACATATCTCACTAATATGTACAAGATGCCATGCGCTCCATTCATAGGAATAAATAACCACAATCAGTCATTGTAGTTCGGATGCGGGCTCGTTCGAAACAAAGACACGGATGGGTACACTTGGCGGTTCAAGACCTTCTTAGAGTGCATGGATTGACTTGCTCCGATGAACATAATAATAGACCAGGATTTTAGCATGCGTGCAGGCATGGAGGAGGTCTTTCCGTTGGCAGTGCACAGGCACTGCAGGTGGCACATTATAAAGAAGGCTGAGGAGACGCTAGGACCGTTCTTTGCAGACCGTCCAGAGCTGCACAAGGCATTCGAGCTGTGTGTGGACCACAGCTTGACGGTGGAGGAGTTTGAAAGGAGCTGGATGGGCATGATTGAAACATATCAAGTCCAAGACAACGAGGCACTTGCTAGCCTGTGGGAGAAGCGAATGTACTGGGTGTCGGCCTACTTCATGTAGTGCTTCTTCTCGTTTCTGCAGACTACGCAGCGCAGCGAGGGGTTCAATGCTGTTTTGAAGTGGTACATGAGCCCTGGCAACTCATTGCTACAGTTTGCCAAGCAATACACCGCTTTGCAACAAAAAATACTGGGATCTGAGCTACAACAAGAAGTGAACACTGTGCTAAAGCAGCCAAAATTGCTAATGTACTTACCGATGGAGAGGCAGATGAGCAAGATATACACCAACAAGATCTTTAACAAGTAAGTCAGTTGTGTTACAATCTTATTTGCACAAGCATGAAGGTAGTAGGTGCCATGTAGAATGCAATGCAGTTGAAAAGCTTATTTGAAAATGATGATTTTTTGAAAGGTAGCCATTGAGTACAGAGTAACCATGATATGTAGTTGCCATGTTTAATGAACTACAGTTTGCCATGTTTAATGAAGTACAGTTGTCATGTTTACTCAAATGCAGTTGCCATGTTTGATGAACTGCAGTTGCCATGTTTAATGCACTGTACTTCCATTGGGCATGATGGTATGGAAATGCAAATGCCAATTAAAGATGTTATGCAAGTTGCCATGTTTAATGAATTGCAGTTGCCATGTTTAATGAACTGCAGTTGCCATGTTTAATGAACTGCAGTTGCCATGTTTACTCGACTGCAGTTGCCAAGTTTAATGAAATGTAGTTGCCATGTTCAAACGAAATGTACTTATATTGGCCACAACAACATAAGGTGCTACAAAAAACATCACACAAGAGTTTAACAAAACCACACAAAACTTGCATATTCCAGGAAGAGATAAAGTGTGCCAGCATGTACATGGCTTTCCAGTTGGACGAACATACGTTCAAGGTGTGTTCTATCTTGGGCATGTCGGATTCAGAACCTGAGACCCGGACAAGGGAAGGAACTACTTCGTGAAGGCCTCGATATGCAAAGGCAAATACTACTGCCAATGCTGCAAATTCAAACGGGATGGCATTGTGTGTTGTCACATACTAAAAGTAATGGACATGAACGCAGTGACACGAATGCCCCGCCATTTAATAAGGCGGCGATGGACTTGGGACGCTGACGACGCATTGGCGCCGCAAACATCAAACACAGTCAACCATGACGAGAGACCGGAGTCAACCATAGAAGCCATGAGGCATGTTGTGTTGACAAAGAACTATGCTGAACTAACTGATGAAGCCTGCAAGAGTGATGAGACAGCGAGGGTCGCAGAAAAACACAGGAAGGCCCTGAAAAGAGAGCTTGATGAAATCAATAAGAGGAAAGCGGAGGAAGCCTTACACAGGTTCACCAGCACATCAAGTGTGCCTTCGTCCACGGGGCCATCATCTGGAAACTCGGAGATAGGATCTGGAACAGCAAGCACACAAACCCAGGTCTGGAACCCGCCCCGTTCCATCACAAAGGGGCGTCCAAAAGAGATAAGATACAAATCGGGATTGGAGATTTAAGCAAAACACAAGAAAACAAAGAAAGGGACGGGCAATCCGTAAGCAACATTGGAGCACTGTGACATGGTCCTTGGTGACATTTTTTGTAATCTAAATGTTCTAAAAAATTTAAAAATGGGAGAATGACTCTTGAGGGGCATCAGAATTTGAAGGGAAGTGCCATGAATGGATAAATACAGTTGCCATGTGTATGGTACTTAATTTGCCATGTCTTTTATACTGAATCTGCCATGTTATTTATACTGAATCTGCCATGTTATTTTCTACGGAATCTGCCATGTTATTTTCTACTGAATCTTCCATGTTATGTATACTGAATCTGCCATGTTATGTATACTGAATCAGCCATGTTATTTATATTGAATCTGCCATGTTATTTATACTGAATCTGCCATGTTAGTTCTACTGAATATGCCATGTTATTTGTAATGACTCTGCATCACGTAGATTTTCGTGTTCAGTCAACGCATTTTAGTCACACATATTGTATTATGTGCAAACTATGGGAAACAAGTTGAAAGGGTCACGTGCAGCAACTGCAAAAAGGTTACAGTTAGCAATGAAAAAAAGAACCAAACAGACAAATGAAAAAGGATGATAACTTTCACTAACCATGTCTGATGAACTACATTTGCCATGTTTTCAAACATCGTAGACGCATTCGAAACACCAAACTGGAGCTACCAACGATGAAAGCATAATATTAATGAAAAACATAAACGTATCTACTGTCACACCTAAATAGATTCACATCCACACATATATTACAGAAAATATTCAAATGTCGCTCACACACCACCACTACATACTAGGCTACACGGAGATGCAGTCATAACATAGTACATGGACATAGTTTTGAAAGGAACAAAGGTAATACCTTACATTCCTAGGCAACAGAATGTAAGTTAGGCATTTGGTATGGAGCACCACGTGATCACTTGTACTTCTTGGTGACTTTCTTGACAGCTTCCTCTATGAACTCACGTGCAGTGGACCGCGTGTTAAAATCTTCATTTGTCAACCAGTTCCATGTGTAAATTTTGCGGAGCTCAATGAACATTGCAGCTGTGACGACAGGAACTAGTCTACCTTCCCACTTTGCAAGGTATTCCAACGTGTGAAAGCCACAGTCCTGCCTGTACAAGAAAAGAATCAGGTGAACTCACAAGAACAGAGATAAAAAATAATAAACTTCAATTCAGAGGTGACAAGAGGGTTAGCATTGGTGTAGAGGACACATGAAGAAAGAGATGGGAAAATACCAATTTCCTTGCTTCAAAGTCACCACGTACTCAATTGGAAAATGTCTGATTTGGACCTTTGGGTGTTCGTTGTGACGGTTCCATGTCTCTTTGAGGTTGTTGATGAATTATTCAGCATGCGTAGTAAGGTATGCATCAGCTGCCGAACGCATTGAATCAAGCACCTCAAAATGTTGGTTATTCAGGTCAAGGCAGATCGCGTAGTGGTGACCACACTTGTCATGTAGGTCGTGTGGTGCAAGCTCCTGGAACATGGGGAAAGAAGAAGGACAGATCACATGAAGAACAGAAATGGTGTAATAGGGAAAATGACGTGTAAGGATGTCACCGATTGCAGTAAGAGGCACATGAGTGACATACAGCAGCAAGGGGCCAAAAAGTAGACCCACATAGAATGTTTAGTTATAGTGGGTAATTAAAATAAGTTGCCATCCATGTATAAACAGAGTTGTCCTGTATTTTAGTTTGAAGTTGCCACATAGTTTGTACGGGGATACAAATCAAAAGTCAGTTTACATGGCAGTTGTTGCCACATGAAACAGTTGTCACATAAATAGGGTGTAGCCCACATGTGAAGCATATCTACTGGCAAAAACATACCATGGGAGGAAAAATATGCAAAAAAGGATGGAGTACTCACACATTTTTTCATTGTGAGCTTGAAATCACCATGCGCAGCAAAATGCTTCCTCAGGATTTTGTGGTGGAAGTCACCATCCCATATTTTGCAGGTCACACTGTAATGCATGATTATTTTATCGGGAGACATATCCATATGCTTGTTGATGAAGTCAATCCCACATGCAACTACACTCATCGACATTTTACCGACTGGCCTCACACACTCGGCAAGATCACCCAGGTCGACGTACGTCGCTTCGCATTGTATGATCTTGATTCTGTCCAAACATGAGTTGTATGAAAATGATATAACATGAAAGAATCATGTCTACTAAGTAAAAAAAACGTAAACGGATCATATCTAGAAATAGCAAAAAGAGGAATGGTAAAAAGAGCAAAGCAAAATGAGAGGTTATGTGGTGTGGTCATTACGCTTTCAGCTCCTTCATGTGCTTGCTGCTGGCCCTCGCGTTTCCAAAGTACTTGACAATATCGTACAGCTGGTTCTGCTCCTTTGTGGCCTTGACTTCGGGCTCGTAGTCATCCACGGGAGGTGCGTGAACTACCCTATGCTGCCTCACAGAACCAGGGGTTGCACTTCTAATGGTATCCTCAGATACCGTCTCAGCAGGCACGTTGGAACTTGATTGCCCCTAACCTCGTGAGGACCTCCTCTGCAATGCTGCCTCCTCAATCCTGCGGTAAGCTTCATCAAGTGACGGCGAAATCTCCTCAGGGGTGCCTGCAAGGATCAAAAAGGGGGTTAGGATACCTGGAAAACAAAACAAATGTAGTGTGAAAGAAAGGGTGCAGGATATGAAATGTAGGTACAAAAAGTAGGGAGTTGCCATGTGGAGGCAACTCCAGTTGCCATGTGTAGTGCATTGTAGTTGCCATGTGACAACAACTACAATTGCCATGTTGTATCAACTCCAGTTGCCATGTGGTTGCCGAATGGAAAATGCAGCATGGCAACAAAAATGTAGGTGACATTGTGCAGCAAATCCAGTTGCCATGTCATCAGATAACAGTTGACATCACAAGTGAGAACCAAAAAAATGCTTGGGACAAATGTTAGACTAAAAAGATGTATACAAGAAAATGATAAACGCAGAAGAAATGTACCTTGCACGATCGGCTCTGCGAACTTGACAGCCTTTCTGCCCTCGACCATTGTCTGCGCCATCATTGTGGCCATGCCTGCCGGGAAAGCAAAAGCAACTGGCGTAGTACTTGCACCACTGGTTGATCTTGACTGATGTCAAGGCTAAAGCTCGGTGGGGTGAAGGCAATTGGGTGCCTCTCCTGCCTACTGGCCGGACCGCGAACAACTTGCTGGGTAGAATCCAAGGGTGAAAGATCAACAAACATTTCTGAATCGGCCGCTCCAGAATCATCGGGCTTATTCGTAGGGTGTGGCGTGTTGTCAGCGGTATCAGTCGCAGCTTTCTTGACAATCTTCTTGTTTGGGCTGTAGGGGACACCAACGTTGACTGGGAGCTTAGAAGTGCACAAATTTAAGCTGGAGTTATCCACTCCGGGTAAAGACACAGTTTGCTCCAGACGTTCACCTCCGCCAGTCGTGCCTGGCTTGCCACCTGTATCAGTTGTACTCCGGTCTTCCGATTTCTCCATAACATTGCTTTTGGCAGGCGGTGGGAATAGTGTGGACGCAGGAACATAACTAGAGTCATCTCTGCTGCTCCTAGATACAGCCAGTGCGTTGGGTATGTCTGTTGATTTCTTGCGGGGGCTACGACGCCTAGGTGGAAGGCCAGATTGCGAAACAGTTGCCTTAGCAACCTCTGCACCACCAGGAGCTGGAGCTGTTGTGCCAAGACTCTCACCTGTGGATGGCATATCATTATGAATTGTCGCCTCAGCTACTTCTGTCGTGGACACAGAATTGCCACCACCCATGCGCTTGGAATCCGTGTCAAATGAGCGGGAATCTTCCTTGCTTAGGTTGGTCTCGGGGGCGTCCACTTCAACACTTGCTGATGGGGTGGCATGGCTCACAGCAGCATCCTTCATTGCCAGCAGAGTGGGCAATATTTCAGTAGTCCTGGCAGATACCGACTCATCACTCCCAGATGTACAGGTGCCTATTCTTGTAGCCTGCACATCTGCAACCGGCAGAGATGGTCGGCCGCTTGCGTCAGAGCTAGTGGGAATAGTTGATGGTGCATCAGCGGTTTTGTTGACTGGCGCCTCATGAACATCTGAGTTGCCACCTGTCAACAACTTTGAATGAAGGCGTTCGAGTGGGTCCCTAATGATCTGCTTGGTCACGCGTGTAGTAGTCTTCTTCACCCTGCAAAGAAAAAGCACATGAAAATTATTAAAAATGAACAAAAAATATTTGCCATGGTAGCCATCTTAAAAAATGGAAAAAATGTGTGATGTGCCAGGGCTGCCATTTCAAAACTAGGTATGGATGAGCACACAAGCCAATGGAAAGCTGGTAGTTGCCATGTAGGTGGAATAAGAGTTTCCATGTGGCATAGTTAGTAGTTGCCATGCAAAACAAGCAGGAGTTGCCATGGTAGCCATCTTGAAAAATTAAAAAAAATGTCTGATCTGCCAGGAATGCAATTTCAAAACTAGGTATGGATGAGCACACAAGCCAATGGAAAAGATGGTAGTTGCCATGTAGGTGCAATAAGAGTTGCCATTTGGCCTAGATAGCAGTTGCCATGCAAAAACAAGCAGGAGTTGCCATGCAGTTAAAAGAAAGAGATCATTGGAAAAACAGCAATTGCCATGTGGGACTGATGGCAGTAGCCCATGTGGCAAGCTGAACAGCTGCATTGAAAAGCAAAAATATAGCACTATGGCAATGAAAGAACAGGGATAACCTACTTCTTGACTGGCTTCCTCATGTCTGGCAACACGACAGGATCCCCGGTGTTGGACGTCGTTGTACGAGGAGATGACCTGGTGGAAGGGGTGTCACCAGCAATGGGGGCACCTTTGTTCAATCGAGCAGAAACACGGGTTGGCGTTGGTGCTTGTTTCTTCGTAACTGCTCATCCACCAGCTGTCGCCTCACTGCATGTATAAGAAAGTGGCAAAAAAAGGTGCCAAGTGTCAGACACGAAAATCATTGCCGCGCTTAGCAAAACGAATGCAAAAAAGGGTCACTCTGTTCAAAAAGATAGACAAAACAAAAAACTAAAATAGAAGTTGAACCTCCCCCTAGCAGCTACGAGATCGGTCCTAGACCTCTTGCCAGGAGAGCCCTGCCCAACATCCTTTGGAGCCCTCCCCCTCTTTGAGGGCGACACCCCCTTGCCTCTCGCAGCTGTATGTTCTTTGACTTTCTCCGGTGAGGGGACATCTGGTGCAGCCTTGCCCTTCTTACCACATGCACGAACTTCAACATGTTCATCATCGTCGGTGTCGTGCTGCATGTTCTCCATGTCATCGTCATCGTCCTTGTTGAGAGCAGCATCTCCATCTAGTTCATCTTGTGTGTCAGGAAGCTCCTGGGAATTGTTGTAGTTGTACCGGCCACGGCAACCAGTTGGCCGATGTGTCCGTTCTGCAATAAATGTAGTGAACTGCCTCACAACCGCGTCTCTGTCAGAGCCATTAAGGGACATCCAACCCTCAACCAACTTCCCGAGCAAGCTGGTCATTCCGGATGCAAACTGCCCAATTAGATGCACAACAGGTGCCCTCGCCTGTGCACGAAACAAGAAGCAGCAGTAACCAACCATATTAGAGTCACGTGCACAAGATCAAAATAAACCAAAGCAACCATAGATATATATCCTTGATTACCTCAGTAGGACAAGACGGAGCTGAGTGCATGTCCATCCACTTTCCAAAGTTTTGGGGCCCCCCAAACATGCTGTAGTCTATAGCATGCTTGGCCATCAGCTGGAAATAACCAAAAAACAGCTAGGATGTAAGAGAGAAACTAACTAACAGTTCATGTATTGCAAAAAAAAGAGGAAGAGAATAGAAGTTTCAGCATGGATGACAGATTTGCCATGTGGCGTGGGACATGGATACCATGCGCAGACAGCCATGGCTAACAAGGTAGTCATCTCTTGTTAGCCACAAACAGTTGCCATATGAGGATTTTTTTTTCATATGTTATGCAGCAACAAAATTGAAAGAATGCCGTGTAAAGAAAGAAACCAGAACTAACCTGCAGTTTCCCATATTTCGTATTAGTTACCCTGTCTGCAGCAAGCACAGCCTTGACAGCATCGTAAGTCCACGCAGAAACAGCAAACTTGTGTGTAGGCGGCGGGCCTCCTGTCCCAGTGAAGTCCACGGTGGATAGGTTAAGACAATCGACGTACATGAGCTGATGTACAACAATTTAAAAAGGAAAAGATATCAGTTGCCATCATGGTATTTTGCAAAAACAAGCTAATGTATGTTCCTTCAATCATCAAGTCGAAGGGGATGAAAAGAAAGAAAAAGTTGCCATCTATCTGTGTTAGTTGCCATCATGGTGTGCTGGCAGTTGCCATCTTGTTATGATGTTAGTTGCCACAATGTCACCATCATGGTTGCCATGCATAATCAAGGTGTGAAGAGTGTTTGCAAAGGACTAGTAAAAAATACCATTAAATGGAGTCGACAACCCTTCTGGTACTTGTTTGAGAATGCATCATGTAGGAAGTCCGCAATGAACTTACACCAATTCATGGTCTTCACATCTTTCAGTTTCGCCTGCACGGCACAAATTTCAGGACAAGAAGTTGCCGCATCAGAAATAAAATGAAAAAACATCAAAATAGCTGCCAGTGACTAGCTTACACATGACATCGGAGCCAAAAGATTGAAGGAAATAAAGGAGTAGAGATAGATCATTCACCAGGATGGGGAAGCATTAGTTGCTTGGGCGAAGAGAAGTGGTCGGCGCAAAAACAGCTGAGATCAGGTACATGAGTAGCTTCACCTTAAGAACCTCGCCATGGCTTGTCATGGCCTCCAGCGAATTTGCCAGGAAAGTCGTGTTCGACATGGATGCCATCCCAGGAAACAAACGGGCAAACAACGTTTCTTCGATCTTATTATTGACCTCATATGGGACTTTGATTTCTCCACGGGGCACACCCAAAGTGCAGAACACGGATTCCTCGTGCAACGGCAGTCTTCCACGTCTCGGAATCACAAATTCCCTGGAGGCAGGGTCGTAAATATCACCAAGCCAGTCGCATACAGGGTTCACTAGATTCTTGCACCGGACATCCATCAGAGCCTGCATACCCATCTCAGCAGCAGCTCCCTTCTGATCGTCGGTAAATCTCTCGGTCAATGAAGTCAGGCGTTCCTGTGAAGCCCTATTGTGATTACATTTCTTCTTCTGCAAAACAGACAAATGATCATTTATTGCCATGTTTTCACTATCATGAAAATTTAGTTCCTAATAGACGATTGCAAACTCAATGTGACATTCAAAACATATGGGGGAGGAGGGGGTGGACAGTTACCTCATCACCGTCTTTTGTCCGTCCAGTTGCCCGATTCTGCTGCGGTACATCCATGAAATCATCATCATCGTCTTGATGATCGCCGCGAGCCATTCTGCTGAGGTAAGAACAAACCAAAATGTCAGGGTGAAAATTAAAAGTATGAAGTAAGCAGTTGCCACCTAACAGAATGTACTTGCCACATGGGCTCAATTGAAAGTGGCAAATAGTGAAGGCAATATCATATGAACACACACACCCCCTATGATTGTCAAACCATAAATGTGGCAACTAAATACATTGGCTTCATTTGAAAAATGTACAAATCATAATGCACTTAAAACAAAATGTTGAAGTTGCCATGTTAGCACAAGATAGTACGAAGAAAGGCACAAATCTTCCACTGCACAAACATATAATGTGGCAACTCACACCCTGTCCTCATACAAAAATGAGTTGCCATGTGTTCAAAGGCAAAATGTGCTAGGTTGAAATTGCCATGTTAAAATGCAGAACAATTGAAAAAGAGTTGAAAACATCTTCTGAACAACCTGTAATGGCAATTCACACACTGACCTCATATTAAAAATGAGTTGCCATTTAATACGGCCAAATATGTTCAGATATCACAAGTCAGCGTGGCAAAACACAAAATTGGGTCTATAGTACAGTGCATTTGCCACATTATCATGCCTACATCATGGCAACAGCCATAGTTCACAGAAATACTTGCCACATGGAAAGCATATTTGTGGCAACTGACACAGTTGATCAGGAAATTAGTTGCCATCCAATGCACGTAGTTGCTGAAACTGCCATGACTACCTATTTAATACACTTTATCATGCCTACAGCATGGCAACAGCCATAGCATGTGCACAAAATTAGTTGCCACATGGAAAATATATTTGTGGCAACTGTCAAGTTGATCAGGAAATTAGTTGCCATACAGTGCAGATAGTTACTGAAACTACCATGTCTACCTCCATACTGCACTTTGAAAAACAACAACCTAGATCTAGGGTTCATTGGCAACTATCATAACCTGAAATTCATCAACAAAAATCTTCCTGCACTGATCGCAAATAGAATTTCGAGACAATACATAACTAACGCTAGAAAAACGCCGGCCCAATCCCAAGGCAGAACCAGGATGTGGCTGCGCACAGGCCGAACCACAACGGCATGACCGCCGTTGCGGCGGCGACGAAACTGCTCGATGCCATCGAAAACGGCAAGCACAAGACTCGCCGCCAGCGGGAACGCCGGCGCATCGCGAATCCGCCTGCATCTCGATGAATCTCGAGCGGAACATCGACCACGGAGGAGAGGGGAGAAATGAAGGCAAGGACTTTGAGCGTGGGAAGGAGCATTACCTTCAATCTGCAGGCGCTCCGGCGAAGATGCTCCGGTCCGGCGAGTCCCACCGACGGTCGTGAATGTCGTCGACTCTTCCGCCTCCGCCGTCGCCTTCTCCTCTCGCCTTCTCTTCCAATCAACTGAACTGCGGGGTGGGTTGTGCGAGTAATGAAGTGGAGAGTAAATGGAACCGTGAGGGGAGGGGGGGCGAAGTGCGCGACGTGGTTGACGGCAACTGCAGTCGGGCGTGGCATGCGGGCGCAAAGCAGTTCCACCGAACACCCCCGAGTGGCAACCGTTGACCGCGGGGAGGCAACCGGCGTGTGGGCGAACTCTCTCACACATCACACATGCGACTTGTCCTACGTGGCACACAAAATCAGCCAAAACGTGCCAAGATTCGTGCAAAAACTGCTGAACGGTGATGAAGGCGTGTGGTTGAGTTGGCTAACGCCCACGCGTGTGGGTGTTAGTGTTTCCGAAACTTATTTGGCCTTCACGTGATCGCTCGGCTCCTTGCACATAACTCCGATGCTAGCTTTCCTTTGCTTTGCCCTAAGCCTTCCCAATGGATTCGTATCATGTATCAATGGATTTCATCTTTCCGGTGATTGATGCTTGCCCATCTCTGTGTCACGTGGAGACTCAGTCTCCCTTTTGGTCCAAACAAATCTCCTACCCTGTACGCCAGCGCCTCCACATCGCTAGCGGCCACCTTGGCCTGCCACCGCTAACCCATATGATCCAGCCCACTGACCACGCTGGCCCCGCTTGGGCTTCAGCCCACCTGCACGCACGGCTGCACAGGGCATATACCCAACCGATCTCGATAACGATCGATCTACTCCATTGCCTGCACGTTCCGCCGCCGCCGCTACGCCAACGACTTATCTCGCCGATAGTCCTGCTTGCGAACCGATCACTCCTGTTTCGGACCAGATCGTCTTGCTGCTCCTTGCTGTCATGTCCCACACGATTGCTGAGACAAGATTCCGCCGACTAGGCCATCGACCAGCTTCCGCAACCACGATCTCTTCAAAACCTCTCCTTTAGATCAACAATCCACAACCTCCAGATAACCTAGCTCTGATACCACTTGTTAGAATAAATCCGAGGTATACTGTCGATCATTCGAGGACCAAGCAATCACACGAGCACGACACCGAGATTTGTTAACGAGGTTCACCGACATGGCTACATCTCCGGGGCCTGACTACGGGCGCTCCTCCTCGTGACACCATCACAATACCACACAACGGCCACCCGGGCACCGGCACACGTCGCCGGCTCCCCCTTGCGCGCATGTGCTATTATGTTGGCATAGGTTACATCGTGTGTCTATCCCCGCTATATATGATAGGCCTAGGATACAAGTGTCCTACTAGGACACGACTCCATATCCTATCTAAACACAATACAACTACAAGTCCAACTGTAACCTACTTTGTACACATTATTCGACACAACTCTAACAACCCCACAAAAAACGGTAAATAAAAATTGAATTAATCGCTGTTTAGTATAGATTTGTGAGGTGGCTAACTACATTCACAAATATAATTTCTTCATCTTCTCCACTTTATACCAGTTAGCCCAAATAAACTAGAAGATGATAGTCTAGACACATGATCATAAGATAGACAATTTAAGCTCCCATGGTAAACAAAAGAAAAAGATTAACACTAAACCTAGTATATTTGCAAAAAAACATAAAAGTACGGAAATGGCTCTCCTTTCCAACCGGTGGCACATACAGAAAGTGACTTGGGGCCCTTTTTTTCACTCTATTCTCTGGAGAATCAGAGTCTAGAGAATCAGAAGCTCAATAGAACTTGATCTGATTCTATAGAATCCGGAGAATCAATCCACAATCAGCAGCGCAACTCAGAAGAAAATATTTGAATTTTAGGAGCATAACTCTGTTTCAGCTTGAAACTATAGAAGAAATGCCCTCCCGTAGCCGAGCCGTCCGCCCCCTTGAGAAAATGATTGGCCTGGGCTCTCTCGTGTTTCCTCACTCTATTCCCCTGCCACCTGATCCTCTCCTCCTCCCTCAGAATATCCCCTCATGCCACCCCTTGCAGCAGCCAATGAGCATGACCTCGATGCACCCATGCCGCTAGCCCCTGCTTTCCTCCGTCGGCCCCGATGCGCCCGACCTCTACTGGCTCGACGCACCTATCCCGACGGCCTCCTCCTATCCCTGCAGCAGTCGGCGAGCAAGGCCCCGATACGCCATCTCGCTGACCCTTGCCGTACTCCGCTCGGGATCCTCCGACCCGGTCACTCTAGCAACAGCCAACAAATGAAGGACGGTGTCGTGATCCTCCTCGCCACCTCCCGCCATCTCTTCCTGTCCGTGTCCAATGCTCTTCTTCGACAATTGCCTTGTTCCCCTGTTGTTAGTTACTAGTTACATGGATCAATGGATGTTTGATATATGGACGGATGTTGATGTTTGGTAGATGATTTGCTTGATGGATGGGTGAATGGTGATACTTTCTTCCTAGATGGATGGATGAATGGTGCAAGCATGTAAAAAAATTGCTACCGTGAATGCTCAATGCTATGGTGAATGGTAGTAATTTTTTGGGGGTGAATGGTAGTAATTGGTTCCCTTCTGCTGCTGCTTGTGCTAATTTGCTACTTTGAAGGGTAGTGATTGGTTCCATTTCGCTACTGCTATGTGCTAATTTGCTTCAATAGATGCATGTATGTACGTGCTAATTGATAGGCTCTATAGATACGAAAAATTGTTTTCGTGCCCATATTCGACAAGAAACTGTTCGAAACAACTTAGTGTTAGCAAACCAACACACGATTAAAGTTCAGGGACATTACAAACATTTAAGCACACAACTCATCCCACAAACTCATGCTGCAATCTCAGAAAAGAAATGGACACCAGATTCTATGGGCAGCTAATTCTGTGGTTGGTTTCTCAGAAACTGATTCTGGAGAAATGAAAGCTGAAAAGAACTGACCCTTGAGAGCGAGGCAAAAGAACTGCAATGTCAATCCTAGAAACGAAATCTGACCCTGGAATAAATTCAACATATCTTTTGTTGGCTTGCTATTTTTTCAATTTTTTTCATTGACGAAAAATTGTTCACTTGGTTTGACTACCATTCAGTTTGTTGAGATTACTGCTCATTCCTTTACACAACTATTAGAGAAAATACCTAACGAAGGATATGAGAGGGGAAGGATGTCATTGTTGATATAGTGACTAGAGAAGGTTATATGATCTAGATCCATCTATAAGCAATTTTGCACAATATATAGACATGACATTATTTCCAGTCTATGATCAAAAGTGGGCTTTCATACTCTGTTGTTGATTCCAAAGAATGCTCTCTGAGTGTTCTTCCAAATAAGAAAATATGTCATCCTCAATTCCTTTCCAGTAGATATCCTCAGGTAGCGATGGTTGTAATATCGTGTTACCCTGCCATATACTCAGGTAGTGATGTTAATAAGTAGCAATATACATTAACAAGCACTTTGTGTTAGATATTTGTCCTTTGTACAAGTTAAGCTTTGAAGTTTCATCTTATTCTCCCAATTTCAGAAATTTCAGTTTTATTTCACATAATTAGGCCAAATCATCTCTATCATAGGATTTGTTCATCTACAAGTTTATACTGTACATGTTAGAGCACAAAAACTTGAGTTGTATCTTCATAAATTGGAATATGCATGCCCCGACAGACGTATCTGTAATTACATTTTATTTCTATGTATGACTTCCGATTTTTTATTCTAACTACTTTCATGACTATGTATTGGGTTACCATGTGTTATTTTTGGTGTTGCTTACATCCAATTTCCTATTGCAAATCGTTTTTTCAGTTGAGTACAACAAATCTGTACTCCTAATAGGGGAGTTAGTAGTCTGTTACGCATGGTTTATTTTCGTCTCCATGGTTTATTTTCACCTCCGCCTCCCACCACCACCCTGCACGCTGGTGTTTTCAACCTCCCACTAAAAATCGAATCGATTAGTCCGACACTTCTTTTGGTTTTTTGTGCTCGCTTTGATAGGTGCCAATTCAATTCAATCACGTAAATATTACGTAATTAAGAAATTTAGCAATTACACCATATATGTGAGATAACCTTCCTAAAAGACAGACAGAAGGACATCAATTAGAGAGCAAATTAGTTCCATGCTTACATTAGATAGAACATCAATTACACTGCAACTCTGTGATTGCATTGACGCTATATATGGTATGATATTAATTTTAGGCTAAACATGTTGAGCGCTTATGGATCAATCTAGGTCGTTGGATTGATACTATTCGATGACCGAGATTAAATGGATATGCCTTTTGAGTCTTTTTATATCGCGAGAGGAAATTAATTCCATGCTTGTATGTGCATTTTCTTTGTTAGCCGTGGCAACGCACGGAAATTTAGCAAGTTCTCATAGGTTAACTCTAAAATATTGATTTTAATGATAGTTCTTTGGATTTGATATAGTCAAGTAAACCAAATTCTAATGGGTTCCCTTAAAATAAAAATTCTGCAACGGTTTGACTATTACCAGATGAACCAGTGAGGCGCGGTGGCATGCCTCGCACTACCTGCTAGATAAGCAAAGCACTCATCTTTATTTAGTTGCCATGGAAGCGATTAAATGGAAACAAATAAAGAATTTTTTAGAAAGCGAAACAAGAAGGTTCACTTGAGGAAGCAAATTAAAATTTTGGATTCAAGACGGCCGTTTACACAGCCATTCCATTTCGAAAGTACGGACTCTCACGCTTGAAATCTTTGTAGCAACTCCGCCATATGTACGACAGATCTCATGACAGGCGTATGATATGCGTTGATTTGAGGAAGGGGTTGTTTGAAAACAAATTAATCATAACTAATGCAAAATCCTGCGCGCAGGCTGTCTCACAAACTGCACATTTGACTGGAGCATTGCACGCTCCTGGTGAAAGCAATCGTATATTATTTTTTACCCGCAAAAAAAAGCAATCATATTTTTGGCCTAGATGTTTTTTGAAGGGAAAGCCTCATGACACTTCATTCATCTCGTGACAAGGTTACATCATAGAGTCGCCCTATGCCATCAGCGTTAACTACCCCAAATCTTTATCAATTAATACCAATAAGAGGAAGGTTACTATTAATTAGTATTATCAGCTCTATCTTCTCTAAAATACAAGTGATATATGCGGTAAGCCATAAACACAAACCAAAATGGTAGACATCAAAATATTTCCTAAATTGCATATCCAGGATATATTTCCATACTACTGATAACACTTGTGCTTCTCTATAAATCCACACTCTGAACTTGTAGACCGTGCATTGCTTTCTCTCATACAACCTAGCTAGACCAGATATTAAGCCCAAAGCTAGTGTTCTGCACTTCCACTTCTTGGCCGATCATGGCTTTCAAGATCACCGTCCTGGTATTTGCATTGGCGCGGCTCCTTACGTCTTTCGGTATGATTCTAAAAGATTTAATTTGTAGTTTCTGTAAGTACAATACCTCTTATCTTATAAGAAAACCTCCTTTTTCCCCTACGCATATAGATGTTGGTGCAAGCAGGGATTTGCATTGGGGCGGCCCCCCAGCCAGAGTTCCTGCCTGCGCCGCCCAGGCCTGTGCCGAGACATGCGTCGATAATGGCTATTGTGGCGGGATTTGTGACGAATCTGTCTGCAAGTGCGTCCTCTGCAGATCACTCGACGCTGTCGCTGAAAACATACAGTTCTAATCTATCTAAGGGGTGGATCAATAAACAAATAATCGATCCTCTCTACTCACAAAGAACACACTCCTTCCCTCCTTTCCAGCCTTTTTTTAATAATACATCCCTAGTCAGGATACTTTTTTTGTTAACTAACCATAAGAAAACTTTTAGCTTTGCAGGTACCTTAATTTTCCATAAGTACTTCTGTGGGAATTTCACCCCTACGGTAATCATTTTCCTATAGAGGGACCCCGCAGAAAACTTACGGTCATCATGAGGGTCCAGGAAACTTTATCTGCCCCTTCTTGCAAAGGTATTTCTTCACATCTTTTTTTAAGGCAATTCCATAACCCAAGAGTCTCCCCATATAGGGTTCTTCTAAATTTGAACCCATGCCACCCTTTTTGAATGGCCTCATCCACAGTTATATTGTGGTCAAAACATATGTCATACAATCTAGGGTAGGCATCTCTGAAAGGTTTATCATCTACCCAGGTGTCTTCCCAGAACCTAGTGTTCTTCCCATTCCCCACCTCTTTTTAAACAAATTTGTAGAAGATCTCTTTGATCTTTAACAAACTAGCCCAGAATTGGGAATCTCCAGGTTTCTTACTAACTGATGCCAGACAGCCACCTTTTTTGTACTTTTCATCCAGTACATCCTGCCAGAGACCTTCTTCTGTCTCCATTTTCCAGAACCACTTAGCAAGCAACACAATATTCATTACTTCCAAATTGAGTATCCCTAAAGCACCTATCTCTTTAGGCAGACAACATTCTTCCCATTTTACTAGGTGATATTTTTTAATATTTTCATCTTCCTGCCAAACCAACCTAGCCCTGAAGAAATCTGCTTTTTTGATAATCCCTTTGGGAACAGTATAGAAGGACATCATGAATAAGGGTATATTAGTCGGGCATGCTTGCGCCAGAGTAATTCTGCCAGCAATGGAACCCAACAGCTTCCCTTGCCAGCACCCACATCTCTTTTCAATTTTATCAGTCACACAATCCCAATGTGTGTTTCTAATTCTAGTTTCTGACACATGCATTCCCAGGTAGCTAATAGGTAGTTCCCCCATTTTACATGTTAGAATTTCTTGATATATCATTTGTTTATCTTTGGCCTTGCCAAACAGCAGCAATTCACTTTTGTGAAAATTAATTTTGAGCCCAGACATTTGTTCAAAAGCTCCTAAAATGAATTTGAGGTTTTTCACACTTTCCACCTCATCTTTGATCAGGAAGATGGTGTCATCAGCATACTGTAACATATTTATCCCTTTATCCTCTCCTTTTTTCAATCCCCCTTTGACAATATCATGTTTCAGAGCATTATTCATTAGAATGGCCAAGGCATCAGCAACCAAATCAAAAAGTAGAGGTGACATAGCATCTCCTTGTCTCAGACCTTTAAAAGTTTTAAAATATGGACCAATTTCATCATTCACTCTGACTCCAACATGTCCCCCTCTCATAGTCTCCATTACCCAGTCACACCATTTATCTGGAAATCCCTTCAAATTCAACATTTGAATCACAAAGGGTCATTTGATTTTATCACACGCCTTCTCAAAATCTACTTTGAAAATCAAAGCATCTTCTTTATTTTTCTGGAAAGAGTTCAAAGCTTCATGTAGTATAACCACCCCTTCCATTATATATCTACCCTTAATAAAGGTAGTCTGGGTTCTGGAGATCACAGGAGCCACACATCTGGCCAACCTATTCATCAGCACTTTAGTGATGATCTTAAAGCTAACATTTAATAGACATATGGGTCTAAATTTTTGAATTTGTTTAGCATCACTGGTTTTAGGGACCAATATAATTATAACATAATTAGGTCTGGCAATATTAATTTCCCCCTTTGCAAAGCTATCAACCAGAGCTTTCAGATCCCACTTGACCAACTCCCTAAAATCTTGATAAAAGTCAGCAGGGAACCCATCAGGGCCTGGACTTTTATTTCTTTTCATCCCAAAAACTAACTGATGAATTTCAGTTAGAGAGAAAGGGGCTAATAGCTCCTCTTTATCTTGTGTACTAATTTTGGTCATTTCCATCTCCCTCAGAGAGATATTAGACTCTTCAGGGTGTCCAAATAATTCTTTGTAAAATTTGGTTATATACTCCATTAGCATGTCATCTTCTTATATAATCCCTTCATCCTGTTCTAGAGAGACAATTCTACTTTTTCTTCTTCTCCCATTCACCTTAGCGTGATAGTATCTAGTGTTCCCATCCCCATATTTAATTTTTGTATCTTTATATCTCTGCAACCATTTCATCTCCTCTTGTAACATCACTCTTTTCAGTTGAGCTCTAAGCTCTTTCTGTTCAGTTCTGTCCACAGCAGTTAATCCCATTGTCTCAACTCTCTTATCTAGTTCATCTACTTCCCTAATAATTTCTAGTTTGATTTTCTTATACCAAGCATCCATGTTCTTATTCAAGCCCTTGGCTTTCTTTCTCAGTTTTCTCAATCTTAGTTGCCATCTTTCCAAGATATCTCCTATATATATCTCTCATTCCAAGTTTTATATACCAGCTCTTTGAACCCCTCTCTCAAGATCCAACCATTTTCATATCTGAATGTATATTTATGTTTGTATGTCTCCCCTGTATCTAAGAACAAAGGGGTGTGATCAGAAATTTCTCTAGCAAATGCTTGTAGTATGGTTAGTGGATATTTCTCCTCCCAAGCTGGGCACAGGAAAACCCTGTCTAGCTTCTCAAAAGTAGGATCTTCCTGGTTATTGGCCCAGGTGTATTTCCTGGTTATAGGTTTGTTTTTTTTCTTTCCCATTTCTAATGATGTTAAAATCCCCCCCCCCTCCCCCCACCAAGCAAGGCAGAGGGTTGTCATGATATAGTCTTGCAAGCTCAGCAAGAAAGCTAGCTTTTCCTTCCTTCTGCGCATCTCCATACACAGTCACCAAATTCCAGTGCATTTTAATATTTTTATCAAAAACTAGCACTCTCAAAAAATATTGTCCTTTTTCAATGGACTCAACATCAAACATATCATTGTTAATCCCAACTAAAATCCCTCCAGACATCCCTCTAGGGTTCCAATACCATTGGTAGTTTTTCCCTCCACACAAATCACTACAAGAGGACAAACCTTTTGTAACACCCTCTTGTGTTACTACAGGTCCAAAAGTGTGTTACTGGGCCATATAGTAACACAGTTTGAAATGTGTTCCATTAGACCGTGTTACTAAGTGGTGTCAACTGTCACACATAATAATTGTTACCATATGTTAAAAAAATGTGTTACAGTTGCATTATAGTAACATGTGTGTTATGTGTTACCGAACACACTGGTAACACACTTTTGTAATTATAGTAACACCGATAGTAACATATTTTGATAGACGTAGAACATCGGTGGTAACATGTTTATGTAACTATCGTAACACAACTGGTAACACATTTTTTAGCACCGGAACCCAACTAGTAACATAATATCCATGTATTGTAACACTATAATTATAGTTGTCAACTACTCTAGTAACAAATTTTGTAGCTATAGTAACACCATCAGTAACACTACTATGTCAATATGGTAACATAATTAATGTATTTGTTTTTTATTAGTAACCACAAAATTGGATACCCATTCTATGGAATATAAATTTATTTAATAAAATAAATGCAATTGCATAAATTGTTAATCATTTTATTATTATGCTTGGCAGCATATCAAAATGATATTTAAACTGAAGCAGTACACATACAGAAATTCGGACGAAGATATTTATTACGAATATAGAAGAGTGTATGATACATATGCATTACAATAAAGATACTGGTCATATAATTTTGAGGATAAAAAACACAACTATGGGGAATATTACACTGTCGCATTTGCATCAATTCGATGAAAGAGAAAGATCTTCTGGATGATATTACACTTTTAAATCTATCAATGTAAACTACAACTATTGGTAGCTAAAATCTTCAGATTTTATTTGCTTCTTGATCCAAGAATTCAACTGCAAATCAACCATCCTTCTCTCGAATCTGTAGAAGAAAATTGCACCTTAGATATGTGTGATTAAATGTACACAAATATGATTTCAGAATGTGGAAGGGAAGATTGTAACTTACAAAAGCTGAAGGCCAGGCAATTAAGTATCCTGAAGTGAAAGCCTCGCCAATTGTCTTGCAATCAGAAACTTCCCTTACCAACTCCTCATTATCAAGAATAGGTTCATCTATGCGCACAAGAGCAAATTCAGCACCTAACTCAATACCACCAGCCTTAGTTCTTGGATCAGTACTCCGAACAGTACCATATGCAACATTCCGCTTGTTGGGATATGTTGAAGTCTTTAAGACTACTTCGGAAGCAGCCTATATTATGATCAATATTAGAATTCTATGACATGATAATATAACTTGCATGAATAATATGAGATCTTTTTAATGTCAACCCACTAAGGTGCCCTAAGAAACTAAATAAACTGGACCCGGCAACGAAGTCTAATGCCCAAGGTCACCTCGCAAGCTCATGCTTGGTTAAATTTATCGTTTACTTGCATATAGCAGATTGAGCAAAAATTGTAATAAAATCCATTTTTCAAGCAGACATGATAATGAGGGTTTGGGTTGGTAATTTGGGTGCAGTAAACCATGCTACTTGGTGAATCTCTACCTTGATGGAAGAAGAACGCCCTCTTTTTGAGCGGTGTGGGTGTTCAGTTCTAGTCCTTTGCTGGTTCGGTCTCGAAACAGATTCACCCGTAATATTCCTCATTTCCCTCACCTACCAAGATACAATAATATTAGATGGAATGATATTCATACCTTGAAGCTACAGAAAGCTACAACTTCAAAACTCAAAAGGCACGAAAATTACCTCTAGCACAGAATCAATAACAAGGTCTTGTGGTGATGATGAATTTTGTTGAATTTGTAATTGGTTGACATCATGGTCGCCAACCTAGTTCCATGACACAACAATGGTAAGCAAGCAATTATTTTATATTCTATCTTTGTGACATGAGTAAGAGTAACTACAGGCATAACCTTTTCATGCGAACGTGATAAATTATTATCCTCAGGAATGTCATGTTGCATAGACGAGCGTGCCTCAACGGGTCCATTGCATTGGATTCTCTGCAAACTGAAATATTAATATGAAGGTTTCGAGTGACAAGCAATGATGTAGGCATTTATTAACATTACCTTTGTTTTACCAAGCAGTACTGGTGACCGAGAAATACCATTATCATTTGATTGGAGGTTTTCCTACAGAACTAACAAATCTGAGTAAACTATTGATAGAAATGCATGCAAAGGGTGGGATAAAGAAGTCCTTTACCTCTTCTATGCCATTATTGACATAGCCTTCTTTGTTATTCATATCTTTAATAATCTGGTCTTGCTTTTTTATATGCTCCTTCATCTTTGCTATTACCTCCCAAACGTCATGTTCAACTTCATATGGTGATCCATCAGTTGTAGTCATATTGATGTTCTTTAGATACCGTGGCGTCCGACCGTAGACTTGCTTAGGAGTTGGAAGCAAACCCATGCCATGCACTTGTCCAATCTTTTCTTTCCCTAACACTTCCTGCAGGGCATCACCTTCCCATGCGACTCTTCCATTCAAATTTTGTGCCAACTCTGGTCGTTCGGTTATTAGATTCTCCAATCGATCCTATAAGAAAAGAATCATGTATACACTAGTTAGATTGAACCATAACTTGATCCAGAGAACAATTAGACAATTTCTATATTAATTGCCTACTAGGCGCTTATTTCTATCTTTATTTTTAGCATCAGCATCGTCCTTCTTCTTGTGAGTTGCTAAATAAACCTTTGATCTGTGTGGTCGTTTCTTTTCAGGATCAGCTTGCCTCTACAAAACAGAAACAACACCCATATGACAAAAGAGACACAGGACAACACTTCAGGAATCAAGATTACTCACCATGTCTTCGCCCCAACAAGCATAACTCTTTGTGCCAGCATTATGTGAATCCTTCACGAGGGAACGACTAATTATGTTCTTCTCAGCAAGGGCCTGTTATGATGTAATCATATCGTAAATGCAACTTTTAAGATAAGCCCGAGAACTCACATTTAAATGTAAAACAGGAAAGTACAGTATCTCATTCATTACCCTTCCTTTTTTGGACTTCCAATATTTAACAAGCCCACGCCATTGATCGCCGTCCACATCTTCTGGACAGAGCTTATACAAAGCCTTTCGCTTGATGTTTGGATTTTTTTTCAATGGCGGGTTTGAAGAAAACATCTTTCAAACTAGACTTAAATTTCCTCCAGTCTCTTCCAATTGATTTGAGTGTCCATTTTTCACATGATCGAGGATACACGAACTTTGTCTGAAAGTACAAAATAATGAATGGATGTAAATAGACATGCAGACCACACTACATCTCATGTAGACAAATTAGATATAAATAGAAGGGCAGCAAATAACATATTTTGTTTTCTTGTTAATTGCGAAATACCTGTACGCACTGCAATCATTTATGTTTAGTGGGCAAAATCCTCCATTTCTAGCAACCGTGCCCAGAAACTTCCCCAAGATTGCACCTTCATCTCCTATAGGCTGGCTATCTTCATTGCATTTCACAACTATTCTCTGCCCCTTTGGCATGTTCCAGAAAATTGGCAAGCTCGTTCTCTTGCGCTTGCGTACTTCCTTGTCTACTACAAGATTAATTAAGAAAAGTACTAATGAAATGACGCCCGCCGATTATTCTTTCGATACTAAGCATATACAAGTTAATTAATAGAAGCACAAAATGTAATAGGTTGTTACCTTGATTGTGAACTTGACCCTCTTCATCGACCAATGCTTGTGATTCATGACCTTGTGGGAATTGCTCACCATTGTTGCAGTCTCCATCTTCATCGTCACGTTGGTCCGTAACCTGAATCACATTCAACCTTTTTGACCTACGTGGTGGTCCTGCAGAACAACCACACATCTTTTATTCCAATAATTACAACAGTACATACAGATATGTAATAAGCATGGTTCAAGAGGGATACTTTGCGGCCCTTGCGTAGTAAGTTGCCCTGCCCCTTCAGCAGAGACACCACCGTCCTGTAAGAGAACACTCTCATTTGGATGGTTAGATGGAGCAACATCAATTTGCTTGCTAGGCGGAGCAATATGATCGTCAGCCTTCTCCTTAGACACATACAGATGGACAGCTTTCACAATCTCAGGGTCGGACAACATTTTCGTCACAAGACCTTCATCATAAATGTGAACTAAGTAGGAGCTGCCTAGACGGTTTTTTTCGCATAGTACAGAAAGTCAATTGCCTGAAAGCCAACTTCTTCGATCATCAAGATTAAGTCGTAATACGAGACAACACGTCTCATCATGGATCTTTGTAAAATTTTGGCTTCCTGATTTGTATCTTCATAGTGCAGGTATATGGTCAACATGTCCGTCGCCATCCTAAGTTATATATAAAAATGTCATTTAAATCATTACAAGTAAAGCCAAATTAACTAATGACATAACAGGGACAATTTAATTTGCCAATAGACATGTGAATGGAGAGGGCAGAGAAGTACACAGTAGCACGTCAATACACTATCAGCTTATCATAACTTAAAACAGAGAGATGAGGTACAAGACCATGGGTCCAGCCACACCCACACTAAGATATAACGCTGTCGACATATGGATTCAGGACAGGTTTAAGTTGAAAAGTGTACAGGGCTTGATGATGTTCATTGCTTCCCTAAACAGAAGGGAAATTGAAAGTACATAGGATCATCAGGTGATGGTGCAAATCTTAAGCATTTTCTCTGTTCGTAATTTCAGTCATTTTTTATCCTAATGGTTCAATTTACGCAGGCGAAACTGTTACAGTAGATCGGCTGCATCGAATTGAAGAGCAGAGTTGGGTTTGATCATGATAGTCTTAGGGCATCAAAGAAAATGACAAAGGAGCCGAATGAGCCCAGATTTGTTTCGTGTGCCCAGATTGCAAACTAGACATGTTAAAAAGATTGGAGCGGGCGCAGCAAAGCGCGCCGTTTGCTTCTAGTTTCTCAAAAAGTCTGATCAAATTTAAACAATAGTCAATGGATCGATCTAGCAGAAGTGTAGAACACACACGTATATCAATGGATCGACCTGATTAGTGGATTAGGCATTGGCACATCACAAAACTATAGTCAGACACAACCTTATATGGTTTATGGGCTTTTCAACATATGTGATTGCTTAATTATTTGTCTACGTATGGGCTAATTATGCAATTAGCCACGGCCATTAGGCATCTACAGTACACACAGTGCTACGAATTGTTGAGGGAGCGAGCGATTGGCAGGGGAATCCCTGCTGGCCGTTCCCTATCCCCGCCCCTGCATCACTACAGTGGTGTTTCACCTAGCATACCTCAGAGAATTCGTAGCAATCAGATCAGGGAAGGGTGGCTTTCAGATCCATACCAGCCACGAGATCGTACTCCTTCAGGATGTAGGTGGCGGAGCTGAAGACCGACGAAGCCGTCGCCGCAGCAATCCAAACGGCGCCGGGACAGATCGAGGTAGCGGCGCCGATGCAGGTCGAGGAAGCGGCAGATCCTACGGGGGTTGAGAGATGGGGGT
>NC_041389.1:9914989-9922388 GCF_002162155.2 Triticum dicoccoides
CCGCTGCGTTGGAGTGCGGCGAGGGGACTGGGATCAGGTGACATGCGCTACGGTGACATGCACGGTGACATGCGGCTCAAATTCAAATTTAAACACTGCGAAAAAATATGAAAAAAATCATGCATGTTCACAGCACATATTAAGATAACCCCTAAAAATTTCAGATCAAAATTCGAAACATACATCGAGAAACAAAAAAGAGAAATCTGTCATGAATAGTTCCTGAACAGTTCTCTGTAGACTATTCACATCTGAGTTTCTCTTTTTTATTTCTCGATGTATGTTTCGAATTTTGATCTGAAATTTTTAGGGGTTATCTTAGTATGTGCTGTGAACATGCATGATTTTTTTCAGATTTTTTCGCAATGTTTAAATTTGAATTTGAGCCGCATGTCACCGTGCATGTCACCGTAGCGCATGTCACCTGATCCCAGTCCGCGGCGAGGTAGCCGCCGAACGGTGGGCGGCTGGGCTGGATGTGGATGGGTTTGAGACCCAATTTATCTAGCCTTTTTTAGTTAGTTGGAGGGAAAAGTAAGCGCGAAAGTAATTGGAGGGAAAAGTAAGCGTCATGGTCGAGAACTGGAGGGAAATTTGGATATATTTTTTTTATCAAGGAGAACAGGAGGGAAATTGTTTTGGAAGAACCGGGACATTGTTACATATATTAATTTGTTTGGAATATAAATTTTCCAAAAAGTGTTTTTGGCATGGAAAAATAGAGTATACTGTATTTATTTTCCAAAAAGTATTAATAATGATATTAGATGGCTAGCACGTGGCCCAGTAGATGCAGCAAAAAGGTACCGCGCTTACAACTCCAGAGGATATCGGTTTAGGCCTAAACGGTTAGACAGGGTGAGTCAAAATAGTGGAGTGGTGGTACATGCCAGAACATCTACATATGCTGCACCAGGTGATGCGACCCCTGTTTTAGGTGATGTGACTTACTATGGCAGGATAATTGATATTATTCAGTTGAACTACTCTGGACAATTTTCGGTGGATTTATTTAAGTGTGAATGGGTTGATATTTCTGAAAAAGGAATTAAGAAGGACAAGTATGGCTACACACTTGTTAACTTCTCACATTTGATGCACAAAGGAGACAAGATTGAGCATGAGCCTTTTATTTTGCCTAACCAAGCCGATCAAGTGTTTTACCTAGAAGACGAACTGAACCCAGGTTGGTCAGTGGTGATGCAGAGTAAACTACCTAGAGATAGATGTGACACTGGAAATGATGAATGCACACGAGACGTAGAAGCTGAGCCATTCCATGTTTCTCACCTCACGGATATGTTTAAAGCGAAAAGGAAAGATCAACATTGGGTAAGGTCTGATATTGAGGGAACAATTGTGGATGCTAATGATAATTCTTTGATCGATGAAGAACGGTGATGGTACATCATATAGAGGTATTTCTTTGTTCAAGCAACATTTTCTTGATTATATATACATTGTAGTTTTAGCTAAAATCAAAGCTGAGTTTGCAGGACATTAATAACCATTGTATGTTCTTGCAGATCGTTGGCTGAGCTTACACCCTTCAAAAAATTCGAAGGAATGAGGTCTTTCACTCAACATATAAACCCAATTTTTCTTTTTCTTTATTGCTTTTCATTTTCTCATCCTATTTTCCATAGATGCTGCCATTGTGGATCCCTATATGCATTGAATTTAACTTGACTCTTTTTGATTTGTTATGAACTTTTTCTCATGCGCTTCAGTGAATCTTCTTTTTCAGAAAAAATTGCAAGTCAAGATTACAAGGATTGTTCTAAACTTCTGGATGAAGCAATGTGTTCTTTTAGCGGGCTTTTATATGTTTGCATAGTTTTTGCTCTTCAAACATGAAGCTTGGAAAAATTCAGAAAATTGTTACTAAAGTTAAGCTTTATGTACGACATATTGTCATTGGAAATAGATACACTTTTGTCGAAGAAGTATTATGTCAGATTTACCATCTTGTAAACTTAGTTTACGTCTGTTTGAAATTGGCGTTTTAATTTATGTGGGATGCTTGTTTGCTGTCAAAACCTGATTCAATATTTTCTTTGTTGTTGTGAACCAACCATTGCACGTGTTACTTCTGTTGCTTGCACTTGCAGCTAGGTGCAGGTAGGTGCTAGCTGTTGTGCCTGTTGCTTACACTTGCAGCTGGTTGCTAGCCATCTTGCCGCTCAGATCGGGTGCCTAACTATTGATGATATGCATTTGAACTGCTGATGCAATGGCCAGTAGTAGAGGAGCCATGGGGACGCACTACAGCAGAGGAGCCATGGGGACGCACTACAGCAGAGGCGCTCAAAGAAGAGCAGCAGAGGTTGAGGTGTTCAAAAAAGACAGTAGCAAAGTAGCCTTGGTCGCGTGACATTCCCTTCCTTCTCGCTTTTGCCCTTATCTCTCTCTCTCTCTCTGTGAAAGCGTGGCTCCCCTTGATCTTTTTTTCGTGAGAAACTGTCAAATCTATTCAACTTCAATCATGGCAGTACAACGGACACTAGAAATAATAAAAATTACACCTAGATTCATAGACCACCTAGCGATGATTACAAGCACTAAAGCGAGCCCAAGGCGTGCCGCTGTCATCGCTCCTCCCTCGCCGAAGTCGGGCACAACTTGTTGTAGTAGATAGTCGGGAATTTGTCGTGCTAAAGACCTATAGGACCGATGCACCTTAACCGAACGAGGCCTTGGTTCCCTTTTCTCCACTCGAACCACCGGTCCGGTTCTTAAAACTATCTTCAAATTTAAGCTCTCGTTCGCTGTTGGTCTTCCACTCCTTTGTGAGTATTCACATCAAATACTTAATTTCATATGATCATTTTAAAGTTTGCATTTCACATTTATGGTTGTTGAGTTATCCTAAAATTCATGTAAAAATATAGTTAATATTATATTCACTACAACCAGACCGAAAATAGTTTGGTATTGACCAATCAAACTGTATTCTTTTTCATAGCATGTTACCAAAGAATGAAAACACTATTTACCAAAACAAGAACGTATTATCATGTTGACACATGGGCCCTATGTGTCAAGGTATTTGTGATCTATGCATGCAGTTGATTTTAGTTTTTCTAGTCCCCCTATAATATAGCTTGTAACACTATGTATCAACCATGATTATGTGTTACTACCATTGTTGAACTACGTAACACATTTCGGTAACACATATTCATATGTTACCACGTCAAGATCTATGTAACACACTTGACCAACACATATTTACATGTTACTATTACAATACCCCGGTAACACATTTTGAGGCCTTATATAGTATGTGTTACTGCTGTCGTTCGACACAAAATGTTGTGTTACAGTAATTTCCCTTGTCACACATTTTTCAATCTATTACATAATTGTGTTACTTAAAGTCTGTTTTGTTGTAGTGAATTGTGCAGCTCATTTTTAGTAAAGTCTTGCTTTATGGTCTCAGAGATCCCAATAAAGTCCAGCTTCTGATCTATTATCATTACTCTAATATATGTCTTTTTGTGGTCTTGTCCAATACCTCTGACATTCCAAAAAAACCCCTCTCATTTTATTATATTTAATTTTTATATACTAATAAGAAACTACTTAGTCTTTCTTCCTTTTTTTCTTCTTTGTAAGACCCCAATCCCAACAGTTTGCTTCACACAGTCTAATGCTGGTGAGCCTTTTTAACCACTTTTTTCCCTGAGAGCATTCCTTTCAGTTTCTTAATTTGTTGTTCCTTAATATCAGCATCAGAGTGTTCAAAATCAGAACATAATCCCTCCACATCTATATCTCCAGTATTTATATATACTGGGATATCCTTTTCTTTCTCTCCTTTCCCCTCAAAATCCTCTCTTCCCCTTTCACTGTATTCTTTTTTTATATTTTGGAAATATAATTCTCTTCTGGCTATCTCCATCTTATTGATTATCTCTAGGTTTTTGTCAATCATCTCAATAGAACATCCTAGGTCAATCCCCACCAAGGAACTAATATGTAATAAAGAAGCATCGGCAAACACTAAATCAGGATTCTTACCATAGTTATCTCTTTCCTCAGCTCTAATCTTTGTCATCTCTTCAATTTTTTGGTCTTCATTTCCTTTGTTCCTGGGACTTCTTTTTATCCCCACTTCTCTTTCCTCCCCATCTTTCTCCAAGACCTCACTCCCATGTAACTCAACCATTTTTCCCCCAAGGTCCCTATCGACTCTTGGCTAGCATTATAATCAGTAGGCTCATTATATTTCCCAGAATCGGTTTCCTCCTTTTTCTGCTGATTTTCTTTCTCATAATCCTCTAGATCCATATTGGCTAACTCCATTTCATATTGCTCTCTGTTGGCAGCCTCTTGTATTAGCCTCTGAATTTCTTCTTATTGTTTTCTGCTCAACTCTTGCAAGTCCAATTGGTTATTTTCCAGCTCCTTAATCCTTTTCACTTTTAACCCATAGTGCAATATTTCTGACTTTGTCTTCCTCTAGATTTTTTATTTTGATGAACATGATTTCACTCTCTTTTTGCCATTTCCTTCTTTTTGTAACCATCTCATTTTGCCACTGCATCATGCTCTCTTCCATTTGTGATCTCATTTTCTCAATTCTCCCATCTATCTCCTCACTTTGTTTCAGAGATAAGCACCCCAAAGAAACCCCTTTATATTATATATCTTCCAGCTTTGTTCTCTCCTATTTTCCATCTCTTCCTCTCCAACTTCTAGGATATTGTTATTGTCATTCTTTCTTTTCTCTTCCTTGTACCAGCTAATTTCCACCACCTTCTCACCTTCTGCCCCAATTCTGAACATAAGGAGATCAGGGGAAGTGATTTCCACTTGAGAGGGGATTTTTTCCACATCCCTAATGCCACACTTAACCCTGATCTTCTCTTCATTAATAGTGTCCATGTCAATTTCAAGCACAGGCCCTACTGCAGCAGCAACCTCACAAATGCCTAAGAAATGTCTAAACAATCAGGGACCTTGGTCAACTTGATCCAAATTGTGTGCATTTTTTCAATAGCCTGATGATCCAGAGACCAGGGTTGGACTTTGATCACCACCCCTGTCCCCAGCAAGTTGAAATCATTGAACTTTGCTAACTCTACTAGTTTTGCCTTGTTGGGAAATCTCATCATGTAGCCATTTTTTCCAAACTCTTTCACTCTCCATTGCCATCCCCAATCAAACATTTCTCCCAAAGCTTTAACAAGCTCAGTCTCATTAATCTGTCCTTCTCTTATGACCACCACACCCAGGGGATTAGTGTGTTCAGCTACCAAAACATCCTTATAGCTCTGCACCAAAAGTATTCCTAAGCCTTTAGCAGCATATCCCACATATTTAGTTACTGGCTTTATTTGTTTCAGCAGATTGCACTCTCCAGTTATGTGATTGTCCCTGCCACAGATCAAACAGTGTCCCACCCTGCATTCCTTGGTGGTATGTCTGGGGTCCTTGCACTTGCCACAAGCCTGCTTACTGAACCTATCAAAACCTTTCTTGTTATCTTCAAAGTTTTGTTGCCAACTGTTTCTTCCTCCCTGTGTCTTAAGTTGCATGCCAGAAATCTGTTCAAACCCTTTGTCAGCTCTATGTTGTCCTTCTCCACCTCTTTATTCTTTCCTTTAACTGTCTTTCCCAGACAGATTTCCAGAATGTTTCCCAAACATCTCCTCAATCTGATTTTTCTCACTGTTCTTCATCCCCTGCACTAACTGAGAGAGCAGAGAGGTCAGCAGTATCTATTGTTGATTCTAATCTAGCTGAATCAGTTGCTCCTTATTTCTGTCCTTTTCAAGCCCAGCAACTCCTGCATCTCAATTGGCTTTTCTTGTGATCTCTTCCCCTGCATCTTTCTTCCCTGTCTTGGCTTGCCAGACCAAATTTTCTCCATTTCTCTCAGCCACAGAGTCCTCTTCTTCTTCATCTCTGCCAATTCCATTTCCTAAACCAAGTCGGCCATCCCTTCTTCCAAAACCACCAGATCTCCCTGGGAAGGCGTGTCTGCCCCCATTCCATCCTCCCCCCTGTCAGCATAGTTGAATCTTCCTCCTGTGTGTCCACTCCCACCTCCTCGATTGAATCTGGGAGCTCCAAACCCTCTCCCAAAGTTTCCTGACATCTCTTCTTCTTGCGGCGGTGAGGGGAGGGGAGGGGGAAACCCTATGTGGTGGGATTGCTTCCCTCCCACCTCTGCTCCCTCTTTTATACCTGCCAGGACCCCATCATCATTTTGGGTTGGGCTGGACTTCAGCCCACAAGGCCTCCACCAACGCAGGACCGCATCCATATCAATACTTAAATCTTTCCCAACTGAGCCCCCAAAAATGATTAGGGGTCTCAACTTTTTCTCAGAATTGGTGTTCAAACTCTCCCTCTTTTGGAGCCAAATATGCTGCAATTGGGGTCTTTTGTAATTCTATTTCACCAAAATCCAAATCCTCACCCCCAAACCAAGGTGTGATAGGATGCACATTATTTTTCCCCATATGTTTTTGCACAATATGAGCATCAATGCCAGTAAGCTTAAAGTTATCTCCCAACCTGTCCCTTCTCTCATCCCAACCCTCTTTTTCATTATCTAAACTATCAAAAACAGAGGGAATCCTATAACACCCATCATACTTCCGAGATCTAGGCCCTTTTTTCACTCTGTTTTCATTACAGAGCCTTTTTCCCAAATTTGCCTCTAATTCTAGTATCATCTACCTCAATCGAAGTAGTAGATACTAAATATTTAGCGGATTTTGTCATACCTGCATCGTAGATGAGGACCTCCCCCTCCCCCTCCTCCTCAGAGCCCTCTCCGGCCAGCAACCAGAAGCGATTGCCAGCCGGGGAGTGCCCTACTGCCGGCGGGAGAGAGCAAGGAGGCGAGGCGAACGCATCTGGAAACGCGGGGAGCGGCGGGGAAGTGAGGTCGGGGTCGGAGGCACCCTGGCCCTCCTCCATGGCGGCACATCCACCTCCTCCTTCAGCTCTTCGACCACTTCCGCATCCTCCTCGATCTCGATCAGAAGCCATCTAGATCCGGGAGCAGGGATCCCCATCACCACCACCTGCGGCGGCGCCTGCGGCACCGGTGGCGGTGCCCTCGGCTGGATCAGACGGTAGCGGAGGGAGCGGAACAACTTTCACTTCTCCCTCTACTCCAGAATCAGCGATTCCGCCTCGAGCATCACCCAGAGGATCACCCCCATCGCCGGCTGGCGGTCGTAGTTGGGGAAGCACCTGAGGATCTCCTCGCCTCGCAGCTTGTCCCTCACCATCTCCGACGCATCGTTGAGGGCCTTCGCCATTGGAAACCACCGATCTATCTCCTTCAATCTCCCCATCAGCACCTTGTCGCCGGCGGACAGCGCCCACATCTGCTGCTCGTGCGTCGTCATGGAACCCTAACTCTCGCAGCGGCAGC
>NC_041389.1:9922717-9939768 GCF_002162155.2 Triticum dicoccoides
CCTAATAACCTCTCTCCCCTCCCCCAACTCGCCATTACTCACCTCGGAAACCGCCCCAATGTCGCCCCACCGGTCAGCCGCCGCAAGTCTCGCGACGTGGCACGGGAACGCCACCCTCTGGCCCACCCGCCACTCCGCGCCGACAACCCATCTACACGCATCCACCACCACCCCCTCGTCGTCGAGGAGCTCCACCCGCTGCTCTCGCCGGCGAACATGGCCGGGCCGGGGCTCTGGCAGCGCCGTGCAGAAGTCCGGTGCGAAATCGCAGGGGAGGCGTGTATCGCACGGAAACATCCCAAGGTTCTAATCCTTCCCCGGGCAAATGATGCTCCTGCCTGTCTCGTGTCAGAGGAGAAATGTTGAGGACCAGAGAATCAGAATTCAGAACTGCATCTCACTCGTGTATCATTGCATATATAGGAGAGTAAAAATAGGTGTACATGGTATGGTCATTGCTAACATGTGCTCATCGATGATGACGTAAATGTGAGTGACCGGAGCAGACACATGGGATGCTCGGCCCAACATGACCAAAGCCTATCTCTTGGGCAACAAACTTCTAAGCCGGAGGCCCCTGCCTTGGCCCAATGGCGCGCCTCGTCTTGGATTTGTTGTCCGTCGAAGATGCACTTATTCCGGTGCTTCCATACCCACCAAGCAGTGAGGATGATGATGAAGGCGTGGGCCCACCACTCGGCAAAGACCAACCTTGGCGTCGGGATGGCGATTGTGGAGGTGGAGCGGCACCAAGAGAGCACTTCACGTTTTGTAAAGTGGATGGCGATTGTGGAGGTGGAGCGGCATCAGGAGAGCACTTCACGGTCCGGTGCGAAATCGCAGGGGAGGCGTGTATCGCACGGAAACATCCCAAGGTTCTAATCCTTCCCCGGGCAAATGATGCTCCTGCCTGTCTTGTGTCAGAGGAGAAATGTTGAGGACCAGAGAATCAGAATTCAGAACTGCATCTCACTCGTGTATCATTGCATATATAGGAGAGTAAAAATAGGTGTACATGGTATGGTCATTGCTAACATGTGCTCATCGATGATGACGTAAATGTGAGTGACCGGAGCAGACACATGGGATGCTCGGCCCAACATGACCAAAGCCTATCTCTTGGGCAACAAACTTCTAAGCCGGAGGCCCCTGCCTTGGCCCAATGGCGCGCCTCGTCTTGGATTTGTTGTCCGTCGAAGATGCACTTATTCCGGTGCTTCCATACCCACCAAGCAGTGAGGATGATGATGAAGGCGTGGGCCCACCACTCGGCAAAGACCAACCTTGGCGTCGGGATGGCGATTGTGGAGGTGGAGCGGCACCAAGAGAGCACTTCACGTTTTGTAAAGTGGATGGCGATTGTGGAGGTGGAGCGGCATCAGGAGAGCACTTCACGTTCCGTAAAGTTGTGGTTTTTCGGTAATGACGACGTTGTATTGTGGGTTCTATGCATTCTACTCCGGCCGCGACGTTGATATGGGTCCGCCGGCGGGTCCCTAGTGCCTGATCTTCGACATCTCCGGCTGCCCGGCCGACACGTACACGCGTGCATCACCGCGCATGTACGCACGCGTATGTGTGTCCTCGGAGGCCGGCTGCCTGCCTCGACAGAAACAGCTAGCAAGAGAGGCACTCGCCAACCTCTGAGTAATGTTTGATGCAGACCCTGCCGGCATCATGCATCGGTCGCATGCAATCCTTGAATATTCCGCTCCTTCTCATCCTTTCTTCCGGCCTGAAACGTACTTGAGTCATGAGCTCTAGGTAAGTTTCCATCCTATCCACTTTTTTGTAGGAAGCTATCCACGCTAGTACTCCCTCTGTAAACAAATATAAGAGTGTTTAGATCACTATTTTAGTGATCTAAACACTCTTATATTAATTTACGGAGGGAGTATTTATTAGTGATAGTATTGGTTGGATTTTTGTGTCGAGGATCCATTCCATTCACACCTCTCGACCAAAAGCGTACTCCGGCCGGCGAGGTTCCCGTTCCAGTCTCCGGCGAGGGAAGCCGCGGCCTGCTCCTGGTGGCCGTCCTCTTATTTTGCTGGTCGCTTCGTGTTCGTGGTGTAGGGCTCTGTAGGCGGCAGTCGCTTGCTTCATTTGGGCCGTCGACTTGGAGCTAACGTAAGGATTCCTCTGCTCCTCCTTCTGTCCTCCTTTTTTTCAGCTATAGTTTGGTGCTCCGGCAGATTTGCTTTCAGGGCATGATTCCCATTCTCTATTTATCCCCGTATTATTTTCATCCGTTCACCGGCTTGGAGTCTTCTTTGCTCACGGTGTATACTCCCTCCGTCTCAAAATAAGTGTCTCAAACTTAGTATATAATTTTATAATAAAATTAGTACAAAGTTGAGACGCTTATTTTGAGACGGGGGAGTATGTGCTTTTGTTGAGTTAGTTTGTGGGGCCTCTTTTGAGGTTTAGTTGCCGATTTAAGTGAGGCTTTTTTTGAGCCGCGAGCTGGCGACCCTCTTGTTTTCGCCATGCTTGGTGAGGCGGGAATTCTTGACACCACTCCACTCGGATTGCGTGAATCCTCGACAAATCTCTTGGCTAGGCACGACTTAATCAAATATACTTTCGGGAAGTTGTATTAGAGTTGCGACAATTAATTTGAATGGAAGGGAGTAGTGTATATATATATAGCTCATCACAAAAAAATGGAGCAATTAATGCGATTGATAATCCTTATGCATGAGTTAGCCCGTCGTCGAGTAATCATATTGGAGCTACCATTGTATTCCTGCACTTGTTCATCTATTTATATGTTTGCGCCTAATGCACTATCCAACTCATCTCCCCCGATTAGGAGTGTAGTGTGATCATCCATGGGGAAGAAAGGTATAGTTGTGGCGACCACCATCGTCGCCGTGATGACTGTCATCTTCGGAGTCATCGGCGCGGTTTTCTTGGGACTGGTATGCACGCGATATTACCTCTTCCTCGGTTGCAACCTCCGGTCAACCAATAATGTACAATCACTGTGTACAATTATTCATGCAGAGACGCTATGAGGATGACCGCAGCGTGTGTAAGTACGCGCGATCGCCGGCGACGGCTTGCGGCGTCGTGGCGGCCGTGCTGGCGCTAACGACACAGATTCTCGCCAGCGTGGCCATCGGCTGCTGTGGGGCATGGCAGAATCCCAAGAGGGCCAATCGCATCGCCGCCGTCGTTTTCTACGTCATCTCATGGTATGTAAATAATTTTGTCGCTGAAACCTCCATATCTCAACTACTTTCTGTCAGTAGTCAAGGAACATATCATCTTCGGGCAAAAAAATACTGTCACTAAAGTTAATATTAAATGTTTTTTTAGAAAAGGGAGGAAATTCCACCATGGGCGCTAAACTTGAAACCTAGGAACACAACAGTCCAGTAGATAGAAAATCACGCTATGTTAGAAGTGTCACATATGATAAATATTGAGGTGAATGGGAGAGAAACGGGAGAAAAGGTCTTCTTTCTCCTAATTACGAGATGATTTCTTAGCAACAATATCTCTCATTACATATTTATGCATAACCTGTTGTACACCATCTTATTGTCATATCAAGACTACTTGATGAATTTAAGATAAGATTACTTTATCAACCACTCTACATGCCCTTAGGCATGCAACTCACAATTCAAATCGCTACATGTCAACCTAATTTGCCACGGTGAATGTTGAGGTTGTCGTGTCGATGTCATGTATGCATCATGATCATATGGCTGCCACGGCCGTGAGTCAAAATTATGTGGTGCAGGCTCTGTCGTGCTGGAAGGCAACAGGGAACCAGGAGAAAGTTCGTTCGCTACGGTTTTCAAAAAAATGCACCTTTGTTTAAAATTTGCAGACTAAAGTTCAACAAGATTTATGTACACTTGGTGGATTGTTTGTTTAAGTAGTATTTATTCATGTGGTCTCTATGCCATTCATGTATACTTGCAGGATCCTAGTGATCATAGCGGTGTTGGTGTTTCTGGGAGGCGCCCTATTAGGGATTGAAGGATATACAGAGAAAGTTATTGGGAAAACTATTGAGAATGGTAGCTGTGTTGGAGGTGTCGGAGGTGAAGGAGTTTTCGTGGACGCGACATTCCTGTTTCTTGTAGTTGTCGCCCTTGAGGTCTCCTCGTATCTTCTTATTCAGAAAGATGAGCACCACCAAGCAGCCGCAAGCGATAATCCTCCTTCGATACCAACCGCTACATCTCCTTTGGCAACAACAGCTTCTTCTAAAGATGATGCCCACGCCTCCGCTCCCGCACCAGCAAATCAAGTCTGACGTTAGCTCGCAACTATGGAACAGTTGTCTTTGCCTTCCAAAAGGAGGAACATGCTTTCTGGACCGTTGTAAGTGGAAGGCACTCGTTGCGGCCTTTCGATCCAAAATACTTTGTGGTTTTAGTCCAAATTCAAACCAAAACCAGAAGAAATATTTTGAAAGGAGGGAGTACATGTTTATCATATTTAAGTACATAATGAAATTGTCTTCTTAATATGTGTTTTGAGGGCTATTTTATGTCATATGGATTGTGCAATTTCATATACAATAGAAATTATTTTCTATACTCGTTTAACACTTCTCAAATACATGATAAATATTGTTTTAGCTTATGTTTGATGTGTCCTTTTTCGGTATAGACTTTACATTTTTCGTATACATAAGAATTTTTTCTGATATACTATAACATTTTTCAAATACTCCCTTCGTCTCATATTAATTGATGCTAAAACAGATATATCTAGAAGCACTTGAATGCTAGATACACAATTAACATTTTTCAGATATATGTTTTGATGTCTAATTTTTTTTATACATAGCGTACATGTTTTTTATACATAAGAAACATTCTTGAAGTAATTCCTTGTGAAATATATGTATTTTTATGTTTCAAATGTGAAAAAATAGGAAAAAAATGCAAGAAAGTAGACTAAGTTAACGAACGGAAAAAGAATAGAACCAATTGTGCTGTTGGGACGGTACATGACCACGCCACTTCAGGCAACGCGATGGTCTATCTCACTATAAGGGAGTTATAGATGCGCGCCTACCCTGGAGGGAGGGACTATATCCCGCTTAGTTTGAGACCTAAGGCATTTCCTATTCGACGCCTTCAGAACCCGTTAAAGTGCATGTCGTTAACTGGTGCAAAAGACGCTCTTACCTGGGCCAGTTGATCTATGTCTGGAACGAGAGAGAACTCTTGCCTTCGTTTTTCTTTCTTCAATTATGGTTTTTTCTTTCTTCGCATTTTTTCCCTTTTTCTTTGTTCTGTACTCTTTTCCTTTTTATTTGGTTCTACTTTTCGTTTTACTTTTTCCTTTTTTCTTGAGAAATGCACGAATGTTAAATGTGATGAACTTTAAAAAAAATCAATGAACTTTGTTTTCAAGTTCATGATTTTTTTCAAAATTTGTCAACGTTTTTAACAAACCAATGACCTTTTTCCAAAATCACAAACTTTTATTGAATTCATGATTTTTTTTCCAACTGCATACACTTTTTGAATTCGTGAACTTTTTTCGTATTTTTAATATATTTTTTAATTACGCAACGAGTATGTATGTAAAATAGAGGATGGAGCACGAGAGCAAAAAGTAGTGTCCATTCGTCTGAGTGGAGTTTCCAGCCAACCAAACGAGAAGGGCAGAGAAAGAGAGAACAAAACGTAAACGATCGTATATAGCCAGCCAAACTAGCTGACTATGCATGGTGAACGTAGCCATACGTGGATCTACTAGAGCACGTCGACGTTGATGGGTGAGCCGGGCCGTCGCTCTCGTTGGTGACCTCGTCTTGCCTGAGCCTCCAGCGGGCGGCTCATCTGCTGAAGAGGAAAAATCCATCACAAATGGGCTGGATGGGTGGATAATTACCAGCTTAGTTAGTCTTAAAGCGAGGAGACCCGTGGAGGCTCTCGTGTTTTTACGGAGAGGCACAAACTCATCTTCGTCGCAGAACGTGGGACACAATGAAAAATCTGTCTGCCCTCCAAAATATGCCATGATTGTGCATCGGGGACTTCAACGAGGTTCTCCGCTATGATGAACACAAGGGGATTGGACAGAGAAGTCAAACTCAGATTCAAGGTTTTCGCGACGCGGTAGATGTGTGTGGCATGATTGATCTTGGCTACCAGGGTCGTAAGTGGATTTTCGAAAAGAAGGTCACCGGTGGATCATATACCAGAGTCAGGCTAGACAGGGCCTTAGGCACGCCCGAGTGGTGTGCTCGCTTTCCACTAGCAGTGGTCGATCACTTAACAGCAGCGACATTTGACCACTCTCCTATCAATCTCACTTTGGCTCCAGTGGATAGAAGGAAGCAGGGAGACAAACCGTTTCGGTATGAATGTATGTGGGACACGCATCCCGAGTTGATCCCTACAGTCCAGCATGCATGGTAGGCGAATGGCCCAAATCTAACGGCGACAAAAGTTCGAGCAAATTTGCAATCCCTGTCCAATAACTTGGGGGAGTGGAGCAAGTCAACTTTTGGGAGTGTCAAGTCAGAGATAAGGAGGTTGAAGAAAGATTTGGAGCGGCTCAGGAGCGATCCAGCGAGGACTGCACCTAGTCATGTTGAGATCAAAACAAATGATCGTTTGATTGAGCTGTATCTTCGGGAAGAAATAATGTGGCGCCAACGTTCACGGATGGCCTGGTTGTCGGAGGGGGATAGAAACACGCATTTTTTTCACCTCCGAGCTTCAAATAGAAGGTGCAAGAACCTGATAAAATCACTGCAGAAGCAAGATGGGCAGCTTACGGAGGAGTTATTGGAGATGCAGCAAATGGCACTGGACTTTTATAAAGCCTTATACACTTCGGAAGGGGTGGAAGGGCTGGATGATGTGCTTCAACATGTCCCCTCGAGGGTAACAGATGCGATGAATGAGGCTTTGTTGGCGCCGTACAAGGAGGAAGAAGTCAAGAACGCACTCTTCCAGATGTTTCCTACAAAGGCTCTGGGGCCGGATGGGTTTCCTGCGCACTTCTTTCAGCGGCATTGGGATATTTGTGGTGCGGCGGTGACACGGGCTGTTCTGAGTATAGTTCGAGGAGAAGAGAGCCCTGAGTGCGTGAATGACACTGTTTTGGTATTAATCCCCAAGGTATCAAAACCAACTCTTTTGTCTCAATTTCGACCTATCAGTCTATGCAATGTCTTTTAGAAGATAGCTTCAAAGATTCTAGCTAATCGGCTGAAGTTAATACTTCCTGATGTTATTTCTGAAGAGCAATCAGCCTTTGTGCCTGGCCGGCTTATTTCTGATAATATTATCTCAGCATATGAGTGTTTGCACTTTATGAAAAGGAATAAGTCAAAGAACAATAACTATTGTGCTCTCAAGCTTGACATGATGAAGGTGTATGATCGAGTGGAGTGGAACTACCTGGAATCTATAATGAGGAAACTCGGCTTTGCAGCATCATGGGTTACCACTGTCATGACCATGGTGAGAACAGTTTCTTTTTCGGTAATGTTTAACGGATGCAAATCACAAGAGTTTTTACCATCCAGAGGTATTCGTCAGGGAGACCCTATCTCTCCATACCTATTCTTGTTGGCAGCAGAGGGCCTTTTGTGCCTGTTAAAATCTCAGAATGGATCATCCCAGCTCAGTGGCATCAAGGTGGCTCTATCGGCTCCGTCGGTGAACCATCTTTTATTCGAGGATGATAGCCTGCTGTTCTTCAGGGCTACTGTTGATGGAGCAGAAAAAGTGTCACACCTTTTGGATACTTATTGTTTGTCCTCGGGCCAGAGGATCAACAAGGAAAAATCTTCGATTTTCTTCAGCAAAGGATGCCCACAGATTGTTAGAGATGCAATGAAGGAAAGTCTCCAGGTTCCTAACGAGTCTTTAAGTGACAGATATCTTGGCATGCCCACGGATGTTGGACATGCAAAAAAGGGCACCTTCAAGCACTTGAGCGACAGGTGTGGGACAAGGTGAAAGGCTGGATGGGCAAGTGCCTGTCTACAGGGGGTAAGGAGGTGCTGATCAAGTCGGTTGCACAGGCTATTCCGGTTTACTCTATGTCATGTTTCAAGCTCCCCAGAGGCTTATGTGAACATATAAATTCTATCATCCGCAAGTTCTGGTGGGGCTGCAAGGAAGGGCAACGAAAGCCGGCTTGGGTATCATGGGAAGTAATGATGAGGCCAAAGTATTTGGGAGGAATGGGTTTCAGAGACCTTGAGCTTTTTAATCTAGCATTGTTAGCTAGACAGGCGTGGAGGGTGCTGCACGATCCTTCATCACTGAGCGCTAGGATCCTCAAGGCGTCTTATTTCCCAAATGTGGAGTTTCTTATGGCGGAGTTGGGTTCATGTCCTTCGCAGATTTGGCGAGCCATCCTAGAGGGGCGAGACATTCTAAAACGGGGCATAATCAGGAGGATTGGCAATGGTCACACAACGAACATATGGGATCATAACTGGATACCGAAGGAGGGATCACTGCGGCCAATTGTATCTCGGGTCCTAGACCCACCACAGTTAGTGTCGGAGCTACTCCAACCAGCAACGGGATCATGGAATGAGAACCTTGTTCGTGAAGTATTCTTGCCTACAGACGCCGAGGCAATCCTGCGGATTCCTGTTTGCACGACTAATGTTGAGGGTTTTTGGGCATGGCATCCGGAGAAGAAGGGTCGTTTTACAGTGAGCTCGGCTTATAAGTTCATGATCGAGACGAAAATTTCTCGGGAAAACTGGCTTGAAGGGAGGAGTGGATCCTCAAGCAACGATAGAGAAGAGCGGGACTGGACCTCGCTTTGGTCGTTGAAGGTGCCATCAAAGGTCAGAATCTTCCTATGGTGACTTGCCCGCCACTCACTCCCAACGATGGATGTTTTGAACAAGAGAAACATGGCAACACGCGATGCTTGTCCGTTGTGTGGCTCTCCAGACTCATGGCGGCACGCTCTAGTGTCGTGCACGTCGGCACGCTGTACGTGGGCGCTATCGGACGCGGCCCTGGTGGCACATATGGCGGAGATCGAGGAACCCAGCGCCAAGAACCCCATATGGCGGAGAACGTACGGAGCAAAATGGGTGAATCTACATTGTAAACTACGTCTATATACATCCGTATGTACTCCCAATTGAGATTTCTAGAAAGACTTATTTTTAGGAACGGAGGGAGTATTAAGCAGAGGCAATGGAACCCTGACTTCATCGTCCCAGTGAAATGGCAAGAATCTACACAACAACACGCCTTTTTTTTGGATGGGCAATTCAAGGCGCTTTCAAAAAATATTATTGATAATGTTTGTGCGGGTGAAAGAGTGATAACATCGTTGCTCCAGTCCAATTGCAGCCTCTTTACCGAAGTCTTTGGAGTATTTCTTCGAGCAGAGATTGACGCTGTGAAGAAGGTGTTTTCAAGAGATTTCATTGTAATTCTTAGTCATAGGAGTTATTTTGTATTTTCTTGGATGTTAGGTCCAAATTAATGTACCTGTAATTGTTATGAGTATGAATAAAATTACATGTGTTTCTCAAAAAAGAAGCAAAGTAGTTGTCTGCCTCAACCAAAAATGCGCAAAACTGTTGTTGCACGATCCGCCACTTTCTTTTTTTGCTAATGAATAACTTGTAGTTGAAGATAGCTCAACTGCATTGAGAGGGCCAGAGTCAAACCAAGTCATGGTTCTACCTTCTGACCTAGTAAAATTTGCTAAGCTATCGCTAACCTGATACGTCTTCAACATATCTACTTTTCCAAACACTTTTGCCCTTGTTTTGGACTCTAACTTGCATGATTTGAATGAAACTAACCCGGACTGACGCTGTTTTCAGCAGAACTGCCATGGTGTTGTTTACACGAGGCGTCGCGCCGGGTTTGCCAAGTCCGGGGATACGTCGTAGAGGAAGGCACATGTCAGTGTTGCCAGCACCGGGCATGTGTAGAGGAAGGCACATGTCAGTGTTGCCAGCACCGGTCATGCGTAGATTGCTATGGATATTTTAATTATGGGTTGCTACTTGCTAGAACGTGTGGATGCAGCGCAATGATAAAATCTTCAAGAATGAAACCCTCAAGGATTAACTCTTGGCGACTCAGACTGAAGCAAGATCTTATTCTTATTGCATTAAAAAATGATAGTGGCTGTAAAGTCTGAAATCAGCTAAAGATATTGTAGATGACAGCTCAAGAGCTGCCACCAAATACAAAAATGATTGCGCATGCTTCTTCATAAATACAGATTAAGTTCATCAAACAGAGTTGCACGCCCTCAGCCGGGCATAAAACCCAAAATTCTTCAATATTATGATACAATATACAGAGCATCAAATGAGAAGAATTCCTAAGAAATTGATCATATCCACGATTTCGTATCAAGATTTCACAACTGAACATATCAAGTGATAATGTGATACTAATGTATGATATTATGCAATGTGGATGCAGTAACTAAAGTAGTATCATGCGTTATTTTGATACTAGCCCATGATACTATGCATTGTGGGTGGCCTTACTTCCTGTTTGTCCAAACTTGGAACGCTGCCCTAAACAAAAATTGCACCCCAATAACTATGATGATGCTTCACTTGGATTTTCTAACTAATGCGTGATGTATACTATACTTGTATGTATGACCTATACTGACGTACATTTACACAAGCTGACGGACAGATAAACGGGTTAGTTAGTGGTTAGTTCATCAATGCGCTATCGCCGGACCTCTTCTTTGCAGTCCAGAGGAAAGCGATGGATCTCACGGAATCCCGCAGACGGCTAACAGGGAGTCCCTCCAGAGTAGGGTGACACAGATCCCTTCCGGGCTCTTGTTCCTTGCAGGTTTGTTCTCCGTTGGGCTCGCTCGAGCTACGACCTTCATCTTGGTCCTCGTCATTCCGGACGGTCAGGATTTTCTCCAGCTTTATATCTTCATCAGGGAACTGGCGATACGCGGAACGGAGTCCATGGTGAATATGTTCCATTCTTCCTGACCTTTCGTCTTCCCTGTCCAAGTCGATTAAGTCCTGCGCGGTCGGAACGGAACACACCCGATCAGTGGAACAGGATAACAAAACTCACCAGTCCCCACTAATTTGGAGTATTATGGAAATAATAATACGAACCTGTGTGGGAAAAGTTTTGAATAGAGGAAGAAACCGGGTTCTGCAGTACTGATTGAATGAAAGAATAAAGAATATAGGAGGTATGGTGAAGCCTGCAGCTACTGGTGATTTTTTTAGGCCAAATACGCCGAAGCAGATGATCTGGGTGAGCACGAGAGAGAACATCACCGTGTTGTGTGCAATTGGCCAATACAAACCACCACTGTCATATCTCATCCGGTAAACGTTGAGTAGCTAAAAACAAATACAAAAATGGCAGATCATTAGCATACAGAGCCAATAGGGTTCAAATAACAAAATTAGTTTTTTTTCAAGTATTTGCCATCAAGAGCATGTGCTTAATTTTTCCTATTTTATATCCGCAGATAGCACTTTAAGCTGCTAAACAATGTTCACCTGTAACTGTAATGGCAACAAAGTTCTAAGAAAATAGAATGCAACATAGCAACCGTCCTGGAATTATTAGTACTGTAGAAGCCATCTCCAGTTTCTCTCTCACCTGATTGCGGTATACGACATAACCCAGGAAGAAGTAGACTAGCAGAAAAGGTAGGATCAAGGGTGCCAGTACAGAGCATGAGAAGCCCAACAGGCCAAACAACATAACTTTTGGTACTTCTGTGTGATACGGAAACGTGGGGACGAACGCTGTATCTTCTTTCATTCTCAGAACATACTTTATTATAAAGTTATAGATCAGACCAAAGAGTTGCATAAGTTCAGACGATAAACTGGCCCATCCTGAAGTCAGAACATAGGTGATGAAGAATGTAGTCTGAAATCACATATTTACAGAATTACTGTATTTGTTTAAGAAATTTAAAGGAAGGACAAATATATTATTACTATTGACCTTCGATAAACAGCATGAAAGACAAGTTAGGACTAACCTGCCCAGGTATGACACCAGCTAGCTGGACAGCGATGTCCTTTGTGGTTGAAGAAGAATTCAATTGGCTTATGACAGCACCAGATGCTAAATTAACAAAGAACACATTCCAAATGAAGAAGTACAGCACTTTAGAGCAAGCACTCCTCTTCCTTTCACTGTGAGATGTAGGCCCCTCCAATGTCGAAAACAATATCATTATTGGCGAAACGGTGTACAGGAATAGTAGCAGTATGACACTCGGAAGGTATCCAGTTATTATTTGGCTTATGTATGGCCTGCACATGAAAGGGTGGTCACTAGAGGCCAACTACAAATGAAGAACAAGCCATGTGTTCAAGATACATCAGAGGGTAGAATGTGTTAATCAGTCTAAATACCAATGATTTTGCATGGTGTTTCAAGTTCCAACTTTAAAATGAGACCTGATGCATACTGGAGTCTACGAGTCAGCGGGTATGAAGATGAGCTTAGAGAGGTCAGTTCCAGTACAACATGGGTACTTACTGCTTTAATAACCCATTAAGAAAAGGAAGCTTCCGATGCACCTGATCAAGCTGGGACAGACCTTGTATAAATGTCACTGGTAGCAAAAATAAGACCGAAAAAACAAGAGAACCTAGAAGCGTAGCTATCCGTCGAATCCAAAGCTGCTTATAGGGAAGCCAAATGTTTGACCAATACACATTATCTGGCTCTGGAGCTAGATCGGTAACCCACTTCGTAGGGTTCGAAGTCTGAAGTGCTTGTGAAGCAAGAAGTGCGCCATACCGAGTTTTGAAAAATACAAAAGCAGCCGCACATTCCTGTAAATAGTTCCAGGACCGACGTTACTGATTTTATACTTACTGATGAACTCAGTGACACAATCAATATTTGCAAAATTGCAAAGCAAACCTCGTTATCTATGTTCTTTGCAACTTCGTCAGTCGGTAACAACTGGAAAGAATTTGAAGAAGCTCCACAAACACAACACGGGTATGTAATTGCTTTGCGGCTCTGATCTAGAGTTGTGTCTGTGGAAGTGGAATGGTCCAACTTTCCACATGCCTTCTTCGCACCAGTCTGCAGCATATTAAACAGTTTTACTCCAAAAGCAGAAAGCAAAATACTAATATGCAGATAAAAGGTACAGATCCAAATCAAACGATTTGAGATCAACTCACTAATTCACAGAGCAAGCAAATATATCACATGGAAAGGAATCAGCAAATATTGCAGTTACCTTTGCAGATAAAAAGTATAAATCAAACACGAATGATTTCAGATCATTTCACTAATTCATGGAAAAGACAGAAAAATATCATATGAAAGGAATGTGCAGCATCATAAATAGCTATCCCTTATACGCCATAGTGATTATAAAACCACAAGAAAAGTAAGCCTAAGACTAACAACATTAAATCATAAAAATACTACGGTAGCAATTATTTTGCATTCTCACTCATCCCCCACCTTCCAAACAAATAGAAATGTTGTATGAGAAATGCTTACCATTATCTTCTGAACTTTCCCAGCCTTGTAAACAACTTGATGGAATAGGTAACTTGATGCATGATACTTGGTGAAGAAATCATCAACGTCACTACTGCACGATTCGTTTGCTGTCTTTGGTATTCCGCGAACAAGCACAGTAAATTGGCCTGGATTTAGTGTTGTGCGTTTAAGGTGAAGGAGCCTCAGCCTAGCAATGTGCTTATACTCCTGAAAGATTGGGTAGAGAAACAACATTACATGTGATCCTCAATATGAGGATACAGAATACTCTGTACTTTTTATGAGCAAAAAACTTACAATATGTAGGAGAAAGCAAGCTACTCCAGATATTATGTAGAGGACTAAAGAATGAACCCAAAGCCTGCAATACAACCAGCACACGTATGAATGTTGCGCCACCATACAATTTCAGCCTTGATAAAACCACCTTATGATAAACTCAGAACAAATTGTTCAGCTCACCATCTTGATTGCACTTCCACATTCTGAACTGTGAACATATGCAATTGTTCTGAAGGAATCTCAAGGTGATGCGTCTTTCGTCCGAAATAATGCACTGGAAGAATTCCAAAAAGGCACAGGATGGCAGCTAGGGAAAAGATGCGTATGCTGCAGAAAAAAAAATGAATGTATCATCAGTTTGCGAATTTGGAATCTGACGTCCGTTAAACAGATAGAAAAAGGATGTCAAGACGAGAACTCGGAGTACCTGAACACTAGTATTCTGTTGAAAGCAATAGCATCCAGCCCAGCAGCTGCCAAGAGATCTTCCTCGGTACACTGCAGGGCCTTGACGATCCAGCCGGTGGATGGAACAAACCTCTCCAAGATGAAGGCCTCTCGGAGCAGTCTATTCTCCTCGGCGATCCTCCGGCCGAAGTAGACCCTGACAAATGCTGGCTGCTTTCTGAGAACGGAATAGAGGGACCACAGGAGCACGCAGATCCCAATGTTGATGCCCGCAGAGGTCATGAGCGCGCTGATCTTCATGGCTTCCTATCCTATCAGACCAGCCACGGACAAGAAACAGGGCACATGTCATCTAAGCATCATCCTTGATGTCCTCGGGACCTACAGGTACAGGAAGATGAAGATATTGCTTAACAGTAGTAGACACTGAAGTAGTCTAAAGCCTAAACTGCACAAGTTCCAGATGAAGCAAAAAGCTGCTCAACGTGGTAGTGTGACAAGACCATAGTTAACAAGGCGTGCCTGGGCGATACCAGCGCGTATTACGCGCATAATTACGGTTAAGCGTGTGCTTTTGTCAGAAAAGCACAATTAACTCCTAGTGATGTTTTCTTTTTTTCAAACTTTGGATGTATCAGTTAACTGAGATTACCAAAGATCCCCCTCTAAGTGGCTACAGAATCCGAGCACCGCCCCCCTGGCTCGATACAACAACAACAACAACAAAGCCTTTAGTCCCAAACAAGTTGGGGTAGGCTAGAGGTGAAACCCATAAGATCTCGCAACCAACTCATGGCTCTGGCACATGGATAGCAAGCTTCCACGCACCCCTGTCCATAGCTAGCTCTTTGTCGATACTCCAATCCTTCAGGTCTCTCTTAACGGACTCCTCCCATGTCAAAATCGGTCGACCCCGCCCTCTCTTGACATTCTCCGCACGCTTTAGCCGTCCGCTATGCACTGGAGCTTCTGGAGGCCTGCGCTGAATATGCCCAAACCATCTCAAACGATGTTGGACAAGCTTCTCCTCAATTGGTGCTACCCCAACTCTATCTCGTATATCATCATTCCGGACTCGATCCTTCCTCGTGTGGCCACACATCCATCTCAACATACGCATCTCCGCCACACCTAACTGTTGAACATGTCGCCTTTTAGTCGGCCAACACTCCGCGCCATACAACATTGCGGGTCGAACCGCCGTCCTGTAGAACTTGCCTTTTAGCTTTTGTGGCACTCTCTTGTCACAGAGAATGCCAGAAGCTTGGCGCCACTTCATCCATCCGGCTTTGATTCGATGGTTCACATCTTCATCAATACCCCCATCCTCCTGCAACATTGACCCCAAATACCGAAAGGTGTCCTTCCGAGGTACCACCTGGCCATCAAGGCTAACCTCCTCCTCCTCACAGCTAGTAGTACTGAAACCGCACATCATGTACTCGGTTTTAGTTCTACTAAGCCTAAACCCTTTCGATTCCAAGGTTTGTCCATAACTCTAACTTCCTATTTACCCCCGTCCGACTATCGTCAACTAGCACCACATCATCCGCAAAGAGCATACACCATGGGATATCTCCTTGTATACCCCTTGTGACCTCATCCATCACCAAAGCAAAAAGATAAGGGCTCAAAGCTGACCCCTGATGCAGTCCTATCTTAATCGGGAAGTCATCAGTGTCGACATCACTTGTTCGAACACTTGTCACAACATTATTGTACATGTCCTTGATGAGGGTAATGTACTTTGCTGGGACTTTGTGTTTCTCCAAGGCCCACCACATGACATTCCGCGGTATCTTATCATAGGCCTTCTCCAAGTCAATGAACACCATATGCAAGTCCTTCTTATGCTCCCTATATCTCTCCATAAGTTGTCGTACCAAGAAAATGGCTTCCATGGTCGACCTCCCAGGCATGAAACCAAACTGATTTTTGGTCACGCTTGTCATTCTTCTTAAGCGGTGCTCAATGACTCTCTCCCATAGCTTCATTGTATGGCTCATCAGCTTAATTCCACGGTAATTAGTACAACTCTGAACATCCCCCTTGTTCTTGAAGATTGGTACTAATATACTCCCCCCTGGCTCGATCAAAGCACAAATTCCATCAGATATGAACTGGAGGAATCCAAGCTGTCCCGCTGACTCATGTCATGTAAGCATATACAGAAGCATCATTCTTGATGTCCTCAGCACCTACAGATACAGAAAGATGAGGATATTGCTTAACAGTACTAGTGACAGATGTAGTCTAAAGTCTAAACTTCACAAGTTCCAGATGAAAAGTGTTTAGTGTGACAAGACAATAGTTAAAAAGGTGTAGCAAACCCCCTAGCGCTTTTGCGGTTAAGCCTGCGCCTTTTGTCAGAAAAGCGCAAGGCGGTGGGAAAAGCACAATCAACTCCTAGTGCTGTTTTTTCAGCTTTGGATGTATCAGTTGGCTGAGATTACCAAAGATTCACCTCTAAGTGTCTACCGAATCCGAGCACCGTCCCCCCTGGATCGATCAAAGCACACATTATCTAGCACAACATGGTAATATCGCATACTCGGAGCACAAATTCCATGAGATAATATTTTTTGCGGCAAATTCTGAGCAAAAATTCCATGGGATGATTTTTCTGAGCACAGATTCCATGAGATATGAACGGGAGGAATCCGAGGTGTCCGGCTGAGTTTAACAGCTAGTGGGCTATATATTGGACCAAAAGTAGTGAACAGGAACGCTTCAAAATCAGATTCGACCAACTTGGAGGCTAACAATTTTACTACTAGAAACAAGATGGAAACTTCCAACATCTGAACAAAATGCCGAGAACACTTGAGACGAATTCAATCTGCCGCTCTGATGGAAGTAGCAGAAGAACAAGAGCAGAAAAAA
>NC_041389.1:9940045-9951117 GCF_002162155.2 Triticum dicoccoides
GGAGCCAAGAAGTCGTCCGCCCGCCGCCGCAGAGGCAGGAGGAACCCTACGCCACCCTCGGGCGACCGGCAAAATCAGAAGGGAAACGCGGCGGGCATCGCATTGACTGGCGGGGAGAGTAGAGGTGCGGCGCCGACCTCGACGGAGCGCGGTAATGGCGAGGGGCCGAGGTCGCCGGCGATTGGTTGGTGGGAAGCGGGAGGGAGCGACAGGTCAGAGGAGTTGATGCGTCTCTGCAGAGCAGAGAGAGAGAGAGAGAGAGAGAGAGCAGGCAGAGCCCATCCACTCCTCCGAAGACCAACCAATTCTGATGCGGGGCCCGCCCCCAGTGTATTAAAGAAAATTATGACATGTTTAAAAATTGGCCACTTTGAGTATTATGTATTTAGAAAACTTGACGCATTTCAGAAAAGTTGCTCACTTTACGTGTTAAGAGTATATGTTTATGTGAATTCTTAATAGGTTCGCGCATTCCTCCTCAAAAAAAAGGAAAAAATGATAAAATAATAAACATGAAAACACGTAAAAGAAACAGGATTTTTTTTCCAAAGGCAGGAAAAAATGATAAACGAAAAAAATTTAAAAACTGAGAAACAAAACAAGAAAGCCCATGAAAGGAACAGAAGAAACAAAAAAAAGAAAGAAAAACACTTGACGCTTGCCATGTCGGCTCAACAGTGGAGACGCTTCGGACGTCGACTCCTTGACGCCCGCAACGAGCGGTGTACATAGAAACTGCGGACCCTCCCAAATTGCCAGGATTATTATTAATTATTAATTATTAGCCACTTGATAATTGCTCTCCAATCAGCATCATTTCATTTCATCATCATTTAACCTCGGTTACTATTTTTGGACCGACCATATCACGTCCTAGCCGCCAATAATACTTTACAAGATACACGTGGACAGCAGAAATGGCATCTCCCCCATGATTTTTTTTATCCTGTGACAATAATGGCTGATGTGGAGTTCACAGTCGACCAAATATATCATGCCTGACCAATGCTAGATGCCAAGAGCCAGCCACCAAATAGTACAAAAAATGACTGCACAAATGCCTCTCTACAAAAAACAGGTCAAGTTCATCAAGCAGAGATGCCCAGGACAGAGCCAATCAGACAAGCATGACGACCAAAACCTTGGATGTTTACAGGTATATAACAAGACTTTACAGGTAACCATGATGATCATGACACCCCACGACACCGATCACTTTCACGTCCGTCGGAACTTCCGGACGCTGCCCTAGGACCAAAATTGCATCCCCAATTAACCACCATGATGATGCTTTGTGTGTATACTTCACTTGGACTACTGGTATTTCTTAACCTATTCTTCTCTAATGTGTCTTGTGTACTTTGTATATGTATGATCTATAACCCGCTCTTTTTTTTCAAAAAAGAAAAAGGGAAAAAAAACTTGTACGGCCTGTATATATCGCTCTGTACAGTTGCATGAGCGGCCACATGATGAACGGGTTGGGTTAGCGGTTCGGTTAGTTGTCCGACGCTGGCTGGCTGCATCATGACCACAGGCCTCTTTTCTGCAGCCTGATAAGGAAAGTGACGCATCTCACCGCATTCTGCAGACGGCTGACGGGGAGCCCTTTGAGCGTCGGGTGAGACAGGTCCCTCCTGGGCTGCTGCTGTTCCTCGAGGGTCTCTTTGCCGTTGGGCTCGCCCGGGCTACCTTTGCCGTTGGACCCGCCCGAGCTACAACCTCCGCCGTCCTCATCGTTCCCGACGGTCCGAATCTCCTCCAGTTGTATATCTTCTTCGGGGTCAGGGAACTGGCAATACGCGGTGTGGAGCCCGTGGTGAATATGTTCCATTCTTCCCGACACCTCGTCCTCCCTGTCCATGTCGATTAAATTCTGCACGGTCATAACTCACCCGTCAGCAAATGGCAATAAAGTTCCGCCCCTGGGCGGCTATTATTCCATAGTTTGTGGTGCACCTAGGTTCATGTTCATCAACACGTTATGTCCTACTACTAGCTTGGAGTATTATTGAGGCAATACAAACCTGTGCTGGGAAAGTGCTGAACAGTGGAAGAAGCCGGGTTCTGCAGTACTGATTGAACAGAAGAGTGAAGATGATGAGAGGTATGGTGAAGCCTGCAGCTACTGGTGATACTTTCAGCCCAAATACGCCGAGGCAGATGATCTGGGTGAGCACGAGAGAAAATATCACTGTGTTGTGTATAATCGGCCAATACAAACCACCGGTGTCGTATCTCGTGCGGTACACATTGAGCAGCTGAAAACATAATACAAATGGCAGATCATTAGCATATGCCGAACAAGATGTGTATCAAGTATTTAATCGTCGGCAATAACATCTCAAATTTTCCTACTTTATATCTGAGGATAGCACTGTAAGCTACTTCCTCCGTCCCAAAACAACAAAATTCACCATTAAGGGCAACATAGTTGTGCTACAAAAACAGAATACTGCCATGGACTTCTCAGTATCCATCTAGAGTTTCTCACCTGATTGCGGTATACGACATAGCCCAGGAAGAAGTAGACTAGCAGAAAAGGTAAGATCAAGGGCGCCAGTACAGAGCATGTGAATCCCAATAGTCCAAACAACAGAACTTTTGGTACTTCAGTGTGATATGGGAACGAGGGGACAAACTCTGTATCTTCTTTCATTCTCAGAACATACTTCCTTATGAAGTTATAGATCAGACCAAAGAGTTGCATAAGTTCAGATGATAAACTGGCCCATCCTGAAGTCAGAACATAGGTGATGAAGAAGGAAGCCTGAAATCAAAATGGATTTACAGAATTGCAGTCAGAATATATTGACCTTCCATAAACAAACTGATCTTCTGGAGTTATCAAAAAGAAAAAAGATCCTTCTACAGCGTGACAACAAGATAGAACTAACCTGCCCAGGTATAACCTTAGCGAGCTGGACAGGAATGTCCTTCGGGCTTGAGAAAAAATCCAATTGTTTTAAGACAGTGCCAGATACCACATTAACAAAGAATACATTCCAAATCAAGAAGTACAGCACTTTACAGCACGCACTCCTCTTCCTTTCGCTGTGAGATATAGGCCCTTCTAGTGTTGAAAACAGCATCATTATTGGCGCAACGGTGTACAGAAATATTTGCAGTATGACACTCGGAAGGTATCCAGTTATTAGTTGGACCAGGTGGTGTGGCCTGCACATGGAAGAGGAGTCGATAGAAGCCAAATACAAATACATGCCATATGTCTAAGCTGAACAGTAGTACCACAATAATCCCAAAGCACTCAACTAAAATGCGTTAATAATCGGTCTAGATATACATGATTTTGCATGCTGTTAGCTCTACATGTTAGTGGATAAGAAGATGAAGTTCAATAGTAGTAGATGTCAGTTCCAGTGCAACATAGGTACTTACTGCTTCAATATCCCGTTAAGGAAAGGAAGCCTCTTCTGCAACTGATCAAGCTGAGATAGACCATTTATAAACGTCACCGGTGCCAGAAATAAGAGCATAAAAACAACAGAACCAAGTAGCGTCGCTATCCGTCGAATCCAAAGCTGCTTATAGGGAAGCCAAATGTTTGACCAATACACATCATTTGGTTCTGGAGCTAGATCAGTAACCCACTTCGTAGGGTTTGATGTCTGAAGTACGTCTGACGCGACAAGTGCTCCATACCGAGTTTTGAAAAATACAAAAGCAGCTGCACATTCCTGTAAATAGTTCAAGACTGAAGTTACTGATTCTATACAGACTTGTTGATGAACTTAGCAGAAAAATCAATGTTTGCAAGATTGCGAAGAAAACCTCATTATCTATGTTCAAGCTAGAATCGTCCAGGTCAACTTTTCCTTTGCTCGGTACAACTTCATCAGTGGGCAACAATTGGAAAGAATTTGAAGAGGCACCACAAAGACAACACCGGTATGTAATTGCTTTGCAGCTCTGATCTACAGTGGTGTCCGTGAAATTTTTCAACTTTCTACATGCCTTCTTCGCACCAGTCTGCAGTATATGAAACAGTTTTACTCCAAAAGCAGAAAGCAAAATACTAACATTCAGATAAAAGGTACAAATCCAAATCAAGCGATCTGAGATCAATTCACTAGTTCAGGGAGAAAACAAAATATATCATATCAAAAAGAATGTGCAATATCACAAATACCTTTGCAGAAGTATAAATCTAACTTAAATGATATGAGATCATTTCACAAATTCATGGAGAAGACAAAAATTATCATAATGAATGTGCGGTACATGAATTATCACTTGCATGACATAGTGGTTACCGAACCACAAGGAAAGTACTCCCTCCGTAAGCTAATATAAGAGCGTTTAGATCACTACTTTAGTAATCTAAACGCTCTTATATTAGTTTACAGAGGGAGTAAGTCTTAAGACTGACAGCATTAAATCACAAAAACACTACCTTAGCGATTGTGTCGCATTCTCCCCCACCCCCACCCTCCAAACAAATAGAAACGTTGTATGAGAATTCTTACCATTATCTTCTGAACTTTCCCAGTTTTGTAAACAATTTGGTGGAATAGGTAACTTGACGCATGATACTTGGTGAAGAAATCATCAACAGCACTACTGCACGATTCTTTCTTTGTCTTTGGTATTCCGCGAACAAGCACAGTAAATTGGCCTGGATTGGGTGTTGCACGTTTAAGGTGAAGGAGCCTCAGTCTAGCAATGTGCCTAAACTCCTGAAAGATTGGGTACAGAAACAACATTACATGCGTTCCAAAATATGACGATGTAGAATACTCCGTAGTTTCTAAAAATACTTACAAGATATAGGAGAATGCAAGCTACTCCAGATATTATGTAGAGAACTAGACAATGAACCCAAAGCCTGCAATGCAACCAGCAAATAAAATGAATACAGAAGTATGTATGCTGCGCTCCCATATGCATATTCTTTTCTCATGTTTTGAAGAGTAGAGATGTGCACGGAACTAAATCAAGTCCAGTTAGAGGCAAAACAAATAACATTATAAATACCAATAAAAAATGCCGTATACCACAAACAAATATACAATTTCAGCCTTGATAAAACACCTTATGATAACATTAAAATAAATTGGTCAGCTCACCATCTTGATCGCTTTTCCACATTTCCAATTGTGAAGATATCCAAATCTTCATAAGGAATCCGAAGATGCTGTATATTTTGTCCATGATAATGCAGTGGAAGAATTCCAAACACACACAGCAGGGCAGCTAGGGAAAAGATACGTATGCTGCAGAAAACGAATGTATTCAGTGTGCAAAATTGGAATCTGAGGTTAAACTGATATAACAGAAAATAGGCACACACACACACACAAAAAGAGGGAACTACGATTTTGCATAACAGCATTAAAAGAAGTTCTATTTTATACAGTATGCAGCTGCCAGATTTGCGAGTTTTCGGCTCCTTCTGATTCAGGTCACACGTGGATGCTAAAAAGCTCATCAATCAGATGTTGATGCCTTCTAACCAACATAATAATAGCACAAAGGGATACATGGATATCAAAGACGAAATTTGGTGTACCTGAAGACTAGCATTCTATTGAAAGCGACAGCATCCAGCCCAGCAGCTGCCAAGAGCTCTTCCTCGGTATACCTCAGGGCCTTGACGATCCAGCCAGTTGATGGAACAAACCTCTCCAAAATAAAAGCCTCTCGGAGCCGACTATGCTCCTCGGAAATCCTGCGGCCGAAGTAGACCCTGACATTGGCTGGCTGCTTCCTCAGAACAGAATAGAGCGACAGAAAGAGCACGCAGAGCCCGATATTGATGCCCGCAGAGGTCAGGAGTGCGCTGATCTTCATGGCTTCCTGCCGGGTCAGTCACGGAAAACAGAGCATATGTCATCTAAATATGCACAGAGGCATCATCCGTGATGCCCTCGGCACCTGCAGTATCAGTTAGGTTGAAGTCATGTTTTGTTGATGACAATGTCAGAAAAACCATACTGAAATTACCAAAGATTACCCGCAAATTAGCCCCCTCCCCCCTCTTAGTCGATCAAAGCACATATTCAGTACCACTCCAAGGTCATAGTTTATATAACCAAATTAAATTCGATGATTGGGCAGCAGCACCGCCAGCAAGCAGTGCATTGCATTGCAAACTGGAAGTGGGCGAGTCGGAGCTGTCCGGTTGAGTAGAACAGGTAGGCCAGATTCGGTGGCTCAACTGTGGGGTTGGTTCGCGTGCAACGCAACGCTAGGCTAGGCTAAGGCTACCCCGCAATCCTCAAGTGTAAGTAGTACAAGACTAAATAAAGCTAGCACGGGACGGAACAATACAAAATCAGAGCAGAACAACTGCTGGAAAAAAAAACACACCAACCAACGCAACACTGGGCTAGCTAATACACCAACCATCGCTGAAGAAAAAAAAAGAGAGGAAAACTCCGGTGGTGAAGGGAATGCGTCGCAATCGTCGGCAGGAACTCGCCAGAACCGAAACCAATCTGCCCAACTAAAGTAGTAGTAGTAGTAGCAGCAGCAACAGCAAAATAAGCGCGGAAACGGAGGAGGAATCCGTTACCCTCTCCTAGTCGAGTCGACGGGGAGGGAAACCCGCCGGAACCAAGGTCGTCCTCGAGTGGGTCTCGTGCCGCCGCCGCAGGACCCTGCACCATGAAGCGGGGTCAGAAGGGGAGGAATAAGGCGGCCGACGGTTACCAGGAGCGCGCCAGCGCGGGCGGGCGGGGGGAGGGGAGGAGCGAAGCGGCTGCCGCCCACCTGGGAATCGGGAATCGGGCGCGGCAATGGCGAGGGAGCAGCCTCGCCGGAGATTGGAGCGGAAGGCTCGGCCGCCGGGCGTGGAGCGTTTGGTCGCGGGGAGGCGGCCGGGAGCGAGAGCGAGAGGAGTTGATGGAGGGATTCCTTCCGATTTTTATTTCCCTTCTCCTCCGTAAGCAACGCGAAAAAACCAACCAATGGCATTTATTTATTTCTGGCAAATAAATCAATCAATCAATCTATAGGCGAACAATAAATAAATACTAAATGGAGGGGCTTGCGGCTCTCGGCGCACGTGGTGGGAGCCGGATGGGCCGCGGGGCCCATTTGCGGCGGCGGGTGTCATGCGGAGAGCCACGTAGGAGGACCGGGTCCGGCCGTGGTCGTGTCGTCATGACGGCCGCGCGCGCTCCTGGGCCGTCGGATCGGAGGCCAGCGGCCGCGATCTGGTCCGCCTCGAGCGAGCAAGGGATTGCCGGACTGGTCCGCGGATCACGCGCGTGCTGTCTGTTCAGTCGACCACGAGGGGAAAACGCGTGCCAAATTTCAGGTAGATCACGTCGCCTTTTGCTTTTAAGAACGGGGCACTTGGCCGGTAATTGTTTCGTACTGTATTAAAATAATACCCTTCCTGCTTGCTCTTACATCCTCTTTAGAAAACTTGAATCTACCGGGACCGATTTTGCGCCCAGTCGTCGGCCCCAGCTCGCCTCCAGGGCGTCGATGTTGGCCCACTTTTTAGCCCCATTTCGGCCAATAAAGCCCATATGGGCGAGAATAGGCCCATATTCGGCGTGGTTCGCCGTGGCTCGGCGTTCAATTGTCAACATAAATATATTTTTTTATCACATATTTCATCACAGAAAAATCAAATACTTCAATGAGATAGTACAACAACAAATAGTTCAATACAAATTATATAGTTCAGCAAATAAAAACTCATATTTCATCACACGTCGCGCCCGGCGTCGCCCTTGATCCTCCATAGGTGCTCTATCAGATCTTGCTGCAGTTGATGATGCACCTGTGGGTCTCGGATCTCCTGACGCATACTGAGGTAGGCAGTTCAGGTTGCTGGTAGCTGGTGATCAACTTGGGCAAGAGGACCCTGCCTGTGGTATGGTTCAGTGTCAAATACTAGCTCTTCCTGCTCGCTCTCAATGATCATGTTGTGCAAGATGACACAGCAGGTCATGATCTCCCACATTTGATCTTTCGACCAGGTCTGAGCGGGGTACCGGATAACAGTAAATCAAGATTGAAGCACACCAAATGCCCGTTCGACATCCTTCCTGCAAGCCTCCTAAATCTTCGCAAACCAGGCGTTCTTGCCTCCTGGCACATGATTTTTGATGGTCTTCACAAATGTCGACCATCTCGGGTAGATGCCATCAGCTAGATAGTACCCCTTGTTGTAATGCCTCCCATTGATCTCGAAGTTCATCGGAGGAGAATGACCTTCAACAAGCTTGGCAAAGACAGGAGAGCACTGCAGCACGTTGATGTCATTGTGAGTTCCTGGCATACCAAAGAAGGAGTGCCAAATCCAGAGATCCTGTGTGACCACGGCCTCAAGTACCACACTGCAACCGCCTTTGTACATCCCCTGCCGAGCAAATGGGCAATTCTTCCATTTCCAATGCATACAGTCGACACTTCCAAGCATCCCAGGAAATCCTCTTGCTGCATTCTGTGCTAGGATCCGAGTAGTGTCTTTCGCATTGGGTGTTCTCAAGTATTACGGTGCAAACACTGCCACCACTGCCCGACAGAACTTGTAGAAACACTCTATGCTGGTGGACTCGGCCATGCGCTCATAGTCGTCCTGTGAGTCACCGGGAGCTCCGTATGCAAGCATCCTCATCGCTGTCGTGCATTTCTGGATCGAGGTGAATCCAAGTTTGCCGGTGCAATCCATCTTGCATTTGAAGTAGTTGTCGAACTCCCAGATGGAATTTACAATCCTGAGGAAAAGTTTTCTGCTCATCCGATAACGCGCGTCGAAATGTTCTGTCGCCGTGAAGTGGAGCATCGGCGAAGTAGTCGGCGTAGAGCATGCAGTAGCCTTCGAGACAATGCCGGTTCTTTGCTTTCACCCGCCCCGGCGCCGAGCCACCTCGCCGCGGCTTTTCATTGCTCGCCAGCAGCTAGGCGAGGGCGGCGAGCACCATAAGATGCTCTTCTTCCTGGACGTCGGCCTCGGCTTCCTCCTCCAGCAGTGCGGCGAGCACTTCCTCGTCATCCGAGTCCATCACCGGGGCAGGCAAATCGCCTAGCACCTTGCGCCCGATGGGCGTCCACCCGCCGGTAAATTGCCCCTCCGCGGCCGAAAACGGCGACCAGAAACGCCCAACTGTTGTCGGAGGGGCTGCTGCGGCGAACCTCTGCTATTTTTTCGGCGGGGAATGACTATCTAACGGTGAAGGGCGGCGGGCGGCGCCGGGATATAGCTAGTGGCGGCCGAGAGCGCGGGGAGTGGGAGGCAGGTCGGGGAAGAAAATATTGACTTTTCACCTGACGGGTGGGCCAGCCGCGCTTTTCCCTTGCATCGGAGCCCCCAGGCGCCCCCCGCGCGCCGGGTTCGGCCTGCGGCCGCCGGGCGGAAAAACGGGCCGAACCGGCGTTTTCCGTCGTCCTGGGGCGTGACTGGGTCGTTTTTTTTATGCCGGCGCCGAAAAGTCGCCTGGGGGGCCTGTTGGAGGCGTGGCTGAAGATGCTCTAAGGTGTATTGTTTTTTCAAAAAGTTAAACTTGTCTAACTTTGACCAAATTTATATACAAAAATATCAATGTCTAGAATACCAAGTCGCGGAAGCACCTACCTTACCTAGTTAATGACCGCTGAAAAGTCTTCATGCACTTACAATTAAAAGACAAGTGCCTCGGAGCTGCAACAATCATCCTTGACCCCTCGAATCGATCTAAAGAGACATGACATCAAATCTTAGCATCGCGTCCGCACTATGAGAAAATTATATGCTATCCCAACGAGGTAGTACGAATCTACATTTGCTGAAGCTACGTCTAATCCGTTTTGAAAGACGGACTCAAAAAGAAGTGTTGTCATCCGCCTTACAAGGACAAAACACTAGCCTACGTTCTAACGAGAGCCCATGCATCAGGATTTTCATACCAGCCAATGTAGCGAGAAAAGGAAAGGAGGAAGGCGAATCCACAGGCTTATCGTCGAAGATCGAGGGGAGGAGGGTTTGGCCTAATCGCCTTGCAAAAAAGGAAGGGTTGGAGTAAAACGTTATCTTCTCGTTTCGTTTACTCTTAAGCGCTCTGTGTTGTCGCCAAATGCTAGACTTGCAGGAGCTGGTGAGCTAATTCCACGCCGGCCACACAAGTCACAAAGGACAGCGACGTATGGCTTTATTTGACCAGCCAAAAAAAAGCTTATTCCGATTTCCATGACGTGCGTATTGGAAGGGAAGAATCAGAACGAGTGGCCACGTCCGCGCGGCTGGTTCTGATTCACACGATGATTTGTTCGTCCAAGTTCGACCAGCCAGCCAGCTTTTTTTTTTGATGGGATGACCAGACAGATCTTATTTGTCTCACTTCACAGCCACACCCCCAACTTATTTGTCCTCCTCAAATCCATACAAAATTGTGCAAACTACATAAATAAACTACCTAGATTAGTCAGTGGGGAGAGATGAGTAAAACTATCAATAGCACTCAACTGAGCCAGGGGAATGATCAGGTTTACTGGGGGCTTAATAGTAATGGCAAATTCTCCACTAGATCTTTGTATAAGTGGTTAGAAAGTCCTCTTAGTCGATGCCATTATAGATGGATCTGGAAAGCTAAAATCTCACTCAAAATCAAGATTTTCTTGTGGCAGTTGTCCCGGGACGCGGTTCTTACTAGACAGGTTAAACAACCAGTCAGCTTTTGAATGTCATGCACTCGCACGGGGCGTTTCATTCGGAGGATGGTATCAACTTTTTCTGGATTGGCGTCGACCCCTTGTTCGGAAACGAGAAAACCGAGTAACTTTCTTCCTGGAACTCCGAATGTGCACTTTAACGGATTAAGCTTGATATCGTACCTCCCACTACTGGAATCAGCTACTTTGCCATCTGCCAGTTCTTTGCCGTCCGCTAGCGGACGGCAAAGAAGCTCTTTGCCATCAGCTTCCAGAAAGCGGACGGCAAAGAACAGGCTGATGGCAAAGACCAAGTTTGCCATCAGCCAGTTCTTTGCCGTCTGCTAGCGGACGGCAAAGATTCTTTGCCGTCGGCTAGCGGACGGCAAAGAGGGAGGGGCCCCACTGACGAGCTGCAAAAAAAAAACCTAACGGGCCCCCTCTTTGCCGTCTGCTAGCGGACGGCA
>NC_041389.1:9952597-9976683 GCF_002162155.2 Triticum dicoccoides
ACCCCGACCACCGACACCTCCCGAAAAGGTGTTCTTTGGCCTTCCAGAGGCCGACGGGGTCATATATTTGTGAATTATTAGTTAGGTCATATATTTTTCGATTTTGTTATGAAAAACATCATATATAATTGTGTTGATCGTGTAGTTTTAAATATGCAGTTGTTTCATCGCTGCGAGGTTTGGTGTTCGACGACCTCGCCGTGCGTTTGACGAGCTCTGCCCCTTCGTTCGTGGGTGAGCACAAATGACAAGTCCTCCTCCCCCATTAATTATTTGATCTATTCCGATGAAACTTGATAGCTAGCTATATATGTGTCTTGAATCATCAGTATGCGTAACCAATATGTGTCTCTCGTTCGAAAGCGTCATAGTTATAAATATGCATGCATTTGCATATTTATAACCTTGATTCTTTCGAATTGTCCAACGCTATCCATGGACAGCCCGAGTATGTGTAGATTGGGTTTGTTTTCCCATATGCTTTGCTCCGGATCCGACGCATATATTTTGTCAGTGCCTGGCCGGATCAGCCCGAGGATCCGAGTGGCCATGCTGATGATGGCGGGGAGCCGACTGATCTTGAGGAGGAGGGGGGCACCGTCTACCAGCCTGGTGCTACACGGCTCCCGTCCGTGCTGGTGACCCGCGAGCAGAGGTGGTTGATTTTCCCTGATGGGGAGAGGTACGTAAGTGCATTTAATATTTTTGTACCTTGTGCATTCATGTTTTTTCAAATAACTAATGCGTTGGCCTTGTCATGCTGCAGGGGTTGGGACCACCATCATAGTGTCCGCCGGCCCAACTCCGTCCTTGGAGTTCTTTGCCGGCAAAACTTCCCGGGGTTTGTCACGTTGCCTGGTGAGGGTCGGCTTCCAGAGCTTGGATTGAGCTGGGAGCACTACGTGGCTGCCCCGGCCCTGCCGGATGAGATTATCGACGGTGTCGTGTGCGACACGAGGGTAGACATGGTGATCAGAAAGTTCTGGGTAATTTCTCCTTTACACATTTAAAAATCTTCAACTAGCTAGTTATTAATTGTACTAATCAATATTGTCTCATTTGATTGCAGACATTCTACAGGTGTGAGGAGGGATACGAGGAGGACGCGGCACATGTTATCGAGAACGTCTGCAAGCGCCTACTCCAGAACTTACGGCACGAGGCTCGGGTGCAGGCTGTTCGAGACTACTACGCCTTGCGTGGTATCAAGAAGACCAAGCCGGCGTGCCGCGATAAGTTCCTGAGTAAGGAGCAGTACATGAAGGTAATTCTTAAGGCCTTCTCTACTTAAGTTCCTTCATTTAGTAATTCTTAGCCGTAGCGCTCAAGTTTCTATTTGCTAACTTAGGCGCCTCCGAGATGGTGTGCGGATCGGATGGATTGTTGGGAGGTGTTGGTCGATGAGTGGTGCTCAAAACAATGGCTAGCCCTCCACAACGATCTGTACTTAGCTTACTTATGTCAAAAATTGCATAATTAGCTTAGTTAGCTCATAGACGATCCATTTTACCTAAGTTAGCTCTAAAATGACCAATTTTACTTAGGTTAGCTTATAAATGATCCAGTTCATCCAAGTTAGCTCAAAAATGACCCATTTTACCTAGATTAGCTCCTAAATGATCCATTTTACCTACGTTAGCTTTAAAATGACCCATTTCACCTAGGTTAACTCCAAAATGACCCATCTTACCTAGGTTATCTCATAAACGATCCATTTCAACTAATTTAGCTCATAAACGATCCATTTCACCAAGTTAGCTAAAAAACGATCCATTTCACCTAAATTAGCTCTTAAATGATCCATTTCACCTAAGTTAGCTCAAAAACGATCCATTTCAACTAAATTAGCTCATAAATGATCCATTTCACCTAAGTTAGCTCAAAAACGATCCATTTCAACTAAGTTAGCTCATAAATGATCCATTTCACCTAAGTTAGCTAAAAAACGATCCATTTCACCTTAGTTACCTCAAAAACGATCCATTTGACCTTAGTTAGCTCATAAACGACCCATTTCAACTAAGTTAGCTCATAAATGATCCATTTTACCTTAGCTAGCTCATAAACGACCCATTTCAACTTAGTTAGCTCATATATGATCCATTTCACGTAAGTTAGCTCATAAATGATATACTCTTCTTGTTCTAGTCTTCTTCTTGTTCTACTCTTCTTGTTCTAGTCTTCTTCTTGTTCTACTCTTCTTCTTGTTCTACTCTTCTTGTTCTAACTTTCTTATTTTTCATTTTGCAGATTTCATTCACTTGACGAAAGCTTGCATAGATGGAGTGCTCCTTATCCCTTTCTCTGTTTCTTTTGTATCGTTGAACTATGCATATATCGTTGGATGAAACTGTTGTAATATATATGGTTGGATGCCTCTATGTTGAACTTGTTATGTATGATGGAACTATGCATGTAATATATATGGTTGGATGATGAAGTTATGTGTTGGATATCTTATATGTTTGCTCTGTAATGGCCTTTTGAAATATATCTATATATGTCATATATATTTGTGATGAAAATTGTTGGATTTAATAAAAAACAGATAAAAGAGCCAATATGCAGGCTTTTTGCCGTCTGCCACCGACGGCAATGGGCTCTTTGCCGTCTGCGGCGGACGGCAAAGAAGACACGTGGCATCTAGCTGTGCTTCCTGGGAGCTGACCCATTTGGTCAGTTTGCCTATAGTGGCAGACGGCAAAGACTTTGCCATCAGTGGCGGACGGCAAAGAACCTGCACTTTGCCATCAGTGGCCGACGGCAAAGAACCTGCCATGTAGCGACGTGTAGATGACATCATACGGCGGACGGCAAAGACACTAGAAATTTTGCCGTCAGCGGCGGACGGCAAAGGCCTGCCCTTAGCCACTTAACAGACTGACAGCGCAATTATTGCCGTTCGCTCTCTTTGCCGTCCGCCGCAGACGGCAAAGGGCCTTTGCCGTCAGCCGCCAGGAAGCAGACGGCAAAGTAGCTGTTTACCATAGCCTACTTTGCCGGAGCCTTTTGCCGTCCGCGGCTGACGGCAAAGGCCTTTGCCGTCCGCCGTTCATGCCTTTGCCGTCCGCCTTGGCAGACGGCAAAGTAGCTGATTCCTGTAGTGTCCTAAGGTTGACAAAGGTTTCTGCAAGGTCAGTCCGTAGGTCGGAACCTTTGCGAGACTTGACCACAATGTCATCCATGTACGCTTCCACATTCCGACTGATTTGAGTGAGCTGACACTTCTGAATCATTCTTATGAATGTGGCTCCGGCATTTTTCAAACCAAAAGGCATGGTGACATAGCAAAAGCACCCGAATGGGGTGATGAAGGCTGGTTTTATTTCATTGGGACCATACAGTCAGATCTGATGATATCCGAAATATGCATCTAAGAAAGACAAGCGCTCGCACCCCGCAGTCGAGTCAACAATCTGATCGATGCGAGGGAGAGGGAAGTGATCTTTCAGGCAGGCCCGATTGATATGCTGGAAATCAATGCACATACGAAGTGAATCATCCTTCTTAGGAACCACGACTACAATGGCTAACCACTCGGAGTGGTAGATTTTACAGATGAACTATGTTGCCAACAGTCGAGCCACTTCTTCGCCAATTGCTTTCCTCTTCTGCACGGCGGACCGCCGAAGGTGCTCTTTGACGGGTTTTACCTTGGGGTCGACACGCAAGCGGTGCTCGGCCAGTCCCCTGGATACACCTACCATGTCAGAAGGTTTCCATGCAAAGATGTTCCAGTTCTCACGGAGGAGCTGGACGAGCGCTTCTTCCTATTTGCTGTCGAGTGTTGTTGATATATGAGTCGGTGCAGCATTGGGATCTGTCGGGTGAATATGAATTAGCTTCGTCTCACCAGTCGACTAAAATGGAGAATATGTGGCAGGCTTCTTGGCTCGGAGCAAGTCACTCGGATTTGCATTCTTCTGATACTCTTGGAATTCAACCGCTGCCATCTGTGCATCGGCGATTTTGGAACCTTTCTGGAAACATTTCTCAGCCTTCTGCCGATTGCCAGTAACTGTGATCACACCTTTGGGACCAGGCATCTTCAGTTTGAGATACACATAACATGGTCGAGCCATAAAACGTGCATAGGCTGGCCTACCCAGAATGGCATGATAGGCACTCTGGAAATCCATAACTTCAAATGTCAACTTCTCCTTAAGGTAATGTTTAGAATCACCGAAAACCACGTCGAGGGCGATCTGGCCGAGTGATTCGGCTTTCTTTCCAGGGATAACACCATGAAAACGCATGTTGCTCTCGCTAAGTTTGGACATCGGAATGCCCATCCCCTTCAAGGTTTCAGCGTAAAGGATGTTCAGACCACTGCCACCGTCCATCAGTACTTTGGTCAGTCGAGTGCCCCCAACCACGGGGTCGACCACCAGTGTTTGCCTCCTAGGGGTGGCCACACGAGCAGGATGGTCAGACTAGTCGAACGTGATGGCTGTCTGAGACCATCTCAGGTAGGTGGTCGTCGCCGCAGGAGCGACCATATTCACTTCTCTGTTGATGACCTTCAATCGACTCTTGCTTTCAACATCAGCAAAAATCATCAGAGTGGAATTGACTTTGGGATAACCATCGTCTTCCTCTTCATCTTCATCTTTGTCCGACTCTTTCTCCTTCTCATTGGGTTGTTTCTCTCGGAACTGCTAGATTAGGAGTCAACATTGTCAGGTGGTATGCTTCGGGTAAATCAGATTACCTTCTTCGTCTTTCTTCGTGTGGATGTGACATGGCAAATCCAGCACGTCATTCCCTGCTTGATCTTTTACCTTCTTAGGGAGCTAGGGCCCATTAGGTTTTCCCTTAAACTTTCCTTGAATAACTGCCGCAATCTCTCCAGGTGCCGCTGGTTCGGCCTTACGCTTCTGCTTCCGAATGGAGTTACCTCCACTGGCCTCTTGGCCGACTGGTTTACTCTTCCCGCTACAGAGTCGATCCTCTTCTTCTCCGTTAGCGTACCGGGTTGCTATCTCCATCATCCGAGTCAGAGTCATATCTCCAGTTCGACCGAATTTCAAGACCAACTCTTTATATTTGACGCCTTCCTTGAAAGCGCATGCGCTTGATACTCTGATACATTCTCGACGGTGTGATGCAAAGTGGTCCATCTCTGAATGAATTCCCTCAAAATCTCATTCGGCTTCTGCACACAATGCTGCTACTCGGGCAACCCTGCTGGTCGCTTGCACGTGCCCTCAAAAAGTTCTTACAAACACTCGAGATAGCTCCTCCCAACTGTGTATACTGCCCGGAGTCAACTGAGTCAACCACGCACGGGCCGACCCTTCCAACATAAGAGGGAGATGCTTCATCGCTATCTCATCGTTTCCGCCTCCAATCTGCACAGCCACTCGGTAATCTTCAAGCCAGGTTTCAGGCTTGGATTCACCGTTGAACTTACTGACCCCGGACGCCAACCTGAAGTTGGAAGGAATCACCGCTGCCCTGATGGCCCTGCTAAAACAGTCGGGACCAGAAACATGCATTGTGCTGCCACTTGGACGATCTCTGCCAGGGTCTTCTCTGTGTGCTCTGTTTTGGTCGACCAGGCCTTGAACGAGGATAGACCTCACGTCGAAGCCCGGTTCCCTTGGGTCAACTGAGGCTCTGCGCTCGCCACCGTGACGGCGCCTGTCATCGTCCGCCGAGGCACATATGACGCACTCCTCGGAGGAGGCGTGGGTCCTCGACGGCGATTGTCACGGTCGAGTGGATGATCATACTGCCCACGGCCTTCACGCCGCAGAGGCGATCTTGGGCTGTGAGTCGACTGAACCGTGTTCGCTGCAACGGATCTGCTATGAATCTTATTCCGTGACTGAGATACTGCTGTGTTTTGCTCTCGTGCTGCCCGGAGCAAGGCCCGGTTCTGCATCAACCCTCTGTCAGCTTCTGACTGGGAAGGTTGGATCGACTCCGCTATTCGGGCCGCAGCTGTGAGATTCTGAATCGGAGTGCGGTATATCTTAGATGGAGGCGGAAAAAGTTGTCATCGACTGGACTCATGGATCCTCTCTTGAGCGCCCTCGTCGAGGGCCCGCTAAAGGTTATCCAGTCGAGTGCGCTCAGCCCAGTTAGCTAGGCGCACCTCCTTCAAGGCCCGAGCCTCGGGGGTTTCTCCAACGATAGGCGTGTGGAGTGCATCCATGTTGCGGCAACGAAGTTCTTCCCTCTGCTGTGAAGAGAGGGGTTCGGGTTGGTATTCCTCGTGGCCGCGCGACGAATCGCCGCCCCCGTCTCCACCGCCTTCACGGCGGAAACCGGGCGGGCTGTGAGGTCCGTCGACCATCAAGACTTCAGCCGCAGGGTCGCTGCTATCGCACTCGGATGCGGTCTTCGCGGAGCCAGTCGACAGGTCGAACAGGCCGTGGAGAGTTTCGTCGGGTTCGATTGCCGCGACTTGATGGGTGGTCGAACGTCGAGCCACCACGTGCTTCATCCACCGCTGAAGCCGCGATCGACCGAATCGCTTGCGGCGACGAACGGTGGGGAGTGAAAACACCGTCGGGGTCGACTGATACTGAGTCAACGGCTGCCGAAGGAGAACGCCGCAAACGCACGCTCGGAAGTGCGTTGCCCTCGGACGGGGAGCGCCTCAACGTCTAGGGGAGCTTCTTGAAGCCACGCGGAGTCGTTGGCGACGAACACGAGCGCGCTGAGACGGATCTCGCGGCCCTCAGCCAATCGCCGGAAACCATGACGATGATGATCGGAAAAACTTGCAACTTCACCAGCAAGTCGCTAAGATACCGGCCCCAAGGTGGGCGCCAACTGTCGTGGTCCTAAGACTGACAGTAGAAAGGGAGGTAGGTATGGAGAGGCAAGATCCTAGCTATGGTGAAGGTGTACACACGAGGTTTACGAGTTCAGGCCCTTCTTGGTGGAAGTAACAGCCCTACATCTCGGTGCCTGGAGGCGGTCGATTGGATTATGTGTGTTGTATTACAGGGAGTGCGAACCCTTGTGCCAGAGGAGGAGGGTGGCTTATATAGAGTGCGCCAGGACCCTCGCCCACCTCCATTACAAGGGACTTAATGTACATAAAGTATGGGCGTTACTGGTAACGTCGGCCTTAAGTGCTATTAATGATCTTAAAGACTATGGAGTGAATCCCTGACTGTTACATCGTTGAGTGACTCCTGGCCTTCGGCATGGTCGAGTGACTCTCCATATGGTCGAGTGACGGTAGGGAGGAAGACCTCCGAGTGATGTGGCCGTCGAGTGGATTGCACTCGACGTGTACAACCGGGGTCTCCTGTTGTCTCTTGGTCTTTTTATCTTTCAGGGTAGTGACCTTGGGTATGACGTATAGGTGAGGCCTATGACCCTACCCCAAGCATGTATCCTCGTCAGCTGCTATTCTCTCTAGTCTGACCGTCCGCGACGCTCCTATTGTTCGCAAAGCTACCGCTATGACTGCGGGGGATGTTAGATATATATTTGGGATAAATGCATTTGGTAGTTTAGGATTTGTAATCCTTCTCCCACTTATCTCTAGGAAAGGTGTCTTGCCCTTCAAGTCTTGTACTCAATATATACTCGCCCTCGAGACTCAATAATATATCCATCATATTCCGCAACAATCCCTCTCTCTCCCTTCTAACAGAAATGCATCCTCCTGCTGAAAACCTAAGATTTAGGATCGGGTGATGACGATGCTTGTGCACTATTTCCGAGGCGTCACTTTTGAAGATTTTGGATTTTGGATGTTGTCTAGTTGGTGGTTCATGCTGCACCTATAAGGAATTGATCGCTGTAGCAAGATATTTTTTTCTGCTTGTTACAATGGTTGGTTATAATAGATATCTCCGCAATATTAATATTTTCTGCTTGTCAAAAAAAGCACATATTGTCGCTATTTTGACTTGTTAGTATGCAAGCGGGTGGGCTAACACGCACGGACAAGGTCGTCGATTGCCCGGTCACAATGACAACGGCATTTCATTTGACAAAATCACTTCAACTTCATGGCGTACGTATGATTTTGGAAAAAGGAAGAATCAGAGCGAGTGGACGCATGCGTGCCGTTGGTCCATCGCTTCCACAAGAAAACACACAAAATATTGGACGCACATCAACAACAATGTATATATATTTCCCCCGCAAAAAAAAAACAACGTATATATATTCAGAGATTTCGGCAGAGAGCGCGGAGGGAGTACGCCTGGCATTTGGCAAAATCAAGTGCTTCAGTTCTTGTGTTTCTTTCTTCTTTCTGTCGAGGCAGAAACGCTTCCAATGTGTACGTGTCGGCTTGCCGGCCGGTGAGAGAGATCCAATTATTCGTTTCGGACCCAGGCAGTAGGCACCGCCCGGTTCATCCATCAGCGTCGCACCCGGTCTGCATGCGCTAGCTAGCTATAGTAGAAAACACTCTCTACGAGCTGTAAAAAACTAGAAATATATTTAAAAAAATTGGGAATTGAAAATATATAATTTTGCACGGATAGATATATGTTTGCCACGTCACAGATTTCATATTCAAATGAGCTAAATGTACAACTCTAGAAACAAAATGATCACATGTAGTTATGACTAGCAGTTATTTCGGATTGGGCCGCAATTCTGGTCCGTTAACACTATCAATGCTAAATTTGTACTCCCTTTGTAAAGAAATATAAAAGCGTTTAGATCACTAAAGTAGTGACTTAAACATCCATATATATCTTTAACAAGGGAGTCTTTAATCGGGCTCTTTTCAGACTTGGTAGTTTTTAGTCAAGAATTAATGAGGAAATAGTAGTTTTCGGCACAAATTTGTAGAGTGGTAGTTTGTAAGCACAGTTCCATGAATTGTGGTAGGTTCTTTTTTAAATACTCCTCTACGAGCTGTCAAAAAACTGAAAATATATTTACAAAAAAATTGGGAATTGAAAATATATAATTTAGTACAAATAGATAGTACAATATATGTTTGCCATGTCACAGATTTCAGATTCAAATTAGCCTTATAAAAGCGGACGTGCTTGCGGTGCTCTTGTGCCCAATAAACTCGAACGGAGTAATTAATACAAAATGATTGTGTAAATATTTTTGACAATCATGATTATGTTCATCTTTTTTTTGCGGGAAAAGTAACTTGCATTACTCAATCAAAATGTCTTTACAATCAAGAGAAGCAATCTCCATCAACTCAACCGGCCCAGCTCCCAGCCAGGTCATGGTTCTACCTTGTGTTCTAGCAAATCCTGCTAATATATCACTAGCTTTATTCTGAGATCTAGCAATATGAGAGATACGAGTCTGTCTAAGGGATAGCAAGTGCTTAATCTCCTTCACGATGGAAGCGTAGACGGATAGTAAGTGATTATGTTCATCTTAATGCAGAGGCCCGGTTTCAACCCCCTTTTCTTCGAAGAAAAATAAAATCTTGCGTGCACATGTGGTTTGGCATGGGATCGGTAACGCGTGGTGCTGCCGACGAGTGAAAGCGTACCGGATTCTTTTTTCCCGTGACAAAGCCGGTTGAGCGAAACGTAAAACAAAGCTACACGTTATCTTTGCTTTAAAACTAGCTAAGCTGGTAATTATCCACCCATCCAACCCATTTGTGCTGGTTTTTTCCTCTTTCCGGGAGCAGATGAGCTGCTCATTGGAGGCTCAAGCAAAACAAGGTCACCCACGAGAGCGACGGCCGGTTTCATCTCACCAATTTCCACGGCCACGGAAGCAAGAAGAAACGAGTGGGCACCGAAGTTGCATGCATGCATGTGATCGATGGACAATATTCAACGAATTTTATCCAAAAGGGGAGAGGGAAATAGTATAAAGCGTGCGTACGTGCTTGAGAGGAATTGGATTGGGAGGCAGGCAGTAGGCACCGCCCGGCTCACCCATCAACGTCGACGCGCTCTAGTAAGAGCCTCTACACCCGGACCTCTCAAAGCCGCCTCATACACTTGGACGGGCTGCCGGTCACTGCCGGTCACTTTTTTTACCCAGATCAACGGGTTTTTTAAACGGGTCTTAAACGTCCGAACTAACCGACACCCCATATCTAGCCTAATATGATACGGATATGAGGACGTCCGGGCCTGCCCGGGCACGCCTGCCACATCCGACCCGACCCATGCTGCCCATGCACCCCACATACATTCGTCCCCATCCACTCGCCGGAGCAAACCCTAGTCACTTCACTCCACTCCCCTCCCTCTCCTCCGCCACCCGAGCTCGTGTCCGGAAGTTCCGGCCGTCTCCGGCATGGCAACCAGCGGATCGGACTCCAACCACTCCGGATCCGTCGACTGGGTGTTAGCCCGTGCGGTTTGGAGCTCCCGGGAAACAGCGGCCGACCGATGGCCGGATCCATCCGCCGCGACTCCGTAGCGTCGGCTCATCGGGCACTCGGGTCAAAACAGTTCGTGAATAATAAACATTTTACAGACCTTTATTTTGTCTTCTTTGCCGAGAGATGCTCAAATGTCCAAACAAATTGAAATTTTCAGCAAATCTCATGCATCAAATTATCTAGCACATAAAAAATTAATTTTTTTTTAAAATTTTCTAGTATTTATTTCGATTTTGTTCGTCGGCGCGGGAGCCAAAATTGGCCTTCTCGTTATCTTAGGGGCTGTGTGATCTGGCCAAATGCTAGGCTTGCAGGAGCAGGTGAGCTAATTCCACGCCACACAAGCTAGTCACAAAGGACAGCGACGTACGGCTTTATCTCACCAGCCAGCTTACTACAGTAATTTCCATTTTCTTGACGTACTTGAGCATCTCCAGCCGCGCCCCCAACAGGCCCTCCTCAGGCGTTTTTGCCGCGCCGGCGCCGAAAAAACGGTCCAGTCGCCCTCCAGAAGCCCGTTTTTTGCCGGCTCGGGCCGAAACTGGTGCCGACGGACCTAGGCGGAACCCGGCGCCCTGGGGGGCGCCTGGGGCGTCGGCACAAGCGAAAAGGGCGCGTGGGTCCGCCCTGTTGGCGAGTCGAGCGTCTCTCCCCGCCGTTTCTTCCCGCTTTCCCCCACTTCCCTCCATTTCCTCCTTTCCTCCCGCCAATCTCCCTCCCGCTCGCCTCCCAGCCGGCCGTCATGGCACCGAAGAAGTACGTCATCCCCCGCGCCGCGGCAACCGCGCCCGCCTCCGTCGCCCAGCCGAAGCAGAGGAAGCCAAGGGCGCCGCCGGGCTTGACAAACGCCGATTGGAGGGTAGAAGTGCAGCGACGGGAGGCCGTCACCGCCGACCGGCGAAATAGGGCCCTCGCCAAGAAGGCCCTCGACAACGCGGCACGCACGGATGCGGCTGCCGCTGCCGCTGCCGTTTCGGCGGACCAGGCCGAGGCCGAGGCGACTCGCGCGGGGATGATGAGTCCCCCCGACAACCACGCGCCCTGGGGCTAGCAAGGCGTCGGGTCTCCATCGCCGCAGCCGTGGGGATCGCTGGGCTACGCCGACGGGGACACGCACGGTGGGTTCAACCCAAACGTCACTTTCCCCCATGGACACCCGGCCCAGCGCACGCCCTCGCCCGCCTTCGCCGGCGTGCAGTACCCTCCATACAACTACTCGCCGCCCGCGTACGCGTCCTCCCCGACGCCCCCTCTCCGCCATTGCGCACTGTCCTTCTCGCACCTCGGCGACGCCGACGAGACCGAGGCCGACATGGACGACATCATTGCGGAAGGTTCGGCTACGGCCGTCGCGTCTCTCGGCTTCATCGCGGATGAGACGGTGGATCTCAGCGGCGGCATGGACGGCGAGCTCGGCTACGTCTACGGCGACGAGGAACAGGAGGAGCAGGAGGAGAAGGACGAGGAGGAGGAGGAGGAGGAGGAGCCGGCGAGGAGGCGCAAGAAGAAGAAGCGGACGGCCAGGTCAGGTGAGCCGCGCATCAAGTGGGCGTCCAAGAAGGAGGAATGCCTCGCCGAAGCATGGAAAATCGTCTGCCTCGACCCGACCACCGGCGCGAACCAGAGCATCGAGACGTAGTGGACGCGCATCAAGGCCGAGTTCGACGAGCGCAAGCTCGTCGACCCCTACTTCAAAGGTGTCTACATGCAGCGCGGCTCGAAGGCGATGGCGAACAATTGGGGGCGTATCCAGGGGGCGTGTAACAAATGGCATGGGGTCGTCGAGGAGGTCGCCGCTCGCCCAGAGAGCGGCGCCAGCATTGAGGATCAGGTATGCCACGCCGGTCTCCCGCCTCTGTTCGTCGTGTGCGCCCGCCAACTGTTTGTTCGTCCCCCCGCAGCTGTTGCGCATGTTCGGCCTGTATCGGCAGAGCAACAACGACGCCGAGTTCAAGTACCTCCACGTTTACAAGCGCATTGACAAGTGCGATAAGTGGGCGGAAGTCCGGCGCACCCTCGAGAAGGCCAAGGAGACCTACAAGCCAGACGCGCCGACTCCGGGCGCGTCAGATGGGCGGCCGGACGGCAACAAAGGTGCCAAGAAGGGGAAACACGCCGACGCGGCCACCGCTCGCGTGGAGGAGTCCATCCAGCACTACCTCACATACGCACAGGTCCGGGCCGCCCTTCGTGTGGAGAAGACCGAGGCGCGGTGGTCGGCGTTGATGTCGACTAGCGCAGTCAAAGCTCAACCTACTCCGGACCAACGTTGCCGCGAAGAAGAGGAACACCGACCTGGCGTTCCTGCTGGGCGGGGCGGACATGCTCCAGAGCACCGACGAGGCGGTCAAGGCGTGGTACAGGGCGCATGTCGGCCTCATCCTGGACCAGCTTCCCTCGACGACGCCGCCCACGCCCACGACGCCGCCGCCCACACACACGCCGATGCCACCGGCAAGCCCGACCGATGATGCTGCCGAGACTGCCCGCAGCACAGAAGCCACCCCGCCAAGCACAGAGACCCCGTCAAGCCCGCGCACGCCAACTCCGCCGACACCGGAGGCCGACCTCGCCGCCTGATGCTTTGCCATCCGTCCTTTCTGCTTTTTATACGCCGAACTTTTCATCCGATCGCCAATCTATTGGACGATTGATCACCGGATTGTAGCGTCTATTTTGGGCGCGGGAATGACTACACTTGAATTTGCCGTGACTGGGGGACGGCGCCTGGGAGCGTGGCTGGAAGTTAGGCCGGTCCAAGAGGCCGAACTAACGCCGGCTCGTCCCCAGGCCGCAGTTTTCGGCGCCCTGAAGGCCGAACGGCTGAAGATGCTCTTACGTGTTTTTGAAGCGGGAGAACCGGAACGTGGCCAGGTTACGACCGCTTCCGCTTCAAAGTTCAACTATTTCATGCGATGCGATGCTACATGCCGGTTTCGGAGGGGAGCGCTGCGAAGAAACAGTGATAGGTTGGGCTGGTTGGCAGATGCTTCTGAGCCTGCCGTTTCCGTGGAGGCAGCAGCGCCTGAGCGGCGCGCCGGAGACAAGCACGCAGGATGCCTGCCTGCGACGTCCATCCACAGACCACACACACATACACATGCGTGGTGATGCTGCCTGCGTGGGCGTGTCGGCCGGAGATATTCGTTCGGGGCCAGGCAGTAGGCACCGTCCGGGGGATCCATCCACGTCGATCGCCGTCTAGACGCGCCACACCACCACCAATTACATCACTATCGCTACGCTAGCTGCTTCCGGTTAAACAGCCACGCGCCTTTTTTTTTAAAAAAAAAAGTTGACGACGACAACACCATTATTCAAGGTTTTTTTCCCCCTTACATACAACACAAAAAGGGCAGAAGCCATTCATTAGCCAAGCCAGGGTTTTTTTTGACACATTACAGACGCAAGGGCTCATACATACGCGCATGCACTCACTCCTATGAATGCACACACGCACGCCTTGCCCCTATGAGCACCTTCGAGAGGCTGAACCGGCGTATTATCTTGAGGAGATTTACAAAGTCGTCATAGGCTCCTCGTTGTCGATGAAAACATCTCCTTCCACTAAAAGCGTAACACCGGAAATCCTAAAAATGAATAAATCCAGAAATGATGCGAGCAACAGGACTTAAACCCTGATAAGTTGGGATACCGCTGTCCCTCTAACCATCCAACTATAGGTTGGTTCTCGCCACCCAGAGCCTTGCAAGACACTCTCGGCGAAAATAAGATGTTACGGACGGGCACCACCACATATCGTCACTATTCTTTGACTTTTTAGAGTGCAAGCGAAGCGGGTGAGCTAATAATAACTTTTTTTTTGGGAAGAGAGCTAATAATAACTCGAGGCCACACACACAAGGACAAGCTCGTCGGTCGCAGTGGCAGCGGCATTTTACCAGACGAAATTACTTCAACTTCATGGCACACGTACGGTTTTGGAAGTGGGCGTGTGCGTGCCGTTGGTCCATTGCTTTCCACTAGAAAATACACAAAATAATGGACGCACATACACACGCACAGGTCGTGGGCACAGATTTCGGCACAAAGCAGCGTTAAGGGAATACGCCGGGCGTTCCCGTGATGGATCGCCTGCCATTTGGCAAAATCAGGTGCCCCTTCTTTCTTCTACTCCCTCCATTCCACAATGTAGTGATTTCTCTATCCATGTGCTTCGACTTTGACCGTAAATTTAACTATCAAGACCGATTGCGGCGGGGGCAAAAATTATATCAGTGAATTCGTATTCGAAAGAAGTTTCAGTTATATAACTTTTTCTCCCGCCGCAGTTGGTCTCGTTGGTTAAATTTATGGTCAAAGTTGAACCTCGGGAAATGCGAGCGCACTATATTTTGAATTGGAGGGAGTATCTGTCAAGGCAGGAACACGCTTCAACCGCGCAGCAACGTGTACGGTGTGCTCGTTCGTGTCGGCTTGCCGGCCGGCCGGAGAGATCCAGTTATTCGGCACCATCCGGTTCATCCATCAGCGTCGCACCCGGTCTGCATGCGCCAACTTTTAAAAAAAAAATACATATGAAAAAATGAGAATTAAAAATATATAATTTTGTATACTACATAGATAGTACATACTATGTTTTGCCATCTCACAGATTTCATATCCAAATTAGCTAAATGTACAACTCTAGAAACAAAATGATCTCATGTAGTTATGGCTAGCAGTTATTTCGGATTGGGCCACGATTCTGGTCCATTGACACGATCAACGCTAAATTTGTACATAGTTTTATTCTTGCTTCTCAGGACGTGTTTCAAATTTATTGCATGGTGGATGTATTGTCAGCGCCCCCACTGCGGCCATCGACACCGACAAGCAGGACCCACAGGCCAGCGGCTCGCGAGGCTGGCCGACTAACAAGCTGCTACCACGGGCTCGGAGGCCCAACCCACGCAACATTGGGCCGGAGTGGACCTGGTGAGGCCCAAGGCCAGCTACTCCTACTTAAGCCACCACCAGCGCTTGGCGGACCATCCAGAGGATCAACAAACCGACGGTGTTGCCAGCACCGGGCATGCGTAGACTGGGATCTGCACGAGCTGTACGCCATGTCGAAGAAATCGGAGAGGCCAGCAGAGAAGGACTCGACGATGGTTGCGGCGCCAATCGGCGCGGGGCCAATGTCGCCCGCGGTTGTCGAAGTACATGAAGATGACGACGACGCTGGTGACAGGCTGGTGCTGGACGAAGACGAAGGGGGTGGACGGGCAGCTGCGGCGGCTACGGGGGTAGCTACGGCGGCGGCTGAAGAAGAGCGGGGGCGACTAGATTAGGAGCGCGGCGGTGATGCTCGAAGTAGGCGAAGAACCCTGACAACATGACAAAGACCGGTGCGGACGGTGGCGTGCCCGCGCCAAGGGACACGGCGCGACGCATACCACAGGAAGTCGACGCGCGGGGACGGCGAAGTGGACCACGGGCCGCGGCACTATGGCCCGAAGGGGCGACGCAGCGGCGGCGGGCAGGTCGGGGCGACGACAGGAAGACCTGGGGCGGCGACGGGGACCGCGGACCGCGGCGCTACGACCCGAAGGGGCGGTGCAGTGGCGGAGCGCGGGTCGGTGCAACCGCAGGGACGGCCTCGGGGCGGCGGCTGGGACCGCGTATCGCGGCACTACGGCCCGTAGGGGCGACGCAGCGGCGACACACGAGTCGATGCAGCCGCAAGGAGAACCATGGGGCGGTGGAGCTGCGGCCCAACGGGGCGACGCAACGGCAGCTCGTTGCTCGATCGATGGAGGGGCGCGCTGAACTCGGGGACGATCTTCACGGGGTCTGCGGAGGCGCGCATAACCGACGGGCCAGGTCGGTCGCGCGACGTGGATGAGGCGGATTGCGGCGGCGAGCGGGTGATCAAGCCGATCGCGCGCGAGGCCGGGGACGCCACTCGATGGAGGCGGGGTGGTGGCGAAGTCTAAGATGAGGCCGGCGACGACGGACGGCGTGGGACGTTATGTAGACGAGCTTGTCAGCACCGGCACCCGGGCTGCCAAAGCAGCATCGGCACCCGGGCTGCCAAAGCAGCGCCGGCGCCCAGGCAGCGAGGCCCGAGCGACCAACGGAGCAGCGGCGCCCGAGTTGAGGCAGCCGACGAGCCTGATGCAGCCGTACCGACGCAGCCGAGGACGAGGCCGACGAGGTAGACCGCTGGGCCGCCGTGTTGACGCGGCGGAGGCGGGTGGCGTGGATTGATTAGTGGGCCGGCACGCGAACGGTGGCTATGATTGGCCACCGCATGGCGCGAGGCCACCAGGTGTAGGCGATGCAAGTGTCTCGACCGGAGCAGGGCGATGACGGCCGGCGCAGGGCGATGGGCGGGCCAGCATGTGGACGGCGGCCTTGAGGACTGCCTGTCGCGCGAGGCCGCCGGGTCGGTGAAGTAACCGGCTGATAACCCACAAGTATAGGGGATCAATTGTAGCCTCTTTCGATAAGTAAGAGTGTCGAACCCAACAAGGAGCTAAAGGTAGAACAAATATTCCCTCAAGTTCCATCGACCACCGATACAACTCTACGCACGTTCGCTTTATCTAGAACAAGTATGAAACTAGAAGTACTTTATAGGTGTGATAGGATAGGTTTGCAATAATATAAAGAGGACGTAAATATAAAGTAGGGGCTGTTTTAGATAAAAAAGCAATAAAGTTAGTATAGCGAGTGTGGAAAAGTGGTGGTAGGAGTTGTGAAATTGTCCCTAAGCAATTGACTACTTTACTAGATCGATAGTAAGTTTTATGTGGGAGAGGCCACTGCTAGCATGTCATCCCTGACTTGGAATTCTATGCACTTATAATTGGAACTATTAGCAAGCATCCGCAACTAGTAACGTTCATTAAGATAAAACCCAACCATAGCATTAAGATATATTGGTCCCCCTTCAATCCCGTATGCATTATTTCTATGCTAGGTTAAAGCTTCTGTCACTCTTGCCCTCCAATACATAGTCCTGTCAATATACAACTAACCCTATGGTGTGATCCACACGCGCACTCATATGATGGGCACCAAAGAACATCAACATAACCACAAGCAAATTAAACCAATCATAGCAATTCATGAATTATCGATAGGACAACGAAAATTTACTCAGACATCATAGGATGGCGACACATCATTGGATAATAATATGAAGCATAAAGCACCATGTTCAAGTAGAGGGTACAGCGAGTTGCGGGAGAGTGGACCGCTGAATATAGATGGAGGAAGGTGATGGAGATGTTGGTGAAGATGACGGAGGTGTTGGTGTAGATCACAGTGATGATGACACTAGTAGAAAAGGGGGCATCAGTCCCGGTTCGTGAGGGCCTTTAGTCCCGGTTCTTGAACCGGGACTAAAGGGTCGTGACTAATGCCTCCCCCCTTTTGTCCCGGTTCTAACACGAACCGAGATAGATGTGCCTCCACTTGGCCGGTGCGCCGAGCCCATGCAGGAGGGCCTTTAGTCCTGGTTGGTGGCACCAACCGGGACCAAAAGGCATCCACGCGTCAGCATTTTAGTGGCCGTGGTTGTTATTTTTTTTAAAGAGGGGGGGGGGGGTTGGGGGTTTTGGGGGGTTAATTTAGGTGTTTAATATATTGTGTTAGCTAGCTAATTAATAGAGAGAAGTGTCCTCTCTTATGTCTGTGTTTGATCGACGCTACGTATTGTACATAGAGAGGCCCTCAACACGCTAGCTAGTAAGAAAATGAAGGGAACCATTAAGTACAGAAGTTCGTCATGCATACCGAGAGAAGTGATCGATCAACCTCTCCTTCTCCGAGAGATTGGTCGAACAACAAGTTTTTGTATTATCTATCCGACGCTACTGGCTACATACATATACAATATGTAAAATCTCTTACAATCCCCTAGCAATTGAAATCAATTTCCACATGATATTCTCCGGCTTTATTGATGACGTGGTCAAGAAAGAATCCTGCCAATTCCTCTTGAATTGCTTTCATGCGATCTTGTTCTAGGAGTTCATCCCGCATCTGCCACGTCTAATTTGAAGAAGGGGGTTAATACATATATGAATGAAACTCAACAGAAATGATGGTTTAATAAATGGAAATTGTGAATATTATTGCTTACGCACTTCATATTGTCTTTTAGAGTAGCCCCGCTTATGTTTCAAAGTCGCGTTGTAGATGAACTCGCAGACGTAGTATCCACATAAATCATTCCCTTGTTCCTGCCACAAGCACTTTACGAGAAATAGAGGTCAATCAAATTGATAATGAAGCATTATAAATGGCATTGATGAAAGTACAACTATAGAATCAACGGGAGATGCGCGCAACTAGCTAGCTAGTAGTAATTTCTTTCGGGTATGTATATCGCAGCTCCTTCGGCAGTCCCGGAACTTTTGCGGTGAACTATTTCCAAACCTTGCAAGACAAAGAAAATAAATATTATTACTTGAGATATCAGGAAATGAACAAAAATTTGCCGATATGGTGCGATAAATGATCGATTGAACTTACTTGTTGAGTATTTTAGTCATGTCCGCATAGGTTTGGGGATCTTTTCTTCTCGAGTCTAAGACGTTTACTACTCCCCGCTCAAGCTTAATCTCCAGAAGAACATAGTGAAATCTGCGCACACATGCATAACTCATCAATTACATTACTATAACCTCGCTCGAGATAAGGGAAACCGAATATGCACACGACAGTAACACTCACTGGGAGTTGTAAGGAAAGAGTATTAAATCTTTGTTTTGATTTTTGATCAACGATTGTAGCAAGTTCTCCTCGGCCTCTGCGGGGTGCTTTTTAACCAGAAATTCATCTTTGATATTTGTGTTAACGAACCTAATATCATACATTTCTTGTTTTTTTGCACTCGACGATCTTCAATCTGCATAATATAGTGAGGATAATTAATTATAAATACATGCAATGAAAGAGCCGAGCTATATATAGAGACTTAATGACAGAAATAGTACTTACAGACAGTAGCAAAAGATCATTAGTTTATCGAGGGCCTTTTGATTGAAGAACGCGAAGAACTCATCAAATGGAACAGTCAATAGATCAGTTGCAATGAGGTCGTGCTCCTCTTTAATATTCAGATACAAAGCATTCGTCCCCCCAGACTCTCTGCAGGTTTTCATGTACCAATTATGAAATCTTCGCATCATAGTTGTCAGAAATTTTTCATCTTTGATGAGAGGCTTCCCGTACTCGTATTTGTGTTCGTCCACCTCCAAGAAATCAGGAAGTTGATCGTCAGGTATGTAATCTGCAAGATTGCCATAACCGGCCACCGTCCCCGGAGCATTAGACACATTGAGCGGGGGGGGGGCATGATTGTTGTGCTTGTTCGCCTAGCTGGGCAATTTTTTTCCCAGCTGCTCGTTCTTTTAACCTTTTATCACTGACAGTACTTTCCGACCGCTGGGCTTCGAGATATGTCTGTTCAGTAATGCGCTGATAGTTGGTTCTCGGCGGAGACTTTGGTGGTTTCCTTAGGGCATCGATAGTGCGCTTTGCTTTCACCGGATCTACCTTCTCCTCCGGAGGTGGATGTCTCTTTGCTTTCACCCCTTCAAAGAAGTCCTTCACATGGGCCCGCACGATCGTCTCGTTTTCCTCCTCGGTCCTCTCCTACGGTAACTTCTCTAGAGGCTTGAGAGGTGGACCGTATCTGTATTGCCTCTCGCCTCTGCTGGCTGCTGTACTGCTAGACGCCGAAGCAGACGGAGCGACTGTGGCGCCTGTCTTCTTTCATGGTTGCTTATGAGGCGGAGGAGAAGGACTACGACGCGCCGGAGCAGCCGAGGCGGCGGCGGGTCTCTTCCGCCCTTGCTGGCGAGGCGGAGAAGGAGGAAGGTGCTGGCTTCTCGGGCGCGCCGGCGCAGGCGGAGAAGGAGGCGGAGTGCCATCACGCGCCGGAGAAGGAGGAGGCTGCTGGTTGCTCGGGCATGCCGGCGTAGACGGAGAAGGAGGCGGAGTGCCACCATGCGCCGGAGAAGGAGGAGGCTGCTGGCTGCTCGGGCGCGCCGGCGCAAGCGGAGAAGGAGGCGGAGTGCCGCCACGCGCCGGAGAAGGAGGCCCAGTGCCCTGATCGACACTCGCGGGAGGAGGAGGCGGCGGAGGAGGCGGAGTGCCCTGACTCTCCGGAGGAGGAGGAGGCGGAGGCGTCCAGTTCGTAAGGTTGATGAGCTCCTTCCGCCATAGGCATGGAGTCTTCAGAGCAGCACCCAGCCTAGTCTCCCCTTCACCGGTATAGGGTAGTCAAGCTGGAGGTCCTCAAGTCCCTCCGTTATTTCGTCCACCATCACCCTGGCATATCCTTCTGGAATTGGCCGGCAGTGAAAAGTTGCGCCTTTTTCAGTAGGATAAACAGAGCCAACAGCCGCCTTGACCTTCAAATTCATCCATCGCGTCATTATGTGGCAATTTTGAGTCCCCGTGATAGCATCCACGGGATAGCTGGTAGGAACCGTCAAGACATGCTCCGGTTGAAGCAGCTCCGTGGAAGTCACGCTGCTTCTCCGCTGAGATGGCGGGGTAGCTTCGGGGGAAGCTTCGGCAGGTCGTTTGTCGCGATCTGCTTCTCATTCCTCTAGCCCCATTACCCTTTCGTGCAGCACCTGCAGTTGGCTCTGCTCCAGTTTCTTCCTCCTCTCGTGGGTTTTGTAACCCCCTGCGTCTGGGAAACCAACCTTCCACGGAATGGAGCCTGGCGTGCCTCGTGTCCGTCTAGGATGCTCAGGATTCCCGAAGGCCATTGTGAGCTCATCCTTCTCCCTGTCTGGAACGAACGTCCCTTGCTGCGCTGCACGGATATACTGCCGAAGCCTTGTGACTAGTGTTTTCAGTTGCTCGTCCGTCCAACGGCACTCCCCTATTACAGGGTCCAAGGTTCCGCCAGCCCCGAAGAACCAAGTCCGGCAACGGTCTGGCCATCTCATTGTCTCTGGTTCGATCCCTTTATCAAGCAGATCATTCTCAGCCTTGGACCACTTAGGCCGGGCTTGCAGGTAGCCACCTGACCCCGTGCGATGGTGAAACTTCTTCTTCGCAGCATTTTGCTTGTTCGCCGCCGACATCTTCTTACTCTTTTCCGATGTCGTGTAGGCCATAAATGCGGGCCAGTGATCTCTGATCTTCTCATATTTGCCGATGAATTCTGGTGTCTCTTCTTTGGCGACAAACTTTTTCAGCTCTTTCCTCCACCTCCTGAATAGGCCTGCCATCTTCTTAAGAGCACAAGACTTGATTAATTGCTCTTTAACTGGCTTCTCCGGATCCTCCTCTGGCGGTAGGGTGAAATTTGCCTTCAGCTCAGTCCAAAGATAATCTTTCTGCATATCATTGACATAAGACACCTGAGGGTCTTCCTCCTTAGGCTTATACCATTGATGGATGCTAATCGGGATCTTGTCCCTAACAAGAACCCCGCACTGAGCAACAAATGCGTTCTTTGTCCGGATGTGTTCAATCGGTTCGCCGTCGCGCGCGATTGCTGTGATCTCAAACTTTTCATCCGAACTCAACTTTTTCTTTGGGCCTCGTCTCCTTACCGAAGTGTGCTCGATCCGGAGGGATAGAAAAAGGAAGAAAGACGAGAGTTAATTAATATGTGTACATATACCAAAACAATGAATGCATCAATTAACTAGTCAGCACGGGCTTAACTAATATATATATATACCTGGCCGGACTCGGTTCGGTCACCGGAGCAGTCAGCACGGTCTCCTTCTTGTACCTCCATTGGGTTATCACCGGAGCCATCATGAACATAGCCCTCTTCTTGTATCGGCATTAATGGGCCGGAGCCATCATGAACATAGCTCTCTTCTTCACCCAGTCCTTCCTGACCAACGACGTCGATGAAAAATGACGCAACGACATCAGTTCCTTCTGCGATTATCTCCCACAACATCGCTTCTGTTGCTTCGTCTCGGTAGTGCTCCATAGTTTCTGCAAATATTTACAACATGTCAATTATTATTCAAACATGCATGGTACAGATGGATATATATTAGTGGCAAACGTAGAACTAGCTAGCTAATCACAATAAGGAATCATGTTAATTAGTGGCCTCGACGCTGCTTCTCTAGGGTTTGGGGTGGCCTAGACAATGCTTCAAGGGTTGGGGGTGGCCTTGACACAACACTTCAAGGGTTTGGGGTGGCCTCGACGACAACGCTCTTTTAACTTGGTAAATTTGGGTGGCCTCAAGAGTTGTCGGGTAGGGGCGCAGCGGGAGGGGGTAGGAGACCAACATCATTTTTTCTCTAGGGTTTGGGTGTCCTTGAGAGTTTTGGTCGAGCGAGAGGGCCGAGGGGGGGTATATCGACGACGACAGAGGAGAAGATCAAAGAAAAAAAAGAAGAAAAAAAGAGGAGAAGAAGAAAGGAATAGAGGAGAAGAAGAAAAAATATAATTTCTTCTTTTTTCCTCTTCTTATTTTACTTTTTCCTCTACACTAAACTAAAATGCACTAACCGAAAACATAATACTAACAACCTAAATAAAAAATTAATACATATATTAAAAAACATATATAAATAAAAAATGCTATGAACATTATTTTCATACATAGATAGCCACATCCATTCATCATATAGCTACCACATACATATATACATTATATATATGAAAAAATGCATATATACACATATACACAAAAAAATACACATATATACACATACAAACACATATATACACATATACACAAAAAAATGCATATATACACATATACAAAAAAATGCAGGGCAGGGGCGGCGGCCGCGCAGGTGCGCGGGACGGGAGGGGCGCGGGAGTGCTCACAGGGGGCGGCGGCGACGACGAAGGCGAGCAGCCTGACGGCGTCGGTGGCGGCGGCGACGACAAGGTGGAGCAGGGGCATCGGGCGGCGACGGTGACGGCAACGAGGAGGAGCAGGGGGTGTCGGGGGAGAAGTGGGGGATTTGATCGAAAACTACTAAGTGCTGTATATATATCAAGAGCATTGGTCCCGGTTCGTGGCACCAACCGGGACTAATACACCCTTTAGTTCCGGTTCGTGCCACCAACCGGGACCAAAGGCCTCTTTTTAGCAGCCCAAAGGGCGGGAAGCGGCAGCCTTTGGTCCCGGTTAGTGCCACCAACCGGGACTAAATGGTGGGCATTGGTACCGGTTGGTGCCACGAACCGGTACCGATGCCCCCCTTTAGTCCCGGTTGGTGGCACCAACCGGGACCAAAGGTCGTGTGCTGGCATGGTGCGGCACGAAAGTTTAGTCCCACCTCGCTAGCTGAGAGGGGCGCGCAGTGGTTTATAAGCCCCACTGCCGCACCCCTCTCGAGCTCCTCTCCACTGCAGGCTTACGGGCCTACTTACTACTGCTTTGCCTGATGGGCTTACTGGGCCTCCTGCGGGCTTGAATCCTGGCCCATGGTGGGTTTCTAGTCCTATTCAGGCCGTGGGGGCCCAGTAGGAGGCACTTTTTTTCTTTACTTATTGTTGCTATTTTTATTTTTTTCCCAGCTTTTTGTTATGTTTTCTGCATTATTTATTTTCTTTTATTTTTTACTTTATTTTTTAATTCTTTTTGCTTTTAGTTTTAAAAAATTATAAACTTTCTGTTAGTGCCATTAGTTCTCCAATTTGAAAACACTTTTTTTGTTTTTTTGTTTTGTTTCTTGCTTTATTTATATTATTTTGTTTCTACTTACAACAAAATACTTATTGTTGCTATTTTTATATTTTTCCGAGTTTTTTTGTTTTGTTTTCTTCATTATTTATTTTCTTTTGTTTTTTGCTTTATTTTTTAATTCATTTTGCTTTT
>NC_041389.1:9977301-10011007 GCF_002162155.2 Triticum dicoccoides
TCTATTAGTGCCATTAGTTCTCAAATTTGAAAACACTTTTTTTGTTTTTTTTTGTTTCTTGCTTTATTTATTTTATTTTGTTTCTACTTACAACAAAATACTTATTGTTGCTATTTTTATTTTTATTTTCCAGTTTTTTTGTTTTGCTTTCTGCATTATTTATTTTCTTTTGTTTTTTGCTTTATTTTTTAATTCTTTTTTGCTTTTAGTTTTAGAAAAGGAGTGAACCGGGATTAATGGTATTACGAGGGCCGAACCATAAGACATTAAAGCATTTCAAATGAACTCTGAAAAAGTTGAAAGTTGAAACTTGGCATGGTATCATAATTTCGTGTGCTACAAAGTTGGCATGGTATCATCATAATAGTTGCGGGAGAAAGTCTTTACTTTTTCTTCGCTTGTGTCATTTGCTTATTGCGCCGTAACCATGGATAATCTTCATCGTTTATCAGGATGCTGGGGTCAGCCTTGACTTTGAAGGGAGGAATTTCATGAAACTTTTCATAATCTTCAGACATGTCTGTCTTGCCCTCCACTCCCACGATGTCCCTTTTTCCTGAAAGAACTATGTGGCGCTTTGGCTCATCGTATGATGTATTCGCTTCCTTATCTTTTCTTTTTCTCGGTCTGGTAGACATGTCCTTCACATAGATAACCTGTGCCACATCATTGGCTAGGACGAACGGTTCGTCAGTGTACCCAAAATTTTTCAGATTCACTGTTGTCATTCCGTACTGTGGGTCTACCTGTACCCCGCCTCCTGACAGATTGACCCATTTGCACTTAAACAAAGGAACCTTAAAATCATGTCCGTTGTCAAGTTCCCATATGTCCACTATGTAACCATAATACGTGTCTTTTACCCTCTCGGTTGTTGCATCAAAGCGGACACCGCTGTTTTGGTTGGTGCTCTTTTTATTTTGGTCAATCGTGTAAAATGTATTCCCATTTATCTCGTATCCTTTCCAAATCGTAACAGTCGAAGATGGTCCCCTGGACAACAAGTACATTTCATCACAAACAGTGTTGTCACCTCTGAGACGTGTTTCCAACCAACTTCTGAAAGTCCTGATGTGTTCACATGTAATCCAGTCGTCGCACTGCTCCGGGTGTTTGGAGCGCAGACTGTTCTTGTGTTCATCGACATACGGGGTCACCAAGGTAGAGTTCTGTAGAACCGTGTAGCGTTCTTAAGACCAAGAATATCCGTCCCTGCATATTATTGAGTCCCTTCCAAGCGTGCCTTTTCCAGTCAGTCTCTCCTCATACCGCGATTTAGGGAGACCTATCTTCTTAAGGCCAGGAATGAAGTCAACACAAAACCCGATGACATCCTCTGTTTGATGGCCCATGGAGATGCTTCCTTCTGGTCTAGCACGGTTACTGACATATTTCTTTAGGACTCCCATGAACCTCTGAAAGGGGTACATATTGTGTAGAAATACGGGGCCCAGAATGACAATCTCGTCGACTAGATGAACTAGGACGTGCGTCATGATATTGAAGAAGGATGGTGGGAACACCAGCTCGAAACTGACAAGACATTGCACCACATCACTCCTTAGCCTTGGTATGATTTCTGGATCGATCACCTTCTGAGAGATTGCATTGAGGAATGCACATAGCTTCACAATGGCTAATCGGATGTTTTTCGGTAGAAGCCCCCTCAATGCAACCGGAAGCAGTTGCGTCATAATCACGTGGCAATCATGAGACTTTAGGTTCTGGAACTTTTTCTTTGCTATGTTTATTATTCCCTTTACATTCGACGAGAAGCCAGTCGGGACCTTCATACTAAGCAGGCATTCAAAGAAGATTTCCTTCTCTTCTTTGGTAAGAGCATAGCTGGCAGGACCTTCATACTGCTTTGGAGGCATGCCGTCTTTTTCGTGCAAACGTTGCAGGTACTCCCGTGCCTCAGCTGTATCTTTTTTCTTTCATACACGCCCAAGAAGCCTAGCAGGTTCACGCAAAGGTTCTTCGTCACGTGCATCACGTCAATTGAAGAGCGGACCTCTAGGTCTTTCCAGTAGGGTAGGTCCCAAAATATAGATTTCTTCTTCCACATGGGTGCGTGTCCCCCAACGTCATTTGGAACAGCTAGTGCGCTGGGACCCTTTCCAAAGATTACGTGTAAATCATTGACCATAGCAAGTACGTGATCACCGGTATGCATGGCGGGCTTCTTCCGGTGATCTGCCTCACCTTTGAAATGCTTTCCTTTCTTTCGACATTGATGGTTGGTCGGAAGAAATCGACGATGGCCCAGGTACACATTCTTCCTGCAGCTTCCCAGGTATATACTTTCGGTGTCAAGTAAACAGTGCGTGCATGTGTGGCATCCCTTGTTTGTCTGTCCTGAAAGGTTACTGAGAGCGGGCCAATCGTTGATGGTCACGAATAGCAACGCCTTTAGGTCAAATTCCTCCTGTTTGTGCTCATCCCACATACATACACCGTTTCCATTCCACAGCTATAAAAGTTCTTCAACTAATGGCCTTAGGTACACATCAATGTTGTTGCCGGGTTGCTTAGGGCCTTGGATGAGAACTGGCATCATAATGAACTTCCGCTTCATGCACATCCAAGGAGGAAGGTTATACATACATAGAGTCACGGGCCAGGTGCTGTGATTGCTGCTCTGCTCCCCGAAAGGATTAATGCCATCCGCGCTTAAAGCAAACCATACGTTCCTTGGGTCACGTGCAAACTCAGCCCAGTATTTTCTCTCGATTTTTCTCCATTGCGACGCATCAGCGGGTGCTCTCAACTTCCCGTCTTTCTTACGGTCCTCACTGTGCCATCGCATCAACTTGGCATGCTCTCCGTTTTTGAACAGACGTTTCAACCGTGGTATTATAGGAGCATACCACATCACCTTCGCAGGAACCCTCTTCCTGGGGGGTCGCCGTTAACATCACCAGGGTCATCTCGTCTGATCTTATACCGTAATGCACCGCATACCGGGCATGTGTTCAGATCCTTGTACGCACCGCGACAGAGGATGCAGTCATTAGGGCATGCATGTATGTTCTGCACCTCCAATCCTAGAGGGCATACGACCTTCTTTGCTGCGTATGTACTGTCGGGCAATTCTTTATCCTTTGGAAGCTTCTTCTTCAATATTTTCAGTAGCTTCTCAAATCCTTTGTCTGGCACAACATTCTCTGCCTTCCACTGCAGCAATTCCAGTACGGTACCGAGCTTTGTGTTTCCATCTTCACGATTGGGGTACAACCCTTTTTTGTGATCCTCTTACATGCGATCGAACTTCAGCTTCTACTTTTGACTTTCGCATTGCGTCCTTGCATTGACAATGACCTGGCGGAGATCATCATCGTCGGGCACATCGTTTGGTTCCTCTTGATCTTCAGCAGCTTCGCCCGTTGCAGCATCATCGTGCACATCGTCTGGTTCCTCTTGATGTTCAATAGCATCACCATATTCAGGGGGCACATAGTTGTCATTGTACTCTTCTTCTTCGCCGTCTTCCATCATAACCCCTATTTCTCCGTGCCTCGTCCAAACATTATAGTGTGGCATGAAATCCTTGTAAAGCAGGTGGGTGTGAAGGATTTTCCGGTCAGAGTAAGACTTTGTATTCCCACATATAGGGCATGGACAACACATAAAACCATTCTGCTTGTTTGCCTCAGCCACTTCGAGAAAATCATGCACGCCCTTAATGTACTCGGAGGTGCGTCTGTTACCGTACATCCATTGCCGGTTCATCTGCGTGCATTATATATAATTAAGGGTGTCAAAAATCATTACAGAACATCATGAATAGATAACTAAGTGACCAAATTAATAGAAGTTCATCATCACATTAAAACCAAAGTACATATATAGTTCTCATCTTCAAGCGAAAATCATTACAGAACAACATAAAGCTCTGCAGAGCATCTAAATTAATTAAACCATACATTGAAACTATGTAAAACATTTCAATGCGAAAACAAATGCGATCATAATCACAACCAAGGTAACAACTGATCCAACGGCATAATGATACCAAGCCTCGGTATGAATGGCATATTTTCTAATCTTTCTAGTCTTCAAGCGCATTGCATTCATCTTGATCTTGTGATCATCGACGACATCCGCAACATGCAACTCCAATATCATCTTCTCCTCCTCAATTTTTCTTATTTTTTCCTTCAAGAAATTATTTTCTTCTTCAACTAAATTTAACCTCTCGACAATAGGGTCGGTTGGAATTTCTGGTTCAACAACCTCCTAGATAAATAAAATCTATGTCATGTTGGTCGGCATAATTTTCATAAACAATAAATGAACCAATAGTTATGAAAAGATAATATATACCACATCCGAATCATAGACAGGACGAGGGCCGACGGGGGCGGATACCAAAACCATCGCACTATATAAGATGCAATAATAAAAGTAAGAAAATAATACAAGTATCTATCTAAACATACAAGTAAGAATATTTTTCCTTTCAGAAAGAAGATAAGAACAAGAGGCTCACCATGGTGGTGCCGGCGATGAGATCGGCGCGGGTGATCGACGGCGGTGAAGACGGGTACGAGGCGTGACAGAACACTAAACCTAGACAAATATTGAGGAAAATGGAGCTTGGAGGTCGAGCTTGGAGAGGAGAAAGCTTAAGTAGTGTGGCTCGGGTATTCCATCGAACACCTTGTGTGCATAGGAGGTGAGCTAGAGCACCACCAAGCCCTCTTCCCCTCGCGGGTGCCAGCAAAAACAAAGCAGTGTGCTCTGCTCTTACGCGAGGGGGTATATATAGGCACCTCATTGGTCCCGGTTGGTGGCTTGAACCGGGACTAAAGGGCAGCCTTTGGTCCCGGTTCGTGGCACCAACCGTGACCAATGGTGGTGGGCCAGGAGAGAGGCCCATTGGTCCCGGTTTGTCCCACCAACCGGGACCAAAAGGTCCAGACGAACCGGGACCAATGGCCCACGTGGCCCGGCCGGCCCCCGGGGCTCATGAACCGGGTCCAATGCCACCATTGGTCCCGGTTCTGGATTGAACCGGGAGTAATGGGCTGACCCGGCCTGGACCAATGCCCCCTTTTCTACTAGTGTGATGGCCCCCGGCGGCGTTCCGACGCCATCGGAAGCGAGGGGGAGAGAGCCCCCCTTCTTCTTCTTCTTCATTGACCTTCTCCCTAGATGGGAGAAGGGCTTCCCCTCTGGTCCATGGTCTCCATGGCGTGGGAGGGGCGAGAGCCCCTCCGAGATTGGATTTGTCTCTCTGTCTCTCTCTGTTTCCGCGTTTTCAGATTCTGCCCTTTCACCATTTCTTATATTCCTGGAGATATGTAACTCCGATTGGGTTGTCCTTTGCACACGATTTCTATCCGGATATTGGCTTTCTTGCGGCGAAAGAAGAGCACCAACCGCCTTACAGGGTGTCCATGAGGGCTCAGGGCACGCCTGACCCCCTGGGGCGCCCCCCTGCCTCGTGGCCCCCTCGGGCATCGTCTCACGTTGATTCTTCTTCCCAAAATTCATAAATATTCAAAAAAAATCTCCATCGATTTTTATTCCGTTTGGACTCCGTTTGATATGGGTTTTCTGCAAAACATAAAACGTGCAACAGATAGGAACTAGCACTGGGCACTAGATCAATATGTTAGTCCCAAAAATAGTATAAAAAGTTGCCAAAAGTATATGAAAGTTGAATAATATTGGCATGGAACAATCAAAAACTATAGATACGACGGAGACGTATCAGCATCGCCAAGCTTAATTCCTGCTCGTCCTCGAGTAGGTAAATGATAAAAAAGATAATTTTTGATGTGGAATGCTACCTAGCATAATCTTGATCATGTAATCTAATCATGGCATGAATATTAAGAAACGAGTGATTCAAGGCAATAGTCTATCATTTGACATAAAATAATTTAATACTCGGGCATCCCAACAAACAATCATGTCTTTCAAAATATCAATGCTAAAGAAAGTTATCCCTACAAAATCATATAGTCTTTTATGCTCCCTTTTCTTAACACAAGGTACCCCTAATGCTCATCTCGGTGTCAGCCAAGCAAATGGTTCATACTTTTTAACGCGCTTCACCTTTTTCAACCCTCACACAATACATGAGCGCAAGCCATGGATATAGCACTACAGGTGGAATAGAGTATGATGGTGGAGGTTGTGTGGAGAAGACAAAAAGGGAGAAAGTCTCACTTCGACGCGGCTAATCAACGGGCTATGGAGATGCCCATCAGTTGATGTCAATGCGAGGAGTAGGGATTGCCATGCAACAGATGCACTAGAGCTATAAGTATATGAAAGCTCAAACTGAAACTAAGTGGGTGTGCATCCAACTTGCTTGCTCATGAAGACCTCAGGCATTTGCGGAAGCCCATCATCGGAATATACACGCCAAGTTCTATAATGAAAAATTCCCACTAGTATATGAAAGTGATAACTCAAGAGACTCTCTATATGAAGAACATGGTTCTACTTTGAAGCACAAATGTGGTAAAAGGATAATAACATTGCTCCTTATCTCTTTTTCTCTCATTTTTTTATTTATTTTATTTTTTAATTTTTTGGTGGGCTTCTCTGGCCTCTTTTATTTTTCATAAAGTCCGGAGGCTCATCCCGACTTGTGAGGGAATCATAGTCTCCATCATCCTTTCCTCACTGGGGAAATGCTCTAATAATGATGATCATCACACTTTATTTACTTACAACTCAATATTACAACTTGATACTAGAACAAAAATATGACTATATGAATGCCTCTGGCAGTGTACCAGGATGTGCAATGATCTAGCATAGCAATGGCATAAAAAACGGACAAGCCATGAAAACATCATGCTAGCTATCTTACGATCATGCAAAGCAATATGACAATGAATGCTCAAGTCATGTATATGATGATGATGGAAGTTGCATGACAATAATATCTCAGAATGGCTATGGAAATGCCATGATAGGTAAGTATGGTGGCTGTTTTGAGGAAGATATAAGGAGGCTTATGTGTGACAGAGCGTATCATATCATGAGATTTGGATGCACCGGCGAAGTTTGCACCGACTCTCGAGGTGAGAAAGGGCAATGCACGGTACCGTAGAGGCTAGCAAATTGCGAAAGGTAAGAGTGCGTATAATCCATGGACTCACATTAGTCATAAAGAGCTCATATACTTATTGCAAAAGTTTATTAGCTCTCGAAGCAAAGTACTACTACGCATGCTCCTAGGGGGGATGTTGGTATAGGAGTTAACCATCGCGCGCCCCCGACCTTCACGCAAAGATAAACAATCAAAATACAATGCACGCCAATTTGGTTACATAGTTAGGAGACCATACGTGCATGCTTCGGGAATCACAAACACTTACACCAATATTCTTACTAAACACAACCATTTACTAGAACCTCCCACATATTATCATCTCTATATCGCAAAACTATTGCAAGGAATCAAACATATCATATTCAGTGATCTTCAAGTTTTATGTAGGATTTTATGACTAACCATGTGAATGACCAATTCCTGTCATCTCTCTAAATAGATATAAGTGAAGCAAGAGAGTTTAATTATTTCTACAAAAGATATGCCCACGCTCTGACAAATATAAGTGAAGCAAAAGAGCATTCTACAAATGGCGGTTTTCTATGTGAAGAGAAACCGGCAATCCAAACTTTAAATGATATAAGTGAAGCACATGAAGCATTCTATAAAGCCATACTCAAAAGATTTAAGTGAAGTGCAATGAGCATTCTATAAATCAACCATGGACTATCTCATACCAGCATGGTGCATAAAAGAAAAGTGAATACTAATTGCAAAATACGCTCCAAGATTTGCACATATCGCATGAATGAAACGAATCCTAAAACATACCGATACTTGTTGAAGAAAGATGGGATGCCTTCCGGGGCATCCCCAAGCTTAGACGCTTGAGTCTCCTTGAATATTTACTTGGGGTGCCTTGGGCATCCCCAAGCTTGAGCTTTTGCCTCTCCTCCTTCTCCTCATATCGAGACCTCCTCCATCTTCGAACACTTCATCCACACAAAACTCCAACAGAAAACTCGGTAAGATCCGTTAGTATAACAAAGCAAATCACTACTCTAAGTACTGTTGCAAACCAATTCATATTATGTTTTTTCATTGTAGCTACTGTAATATAACTCTTCCATGGCTTAATCCACTGATAGAAATTGATTGTTTCATCAAAACAAGCAAACTATGCATCAAAAACAGAATCTGTCTTAAACAGGACAGTCTGTAGTAATCTGAACATTCACCATATTTCTGTTACCCCAAAAATTCTACCAAAATTAGGAAAAATAAACAATTTGTATAGAAAGACATCGCAAAAAGTTTCAGAACCTTTGACGTTCCAGTAAAAAAAGTAAAATCGCGCATTACAGCCAAAGTTTTTGTCCTGCACCGCACAAACCAACAAGCATTGTAAACATCCTAAAGGCAAACCTTGTCACATTATTTTTATAATACAACGGAATTGTACAAGGGGATAATTATTTTTGTTGAAAAGTTTCTGTAATTATGATTCACAAGGTTTCCGTGAGCATTAACAAAGTTCAAGGCTAGCCCCCACTTTAACAATGCTTATCTCTCTCACTTTCACTTTCCTTTTAGAAAAGTTTTGGGTTCCCCTCTTTATTTTTTTTTGTTTTTAAACTTTATGAAAGCACTCAACAGAAATAAATGACTCTCTAAAACTTCCGGGTTGTCTCCCTGGTAGCGCTTTCTTTAAAGCCATTAAGCTAGGCATATAGTGTTCAAGTAATGAATCCACCCGGATCCGAAGGTATATCAAAGACAATTTTAATTAACAATGATTTGTAATTTGGTAGTGAGCACAAAGTAACATATATCACGCAATAACGAAGTCTAACTCTCTTCCTATGCATCGGCATGTCATAAAAGAACAATTCATGCACACCAAGTAAAGGCCAGTGCATAGTATATACAGTTTCTTGCAATTTTATCATATTGGAAACATGGAGAGGCGGAGATGTAGTTCCTCTCTCATAATAATTGCAAGTAGGAGCAGCAAGCACATGCATATTATATTCATCAAAATCATCATGTGCAACGGTAAAAGGCAACCCATCAATATAATCCTTAATAAGCACAAACTTCTCCTATATAGTGTAGTTTGGAGAATTCAAAAAGATAATATGACTATTATGTGTGGGTGCAATAGCAACAATTTCATGTTTAACATAAGGAACTATAGCAAGTTCATCTTCATAAGCATAATTCATATTGGCATCTTGGCCACAAGCATAGCAAGCATCATCAAAAAGGGGTATTTCAAGAGAATCAACGGGATCATAACAATCATCATAGCAATCATCCTTCGGTAAGCACGAAGGGAAATTAAACAATGTATGAGTTGAAGAGTTACTCTCATTAGAAGGTGGGCACGGATGATCAATCCGCTCTTCCTTCTTTTGTTCTCCGCTCTCCTCCTCATCTTTTTCATCCAATGAGCTCACAGTTTCATCAATTTCTTCTTCCATAGATTCCTGTAAAATACTAGTCTCTTCTTGGACAGCGGAGACTCTCTCAATAAATTCATCAATATCGGAATTGAATTCATAATTCTCATAGCAATATTTAAGTATAGCAAAATTTTCAGGTCTGTAAACAGCATCATCAAGATTTTCACACTCTTTAAACAAAGATTCAATTTCATAAGCACCCATAAAAGCAAAAAATTATTTTATTTGTTCCACATCATAGTAATCATATATACCATTAGCATAAGAAGGCAAGGTTTAATCATCATTGAATTTGCATGAAAAGGGAAGGTGTGGAGCCTTCATCCTAGAGCAACAAGTATAATCATATCTCAAGCATAATTGACGAGCATACCAATGCAACATATGAATTTGATCCCATAACAATTTTCCTTTTTGAGTCAAGCGATAATCTAAAGTATTCACGTTGATCCAACATGTCCCCATTACATAATTGAATGGGGTTTTCTCAGGATTATTAAAGTAGTACATAATATTTTTCACACTAGTAAGCGTGCACGTGCGACACGTCTCAATCAAACAATATCAAACTCATTCGGGTATATAAAATTTGGAATTCATACTCTAAGCTGACCCCTTCTTTATAAACAGAAGTACAAACGCATCAATTATCTTTTGATGATGCCATGTGAAGTTCAAGCAGACCACAAAAAAAATCATAACTGTACGGAAAATGTCACAAATCAATGGTAAACAACTGGTTGAAGAACTTATCCACAGAGAATGTAGGGGCCTAGACAATTTAGTCTATGGTATAGTGAAAATGAAATCAAATATCCTACAAAGATTTACAAATGTTTATTTTCTTGGGTGAAAAATCAAAGATACATATAAACATTCTGCAAGTGGACATGGTGTTAGGAATAAAGATACTCAAAAAGATAGGAGTCTTTGCCGAAATTGAATTAGTTTCCTGCTTCTTGGATTCGGGCTGCTTGTTATATTCAGAATTTGAAGGCTTGACGGCAGCAGTAAAGCCACCCAAGGGACTCATAGCGGGCACCACCTGCGAGCAGGAAGAGTCGGACAATTATTTTTCTCCATTCTCAGTTTATCTCAGCTTCTCATGGAGTGGAACTACAATTCAGACAGAAAATATCTATTGTGTATATAGTTGCAGAATATTTGGAAGCTAAAAACAAATCAATAAAGCATTAGATTCATGGTAAGGAAATGGAGAGAGGGAATTTAATATTTTCTCTATGACATGGATGTCATGCAAGCAACCCTTTCTCTAGCCTAGACTTAGTTCTGACAATATTAAACATGAGTTAGACATGTCGTCGTGCTTCAACATCTTAGCAGTGCAGAAAACCTTCTATTCTAGAATGGCAAACTGTGCAATATAAGGAAATTGGGCATGAGCAGATCAAGGGCTAAAATAATTATTGTTTCGAAAAGCTAACCAGACTGGAAAAAGAATCCAGGCAAATTTTAGGATGACCAAACCACTCAAAGGCCTTCCTAACTAAGATGAATATACACTCAGGAGAAGAAATCATACTAAGTCGTCGGATACATAAGTAGTTTAATGGCTAAAATGAAGGAAATGTGTAATGTCATGGCACTTTTAGTTATTCATGTGCATATCCAACAGTAAGCATGATATCATGAAAGAAGCAAAGATCCAAAGTTATCAGTTGATACAAAATGTGTTGAATGTATAGTGCATGATGCACCTTATTAGAGGAAAAACAACTACATAAAATACCGATAAATTTAAGAAGAAAGTTGACACTAAGATCTGTAGAAAGATCTTACCAGTGCTTGGAAAGGAGTCAATTGTAGTAGCGGTTGCGTAAGATACGATGGACCGATCTCTTCGGAAGCTTTCTTGCTTATTCACACTTATTGAGTTTAGCATACAACACATCAGGATTTAACACTCTGGTTGGTTGTAGCCGATTTTCCATGTGATGTTTTACCAAAATGTTGAAGCTCAGCAAAGTTGGTTCCTGGATCAGTGTAAAATAATTATGTGGCCGTCAAGTCTCTATCCCATGTTATTTACAATCTCAAACGACGGAAGCTTGCTTTCTGCAGTTCACCAAAGGTCTTAATTTACCTTTTATTCAAGGATCTGTTGTGTGCTGATCTCTACAAATCTTATGGTTGACATTAATATAATTGCAGAAAGCAACATCGACTTAATTTTTACTCTGCATTGAAAACCACCAAAGGTAAATCTATACAGGTAAATCTATACAGCAAGATACTTTTTGAAAACCAGAGGAAGTATATGACTTCCATTTGTCTAGGAATTAATAATGCAGGTAAATCTATACAAAGAGCACACATGTATGCATCCGTACCTGGTAATTTCTAACTGCTCATGACTTGAAACCAGCGACAGTATATACGAGGTAGAATTCCTATATATGGATGAACTTCTCGATAAGAAACTGAGCAACCAATTGCAACATATATGCATATACTCGTCACTAGCAGTATTCTCCTTGTAGTGAATGACAAGTGATACTTATTTTTACTCCCACATGCACCTGCTTCTCGTTGTTGCTCGTCCACCATGGCCATGCAGCCGCAGCCGTTGTGCGCTACACATGTGTTGATGTCCGCCGATGTGCTGCTGCCCCCGGTCGACCCTACAACCATTCATACCCCCTTTTCACATTAGTTACCCCTGATGTTGTTCTACAAATATGACCAGAAATTGTCAATATCCCTTCCCCCAGCACAGAAATTCAGCGCAGATCAATTGTTTCTTCACATAGCCTATCAGGAAAACACCAAATCAGATATGGCTGAATATTGAATGAATAGAAATCACCATGAGAAGCCATGAACGGCAAGGTCATGTGATGTAACCTTTCACCCGACAGAGAAGCCAGGCGTGTGGCAAGGGCAACACTGCCGCCCCTGCTAGAGGGCGCAGAGGACTCCCGAGTGGCGCATGGGAACATGGCGGTGAGGTGGAGGATGAGCTAGAGGAGGGCGGTGACATTACTAGAAAAAAAGCTGTTAGTGGCGCATCTGTTTTTGCCATTAATGGCGCACTACAGGTGCGCCACTATTAACACGTCACTAATAACAAATAGTAATGGCGCATCTCTGGTGCGCCACTAGTATCCTAGATAATAGTGGCGCACCACATAGTGCGCCATTACTATGTCCACTAGTGCGCCATTACTATGCCTCCCAGGGGGCCATATTTATCGTGTGCTCTGGGTTACTAATGGCGCACTTTTAGATAATGCGCCACCGGTGTGTTTATCTCAGTGCGCCACTAAAGTGCAATATGATGCACCACTACTATAAATATTAGGATTTTTTTCTTTTCTGATATTTGCGCAGGTTACATAATACATTACTGCACAGAATATAAACAACACGACATATATACAGCAGATTTATCGAATACAATAGAAGATTAGTCTTCGAATATAATTCATCATATTAGTCTCTGAATTCAAAATACCGAACAAAGTTAGAACATTACAAGTCTCGAGACCGCGAGTAGCGAGTTTGTCGTCACATTAAAAAGTCGATATCGATCATCTAAACTACCATCACATAGAAGAGAGCTGCGGTCACGATGAGCATCATCGCGATGAAACTGGTTTTCATCCGGTTCCTCCTTCGCTCCATCCTCTCTCCCGCTAGATAGCGCGCATATCTAGCTTCCGCCTCCGCCCTAGTGGTGTACCCTTTGTAACTGTTACCGCTGAAACGATGAACCTGTCTCCGACACTGCTCCCAGTCGTCGTAGACTCCGGGAACCTTACCCTTGTACACGACATACGACGACATCTCTAGGGTACACCACAGACAATACATAAGCAATATATAAGTATGCAACAAAAGGATCGGAAGAGAAAAACAACACATTAATAAGCAATATATAAGTATGCAACAAAAGGATGCTCAACATGCCAGAGAGGACCCTGCTCAACATATAAGTTGAACGACTGTCCAAACTAAAGAGACATACAAGTTCATTAAAGCTTAATTACAACATGAGCTAATCGATATTCCAGAACTACATAGCATCACTACTTTCGACTCGACTCATACCGGAGCGTGGATGAAGCCGCCGTCTATCGCGATGGTCATGAATGTGCGGTCGTTGTCGGCCTGCATTTGTAGCATTGTATCTATTTCACTGTTGGACGATTGATATCTGAGGTAGAAATGCCCCGAGGTACGAAGGACATCTTGATGGATGATTTCCGCAAACTCCGACTGGATGCGAAAGAATTCTTGTCTAATGTCCGCGTCCTGGATTGCCGACAAGCGTGCGGCCCAATCTTTGAGATTAATTGGTAGCAGAAGGTGATTACGGTCCAGTACAATCGCCCGCATGTGATGGAGGGCGTAGTAGGCATCGTTCTGACCGCCAGGAAGCTTCTGAACACAGGGGAACGTCGTTATGTGGGTGAACACGTGCTTGCCGTACCTACAAATTTGCCTCTTGAAGGTGCCTCCAGATTTGGTGTAGTCGGGGAGAGCATCATCAAGAACTTTCTTGATATTTGTGTAGTCTTTCTTCGATTGACGGTCCGAGCCAAAATACGTGGCCATGGAATATTTCGGGCTTAAGAGGATGAGTGTGCAATGTGTGTCACTGCACAACATACAAAATTTTAGAAAAAAAAAGAACGATCGAATTCTAAGAAATTATATGTTACGGGGCGGTGAGGGGATGACTTACTCGGGAAAGTAAGGCACGAGGAAGTTATCCTTATCCGCGTTCGCCAGAATGACGCCTTCGAGGTATGAACTCGCAACTTGCCGGTCCCCAGCGCTGCCCAAGATCTTGGCACACATGTAGAAGGGGTCGACTATCACGATGTTCGGGGTCTTGTCTCTAATGATCCGCATCTCCATACCAAGCGAAAATAGTCGAATGAAGGTGTAGTGTAGCGGATGAAGGTTAAACATAGCGAAGATGCCATCAAACCGCATGACGATCATACCCCTGATGGTGCTATCGACAAAGCCCTTGCCCTCTGGCACCTTGGCCACGAAAACCAGGTATGCCACATCATTCTCGGAGAGACGCCGCTTCTCCAAAGAAAGAACACTGTCATGCAGACTCCGCATAGCACCGGTTGCAGCATTGAGCAGATTAGTCGGTAGCATCGGCCTACCCACCACATGCACCCTCCTTGAGATATCCTTAGGTGAAGGTGGCCCGTCCTGAGCACGGATCATACTCGGTGCCGACTGGCTCACACCCTTGTTAGTCTTTCTTTTCCGTTCCTTCTTCTTTTGCTGCTGTAATGGGATCGAGTTCTGCTCAAAGACCACCTTCTTGAGTGTGTTGGGGCTGATAATATTTCGCACCTCGGCTATCTGAGGCTCGGTGAAGGCGGAAGCTGGAGGCGTATCCTGAGAACTGAACGCCATACGACGCCTATTGCAATTGGGTTTCTCCGTGGTACCAGCTAGATCGCGATCGTCTTTTGCAGGGTTGGGTTCTTGAGAAGGAGGCCCCAAGAATTCGTCACCGTACCCATGTTCGTTGAAGTACTTATTGACGTTGGTAAATGTACCATCATCGTCGTCCGGATCCTGTGCCATATGCATGTCCGGATCAGCTGACAGCGGTAGCGTTGCGGCGGTCTTGCCATGGCTTGGCGCCGGCACGACTGGCGGTGTTGTCTGTGGGGTGGTGTCCCCCGCCCCCAAATGAATCTGGCTCTTCGGCCAAAGCATGTTCCAGCTTATGCAGGCGCTGAGGGTCATCACATCATCTTCGTCGGCCCCAGGGGGTCGATACGGAGGTAACAAGTCGTCGCAGCCCCGCAGCCCCCGAACCAGTTGAACCCTATACATGGTGGGTGGCATCGGAGTACCGTGGAACACGCTACTGCCCGGTTGAACGATTCTGCCTTGGCGACATCGATCAGCTCGCCATCCACGAAGTGCAGGAGAGTGCATGGAACATCGACGGCGCCCTGCGAAAACATGTAGGGCGTCAGGGATGCCCAGTCAAAGACAAGGAGATGAAGTTATCGGCCGAGGCTTAGTTACCGTGATGGCGTCGAGCTCGGCTAATGTCGAGGCACCGCCAATGACGGGCGTGCAAGTGACGGAGGGGCCGCTTGCTGCCGAGGTTCCGGCCAGCGTATTCTTCCCACACCCGGGTGCATTAAGCTCCAATGCCGGCACCGGTGCAAGAGACACCAACACTACTAGGAAAAAGCTTATAGACAGAGCAATAGCAGCAGCGTGGGAATGGAAGCCGCGCTACTACTATTTAGTAGTAGCGCGGGTAAAAGCAGTGCGCTACTGCTAAAAAATAGTAATAGCGCGGGTCTACTGTTTCCACACTACTACTAAATATCCCCCATGACAGCTTATAGTAGCAGCGAGGGGTATAAAAGCCGTGCTACTACTATTTTCTAGTAGTAGCGCGTGCTGCAATTCCCACGCTACTACTATAAATTGACCGAATCAGCTAATGTACCCCACTTTAGCAGCAGCGAAGCACCCGTGGCCCGCGCTACAACTAGTGGCACCGCACCGCAACCCTATCTCCTCCTCCATCGCCCCTCCCCCTCCATCGCCCCTCCCCCAACCAATCTTGCCCACACCGCAGATGCCTCCTCTGCCCCCAAACGACGGCGACAAGGACGCCGGCAACCCGCGTCTCCTTCCACCTCCCCCAGCTCGTCTTCTCGCCGGCCACTTTGGAGGAGCCTCCTTTTGTGCGCCACCGTGGTCGGGCTGCGGCGACCACCAGAGGTCCGCCGCCGGCAGGATCTCCCTCCTTCTCCACTACGAGGAACCAGCAGAGGGGGACGACTCCTTCCATCCCTAGCCGCGCCGTCCAATCTCTAACGCTGCTTGAAACCCTATCCCGAATCCGGCAGAGGTGCAGCAGCACGTGATCCCCTACAAAAGTAGCATCTTCTTCTTCCTCTGGTTCTTCTTCTTCTTCCCTGGGTCTGATGCGTGCGTGTGTTCGCGTGGTTGTGTGCAGGCAGTTGAAGGAAGGGGCGGGCCATGGAGAAGCTGCTAGGTGTGGGCCTGAAGCCATGGATGGGTAGCGGACGGCGAGGAGGCACTGAATAGAGCGGCGGGCAAGGACGAAGTGAAGCTGCGTGCACCGTCGTCATATCCTTCCTCCACCTGCTGTTACTGGAAGCAAGCGCAGTACCATCTTATCTCATCCACAAGGTGAGCTCCTGTCCGCGTGCCCGCGAGCTGCTTGTGTTTATGCCCATATCGTTTTTCTGTTCACGACACCCCCATGGCTGCCTACAGCCTCTGCCCACCTACAATCCTCATTGTTTGTTTAGTGCTCATTAACCCACATTGAACGATCCCAGTCGATGAATGAATGCATCTGGTCCAGCAAGAGGGGAGGGCAGAGCAGAGCAGGGCATACAATGTGTTTCTTTCCCATATACTTTTGCCTGCTTCAAGTACTAGTATACGTATGATCATCATTAGAGGCTAATCTCCTTTTTGCCGGGTCATTGGATGCTAATCATAGTTTAAGACGTTGGTCGGTCAAGTCAAGCAAAACTAGTACGTATGTAGTGACATGTGATTCATCGGTCAAGTCAAGCAAGACACAACTACACTCACTCTAAGTGACTCTGCTCTCCCCGTCCGGCCCTCGCATCCGCCACTTGCTGCTCAGCCTTGCCGGCCGGCAACACAGAGTTTCGTCCTGCACTATATTTCTTGCTCAATTGTTGTTAGTGCTTAGGTTGTACTAGTAGCAGCAGCAGAAGTACAAGAAGGTTTTCAGATTTCTCACTTGTGCAAAGAATAAGTTTAGTCAATCTAATATTCATACTTACACTGTAAATCCCTATGTACTTCTAGTGAATTCCCTTTGTAATGGTAGTGTTTGCAATGTAAAATTGCATTGTAAGATAGACTAATAAAAGACTGAAACTACAGTACAAATCATTGTTACTAAACTGAAAATATTTAGACTGAAAATATGCACTGTAATTTAATGTGCATTTTTGCCCAGTAATGTGTATTCCTTCTCTTTTTGGTTGCCTGAATTTAATGTGGTTTTGGACTGTAATTTTCAGTAATGTGTCACTTCTAGTTTACCTGAATATTTTTGTATTCTTATCAGTTTTGTGCCCCATTCTAAAGAAGTTCAGTAAATGTGTACGTCCCATTCTGTAAATACAATATTTTACAAACCATTTAGATACGACAACCTGATCTTTGTTTCCTTTTTCACAAGAGCTATTTTTGGCTTACATGAAGGGATGCATGCTCTTCATCTTGCATGTATGACTCATCCTCGCATTCTTACTTCGCCTTTGTTTCCTTCAGCTTCTTGATTCTGAAATTTTAAGATAAATTGTAAGTACTCAGTATCATGTTCTTAAGCAAAGCTACTGTTTTTTGCTTGAATTACAGTGTTTTGTCTGACCTATGTATAGTGTCAATGAAATCTAAATTTCAAGATGGAGATACATTTTTTGGTGGCATCTTACATCACAGTAATTTACAACCAAGATAGGTTTACAATGTCTTTTTGATAGCAATTATAATGCATAGCTTCAGATTTTGTCGAACACACATGTATTTGTATGCATGACAAATACTGGGGTCAAACAGAATAACAAGTAAAACATTCATTTTGTCTTCATATTTACTTGAAGGACTGCATGTTCTTCATCTTTGTATGCCCCATGTATTTGCTTGTAAGCTTCAGTAGTGTTATCTATCTAGTCTGATTTATATACTCCATTCCTAAGCTGAAATATTTTTTGTAACTGAAATATATAGTCTGAGTTTATTTTACTGCCTTTTGTAGTAAAAGAAAATGGAAATCACAAAAAAATGTTTGTTTCTCTGCCTTTTGTACTAATGGAGAGGGAAAGTCACAAAAAATGTTTGTTTTTAGGGTCGAGCAGTCAGTTGGTTTGTTGCTCACTCAGAAATGTTTTTGGTTTTTGGGGGTTCGATGTGTACATTGTGCATCAGCATACACTGCTAGTTGCCCGTGGAGATCAGCACTGAAGAATAAACAAATCCTGGTAATTCTTTCATCTAGGATGCTTATGTCGTCTCGAAACTGTCAACCTGACTCATAGAATGATCTTTTTATTTAGGATTCATGGTTATTTTTTCTTTTTCTTGTTATTATGCATTACTATAAGTTCATTGTATTAAGATTCCTTACAACTTTAGGCACCTGAGCTATTTACACAAGGAGGGGACCCAGCCTTCTTCACGGCTCGCGGCAGTGTCTCCCATTGATTCGTTCGTGCAACAAGGAGGGGACTCGCCCTTCTTCACGTCTCGTGCAACAAGTAAGGACCAGCCTCTGGCTATACTATTGATTCGTGTGCATGTGCTAAAAAGTAAGAAAATACCCTACTGGATTTGGACGCTGACGAGCACTAACAAGTTTTTACTTTCCCGACATGGCCACAGGGGTGATCGATGCGGACTACCGCTGCCTGGTGGGCGTCGTGCTCTTCAACCACTCGGAGGTGGACTTCGCCGTGAAGCCCGGCAACCGCGTCGCACAGATGATCGTCCAGGTGATCGTGACGCCAGAGGTCTCCGAGGTGGAGGACCTCGATACCATCGTTTGGGGGGAGGGAGGATTGGGGTCCACCAGCATCTGAACTCCGAGCCTTGGTAGATACATCTGAAGTGGTATGTTTAGGCTGCTGGTAGAACACTAGGAAAGGTACCCACCTTTGGTTGTGTGCGTTTATTGTTAAATGGAATCACGTGATCTCTTGCAGTTGAGATGTTCAATGTTGCATCTATGAATGGTGCAAGTGTTAAGATGGTCCTCTGACCTTAATTTATTTTGCACTGGATGTGTCTCTCATCTTCATCCATGAATGCTGCATCTAATTTTTATTTTTTTAATTCTTAATTTGTTAGTAGTAGCATGGGGGAAAATGTGTGCTACTAGTATTTAAGATACTAGTAGCGTGTGGTATAACAGATGCGCTACTACTATTCTGTTATTAATAGCGCCGGTTTCAGATAGTAGTAGCATGGGTGGCATCCGTGCTACTACTAACTTTTTAGTAGTAGCGCGGGTTGCACCCATGCTACTAATAACTTTTAGCTGTAGCGCGATATTAGTAGCGCGTGTACCCGCGCTACTAGTAGCCAATTTACCCGCGCTGCAAGTAGCCTTTTCGCTAGTAGTGCAATGCCGCCTCCGCCGGAGACACCAGTGGCGCTGACGCGTTATGCGAGTTGCTGCCCGTGAAGCTGGGAATCGGGGGCGGCCCCTATTGGCCGCCCGCAATCCATGCCTGCAGCCCCTGAACCAATGTAGGCATAATGGTGGTGATCGTCGCTCCCAGTTGGTCTCGCACTTGCTCTTGGACCATCTTCGGAATCTGCACCACTTGTGCCTTGAGTTCTTGAACCTCGTGCTCCTGGCTTTCCGAGCTGGTCTTTCTCTCCTTTCGCCCAACCGTATAGTATTCAGACCATTTCGTGGACAAGCCTTTGCCGGCCACACGAGCAGCTAACGATGGCTTACTGAACTTATCCTTGTTTTTCGATATGTTCAACTCCCTATTTAAAGTGGTGTCCCAAGGGGTATTCGGGGACCCCGCGCTACTTCTTTCAGTTTCCTACGGAAGGAACGTGAACCATTTAGAAATTTGGCTTCATTAATTAGAATGGAACCATATGGAGCTAATTACGCGGGGGTGTATTCCTCACCAGAACAAGCTCAAGCGCCTTGGTCTTCGGATCCGTGGTAAGCTCCTTTGTGACCGGGTCCATCTTGTACCGGGCCCTGACATAGTTCCTGGTGTGCTTGTCATGGTATTTATCGAAGAGGGGCGGTAGGCCTTGCTTGGCACGCCCCGCGTCCTCCTTGTCCCATATAGGTTCCGCCACTCTGTAACCGTCGGGACCGAGTTTGTGGACCCCTAAGTTCAAGTCCCGCATTTGTTTCCCCCACTGACTTGATTCCGCGGATGCGTTGCTCTTGCACTTGATCTTGAACTTCCGGTAGTCAGCTTCGCTGATCGAAGGATTTTTCTCCTTGATCTTTTCATAACAATCACCATGTAGAATCCTATGCCTCACCGCGCCTCTCCAAGTAGACAGGGCCGTGCTCATCTTCGTGAGGGCAGCATTGTTCACTTTACTCCCTGAGAGGCGTGTGTTTGCAAAGTCATCGGGGAACTTGTATCGTTCATGCAGCTTCGTGAAGAGGAGGTTGCGCAAATTCCCTCGGTCACGATGCCTTAGGTTCTCGGTGTTGATCGAGACGGTGCTCCGGAGAATGCACCCGAGTTGTCCCGGGTACCCACTGACTAATTCTTTAGGCGCTGTTGGATAACCACTGGAGGACACTTCAGTAAATTCCTCCTTGACGGTGCCGAGCACGTTCGGGCGCCGGTCCTTCCATTGCCTCTTCGGTTGGCTGCCATCTGTGCGTGCACTGCCATCATCAGTGTTGGCATCCTCGGCGGCACCATAAGTGGTGTCATCCCCGACGCCACTAGGGGTTGTGTAGTCGAGATCAGTGTCTTCCGCGGCGTCCTCATAGCGGTGAGGTTCTTCCTCCATCTCCTGGGACAGCTCCTAGAATGCCATGCTCGAACCGCCGACCTCATCATTGTGGTCCATGTTCGCTCTAAATAGGAAAAAAGTTTGGTCAAAAAGTTGGTTATTGTCAAGCAACAAGATATCTAAGTTGACCAAATAACCTAATTCTCGAGGAATGTCGCCAAAAAGTTGGTTATTATCAAGGAACAATTGAGAGATGTTTGTGATATTGCCTAGGTGTTTTGGGATGGAACCTGTTAGTGTGTTGTTGCTAAGGTCCAAGTCCCTTCCTAACCCCCTTCTTCTTGTCTCCTCTCACTATCTCTCTCACACACATGGAAAGCAAGGGTGTCTGAGTATGTGAAAAAATACTAAACTAATCCAAGGGCTGAAAATTGATCATCTGTTTCAGATTGCAGTTTTCTTTCTTGGGGCTTCGGTGTGTGATACAAAACTGAATTTTGGAAATCTACAGAAATTGTTAGGAATTGTCTTAGTCAAGAGGTGCTAGCAAATGGCTTAAACGTATCAGGTCCTACTCTAGTTTACTCCAGTTTAGGTTGCAGTAAAAATGCACCACTATGGAGTATCAGGTCCCTAGCAAAAATGCACTAGAGAGCAAGCAATACTGGTACTCCAATTTTCACAGATTAAAGCAATACTGACTGCAAGCAATATTGCAAAATTACAGAGAACCAAAATTGCAAAATTCAGTACTCCATAACATTACTGAAACTTTACTGTGCTTCAAACTATACTGAAACTTTACTCCATATATATATGATCATTTTTGTTTGAAAAGTTTCATTTAATTTTGTGTGGAGTAGTTTTAATTAAATAAAGTTTTTAACTGCTTGAGATGAGAGAAATGAGAAGAAGAGAGAAGGTCTACTGCTTGCAAGTCCTACAGTAAATGGTTTCAGTTAAACATCTATTATTTATTCCATAAGAATAGCAAATCAACTGCATCTGTCCTACATTGAGCCTGATTTCCCTTGGCACGGTGAGACAATTTCATTTATTTGCATCTTCTTTGAAAAAATACAGTTGGAATATCACCCATTGTGTTGCCTAAAAAATGTCATGCTAAATACACATACATGTAGTTTATCGAGTGATGGACAAAAAAATAGTTGATCCTACTTAATTAAGTACTAAGATACCCTGGCCCATGCATTAGTCGCAAGTACCGCATATGTCCTATTTTTAGCAAAGTCATGCTAAAATTCACGGAAAATTTCACTATGACCTTTGCTGAAAATAGGACACATGGAGTACCCGAATTTGCTGGAACGGAAGTTAATCGACATTCCGGCAAACTCAAGGGCCTCTCGGGGTACCTGCAAAATCATTATCCCACCCCCGCCCCGCTGCAACCCCACAACACCCCATAATATCATCACGACATGATGGTCGGAGAAAAAACCTCCCAATATCATCTAGACAAAACCCAGCAATATATCTTCTAGCCATGAAACCCTACCCTGATTCTCCTTTTCTTCCTCTTTTTTCACTTAAACCCGCAAACATGTAGGGAAAACAATTAATACAAGGCACAGAAATGGCATGCTATGTAGCCTTAATGCTACAGAACATATGAAATACATGCCAGCAATATATATGATATAAACTCCAATAATTTTTGAATAAAAATAGTAGCTAAAAACAGTAGCAAGCAAGCAATTCATTTGACTAACTATTTAAAACAGTAGCAAGCAAGTTGTTTTCATGGCTGTGCATGGCTCACTTGATACCATGCATGGTTTATTAATTCAAGGGAAACTAGAAGAGACCAGATTAATTCATGGGAAACTAGAAGAGACCTGGTCTTTGTCTCTACCATTTGGTGGCATGAATTAGTTAACACCGTAAACAAAGGTACTATTTTTGCTAGCAAGCAAGCAAGTATATAAACAGCTCAAGCAAGCTTCCTGAAGAATATTAACAAAATTTATCTGTACCAATGAACTAAATCTATCTGCTAGCACCTCTCGGCCTCTTGCGAAAGAAGATCAGAGGAAGCATATCAATGAACTAAATCTATCAGTTTTGCTGAAATAATAAAGCTCTAACAAAAGTGATTTTTAGCACCCAGATACAAGCATATGAAGCAAATTTTATGACAGTATATACAACAACTTATCCTCTTAAGCCAAAACAACTTTGTAAAAGCCAGATGCAACTTGTTGAGCTAATTTTGAGCAGAACTCCTTGAGGAACTAGCAGCAAGGAGTGGCTAGAACTACAAACAGTGGCTAGAACTGCAGATTTACACATTAAAGGACACAAACTCAAGCAAGCTTCCTGAACAATACCCTGACAGAAAACATAGGACAAGCAATGAATTTCTATAACTAGCAGAGATCATGTGCAGCTGCAGTGAATCATTTGTATTCTTGTTGCTAAAACTTGCCAAGTTTGTGTCTAGGTAAGAGGCAGAAAGAAGAGGAGCCAAGAAATTTCTAATTGATTTCTAGCACTGGTTTAGTAGTGGAAAGATCAATTAATTTATATGCTAATTGGTCCGTGAAGTGCATGTTTCTAACACAACTAAAAAAATAGGTTAATTGATTGTTGAAGTTCTGACCCAGAAATGCAAAATGGTGATGGAGCTCATGTGCTCCTGAATCACAGCCGCACAACTTATTACTTGGGATAGGTGACCTGCACTGTATTTGGCAATGTATTCTGATTGTATTTCGATTTTTGGTGTTTGCCATGTGAAAACATTGATAATAGTGGAGCCAGTGAGAATAAGCCATCACCTCTATGCTGCCTGACCACATTTATTAGAAATCTGGAACAGCACTGGACAGATGCAAACTTTCAGAACCTCAAAAATATATGGACATTTCAATTGAATCAATAAAATGTACCCTTATAAGAGAAGCGGTAAAACGCAAGTCCAAAAGTATGTTTAGGGCCTATGTTAACAATAAGCAATTAACTGAAGTCAATCACACCTTTTGTGTGTGTATGAGGTTGAATAAGTATCAAAATAATGATACACTGATGCTCCTGTTTAAGACATGTATAATGAGCATTTTGAAACAGATCATTTTCGTATTAGCTCTCCAAATATGTGACGGACAAAAGCTATACCATGATGGCTCAACAATGACAATCAACTTACATAGTTAAGCAAAATTGATGTATACTGTCACTGTTAGGTGAAACACAAAAAATCAAGGCAAGGGTTGCTACTTTTACCAACTGTTAGACTAAGTTATATATCAACGAAGAGTTTACACAGGTTTTAGACTGATTGATTATACTTCAGACACATGTAAGTATATCCATGCATAAATATAATATTTCTAACCTTCTAAGAACATGGGAACTAACATCCATCTACATAAATGAAATATGACATAGTGATATCCATCTTTCATGCAATTTTTAGTGCAGTTTGCATATGGCACAAATCATTTCTCGCTAGCTCTGCATAGATCCCAAATTGCATGCAAACGACCCCTAGTTCTTCACCAAACCTAGCCAGGAGGGTGGGGGTGGGGCACCTCTCATGACCTAAACCTAGCAAAAGAGAGAAGAAGAGGGCATGACCGGGAGGGAGGAGAGGAGGAAGAGAGGAGAAGAGAGGCAGAGGGAGAAGGGCAATGAAGATTACCTGACCACGATGAGGTGGTGGCCGGAGCGGAGACGACAAAGGGCGGAGACGGCGAGCTTGGGGGAGGCGGGGATATACGGCGGGGAGGTCGCGAGGTGCTCGGGCCTCCTCTCCTGGTGGACGCGGGCCTCCTCCTCCTAGTGCTCCGGCGGCGCAGTGGGTCGGGGTAGCGGCGTGCAATGGGTCGTGGCTGAGAGAGATGTGAGATGGGGATCGGGGATTCGGGATTTTAGTGGGGGGGAGGGGGGGGGTTAGCAATGGTGCACCTCCTAGCGGTGCGCCATTAGTAACTTTTTTTTTGGATAGCAATGGCGCACCTCCTAGCGGTGCGCCATTAGTAACTTTTTTTGGATAGCAATGGCGCGGTGCGCCATTAGTAACTTTTTTTGGATTTTTAGTTGCATTCATTTGTGAATTGGTAAAACATTTATGAATATGAAAAAATATCATCAAATTTGAAAAAGTATTCATGAATTCAAAAAGTGCCCATGAAATTTAAGCAGGAAAAGGAACACTGAAAAATAAGATACAAGAATAAATATAAATAAAAATTTGTATATCAATGGCGCACCTCCTTCGGGTGCGCCATAAATACCTTCATAGCAATGGCGCACCCTCCCCTAGTGCGCCATTACTAACTGTTTTTTTGGATTTTTAGTTGCATCTAATAATTATTTAGAAAATGACGATCAAATTTGAAAACATTTATGAATGTGTAAAAATATCATCAGATTTCAAAACATTTATGAAAAAAATATGAATATGAAAAATTTTATGAATATGAAAAAATATCATCAAATTTGTTATTTGATTTTTTTTGGATTTTTAGTTGCACCTAGTAATTTTTTAGAAAACATTTATGAATATGAAAAAATATCATCAGATTTCAAAATATTCACGAATTCAAAAAGTGCCGCCCATTTCCATATGTCGAAATACAATCGAGAAATGAAGGCTATAATTTAAATACAATCGATCTTAGCTAGCTATCTTTTCACAATCTTCTTGCCCTTATTTTTCGCAAATGGAGTTCTTCTCTTGAACGGACGTCCTTTAGGTAGGGTGGTCCTGCTTCTTCTTGTGGTGTATGCTAGTATTTCATCATCGTCGTCATGTTCCATCTTCGGGTCGCCGTACTTGTCGAAGTCTTGCTCATTGGAGACTCCATCCATTCCGATGATCTTCCTTTTGCCTCTGCTCACGACAACACGACTGGGCTTTGACGGGTCGGTAATGAAGAAGCATTGGTCCACTTGGGAAGCCAGTACCCATGGCTCATTTTTCGCGGTGACGTTTGCGCCCGCGGTCTTGGATTTGGCTTCGGGTATAACCATGGTGGTGAAATACCGGTCTTCTTTTAGGACGCTCTTGGCCCATCTGACACAAAACATCGGGACCTTCTCTCCAGCGTAGCACAGCTCCCAGATCTCCTTGATCCTTCCGTACTATCTGTCCTTGTCGTTACCGGTGTAGGATTCCATCGTTACCCTGGAGTTCTGATAACCATCGCTCTTCATGTCCTTTTCCTCGGTGTAGAATGTATAGCCGTTGATATCATATGCCCCATAGGTCATCAGGTTGTGCTCGGCGCCCTGTGACAAGGCGAATATGAGTTTTTCTTCCGCGGAAGAATCCTCATGTAAAGGGTACGACAGAAGCTTATCCTTGAACCAATGCGTGAAACATGAGTTGTGCTCTTTGATTATATCTCCGTCCATCCTCTGTTGGCCTTGGTCATTGTATGTCTTCTCAATAAAGGTTTTGTGCTCTACCACCCAAGGATCGACCACGTCTATGTGTTGTAGCGCGACTAGGTTTGCTCTTTCAAAGTCGGCGAGTCGACCCTCAAAGTCGACATGCATTTCACGGCGACCCTCGCGGTGACCCCATCCGGCGAGCCTGCCAAGGTGCCTGTTGACGAGCAGACCAATGGGGTTCTCGATGCCTAGATAATTCATGCAGTAGGAGATGCACTCTTTGGTCAGAAAGCCCCTGGCTATGCTTCCTTCTATACGTGACATGTTGCGAACATATCCTTTGACGACACGATTCATCCTTTCGAATGGCATCATGCTGTGCAGGAACGTCGGCCCAAGTTGGATGATATCCTCCACGATATGGACCAGCAGATGCACCATAACGTCGAAGAATGCGGGCGGGAAGTACATCTCAAGCTCGCATAGTATCACCACAATCTCTTCCTGTAGCCTTCTGAGTTGCCTCATGCCAACCGACTTCCGAGAGATGATGTCGAAAAAATTGCATAGGCCAAAAAGCATTTCATGGACGTGCGCATCCATGATCCCACGGATTGCAACTGGAAGTATCTGCATCATCAGCACGTGACAGTCGTGAGACTTCATCCCGCTGAACTTCTGCTTCACTGAGTCTAGGTATATGCTTATCTTCCCCGCGTAACCGTAAGGAAGTTTTACTCCTATGAGGCAGGTGAAAAACAGCTCGATCTCGTCCTGACTTAGAGTGAAGCACGCGGGAGGGAAGTCATTTCCGATCTTCTCGGCCTTTTTGCCTTTGCGATGAGTCCTTCGCCTCATCCTCATCATCATCATCATCATCATCATCATCATCATTAGCATGAAGCTCCTCCCTGATGCCCATTGATTTCGAGTCTGCCCTTGCTTTTGGCCCATCTTTGGTCCTCTCTAGCATGTTGAGCAGGGTACCAAGCAGACTCTCGCACACGTTCTTCGTGATATGCATGACATCAAGGCTGTGAGGCACACGGAGGATCTTCTAGTACGGCAAGTCCCATAAAATAGACCTCATTTTCCATACCTTCAGCAGCGGCTCTGGTGCCTTTCACTTCTTTCCCAGCTCTGGCGTCTTTCCCGGCGGTGGGCACCCTTTCCAATTTTTCAACAGCTCGTCTATTTCCTCGCCGCTCCTCGTACGCGGGCTTCTTCGGGGTTCGGTTTCACCATCAAACAGATCCTTGCGTTTTCTCCATGAGTCATCATCGTGAAGCCACGTTCGATGTCCCATGAACACGGTTTTCGAAGACCCGGGATCTCTATCTAGCTGGCGATATGTTGTGTCATCCATGCACCTGACATATCCAGAAAATCCGTGGACCACCTGCCCCGCGACATATCCGTAACCGAGATAGTCGTGCACCGTCGTGAGCAGTGTGGCTCTCATAGAGAAATATTCTTTCTCTGCGGCGTCCCACGTATTGGCTGGCGTTTTCCACAACGTGTCTAGCTCTTCTTTCAGCAGCACCAGATACAAATTGATGTTGTTCCCTAGTTGTTTCGGCCCTTCAATTAGCATACTCATGTGAATGTACTTCCTCTTCATGCACAACCAGGGGGAAGGTTGTACATCCACACAAACACATGACAGGTGCTATGTGTGCTTCTCTGGCTGCCAAACGGATTGACTCCATCGGTGCTCGCGCCCAGCACGATGTTCCTTGGATCGTTCCCAAATTCAGGGTGTTCGAAGTTCAATGCTTGCCACTGGCTCGCATCCTTAGGGTGACTCAGCATCTTGTCTTTTTTATTTATCTCCGGATCATTTTCGTCATCATCTCACTTCTTCTCCTCCCTATCCGCGTGCCAACGCATGAGCTTTGCTACCTTAGGGTCCACGAAATACCGTTGCAGACGAGGAGTGATCGGAAAGTACCACACCACTTTTCGAGGAGCTTTCTTCCTCTTCTTGTATCGAGTGATGCCGCACATCGGACATAATGGTAGACTCCGCATGCTCATTCCGATAAATGATGCAATTGTTCATGCACACATGATATTTCACATGCGGAAAGTTCAAAGGACACACGATTTTCTTCGCCTCGTCGAAAATGGTCGGGCACTTGTTCCCCTTGGGAAGACGTTCGTGCCAGAATGACATGTTCTCGTCGAAGCATGCGTCGGTCATTTTGTGTTTTACCTTCATCTCCAGAGCCATGAGCGTTACTTTCAGGCAGGTATCCTCGGGCCTGCATCCTTCATACAATGGAGTAACCGCGTCTATCTTCAGTTGATCCAGCTTGGCTTTCTCTCGGGCGGCAGCTCTTGTGTTATCCGTCTTCTTGAGAAGCAGCTCTTGAATATGAGGGTCCTGCACCCAGCCCATCGATGGTCCATCGTCGTCTGCTCCGGCATCTTCATCTTCATGATCATGCATTTCGTCTTGATCTTCCTCATCATCATGTCCGGCATCTTCTACATGATGACTGTGTACTGCATCTCCTTCGTGATCATGTCCTAGAGATTCTTCGTCTTCTCGCCCGCCCTCATCGCGGTTGTCTTGCTGCCCTTCCTCATTTCTTGCCCGGCCCCCATGGACGACTTCATAATCATCTTCATCATCTTGCCACCGATATCCATCCATGAAACCATGCAAGAGCAGGTGGTCCCGCACCTTTACGGAATCCGGGTCCATAAGACTCTTCAGCTTGCATCTTCGACACAGACATTTTGTCTCCGTCTCGTTCTTTTGAAGCATCTCGGCCTTCGTGAAGCTCAAAAACCTATTCACGATGCCTTCGGTCATCGTGCAGACCATGGTCGCCTGCGGGGTAGAGCAAAATGATATTTTACAACCAAAAAAAATTTGGCATGACTTTGCCTAAAAATAGGACCAAAAAGAATGCACAGTGCCAAATTCTCGCCGAAACGGAAATGAATCAACATTCCAGCAAAATAGTGGCAACTATCATATTTCAAATACCGGTACCTCCAAACACAAACATATGCAACACCACGAACATATGCAACACCACAAACATACGTAGATCTAGGCCATAAAAAGTGCATGTGCACGTTGTTGGAGGGAGAAAAAAGTAGATCTAGAACATAAAGAAAGCTTTCCCCTTACTTACCTATCAAAAAAAGGAAATTTAACCACTTAATTTGGGTGAATCTATGGTGCAAATGAGGTGAGGAGGAGGAGGCAGCCGAGACAAGCTTGGAGGAGGAGGTGGAGAGAATGAAGTGGGGAAAGTGAGTGTGGTAGGTGGCTGTCCAAAATATCTAGCTAGTCCCAGGTTACCAATGGTGCACCACCTAAGAATGCGCCATTAGTAACCCTGGTTACTAATGGTGCACCTGGTGTGTGATGCGCCATTAATAGTTTTGCAAAAAAATAAAAAAATAATTGTTAGTAGTGACGCATCGCGGTTGTGGTGCGCCATTACTAGTTTTGAAAAAAAAGTAAAAAAAAATGTTAGTAGTGGCGCACAGTGTGTGTGGTGCGCCATTACTAGTTAAAACTAATAATGGTGCATTGTAAGCTGGTGCATCATTACTAGTTTTGGAAAAAAAATGTTAGTGATGGCGCACCGTGGGTGTGGTGCGCCACTGCTATATAGCAGTGGCGCACTAGCAGTGGCGCACCACATACCTGGTGCGCGATTAATGTCCATACTATTTATAACCCTTTTCCTAGTAGTGTGAGGAAGATGGGCCAAATTAGGAGCGCGTGGATGAAGACGTTTACCAGGTTGTTGTGGTACGCGCCGGCGCCGTAGAAGGCGAAGTGCCGGTCCAAGTCGAGGAAGCCGCCGCCGCGAGCCATTGAGAGATTCGTCGACCAGGCATTGCCACTTCCAAACAAATGAGTTGCGATGGAGGAGGTAGATTAGAGGAGGTCGTGGAACATGGGCCGAGGGGCGGAGCGACAATGGGAGGAACGGATTGGGGGACGGCGGCGCCTACATCTCAAACCCAAAGAGATAATGCGAGGAGGCTCCCGTGCTGGATGGGTTGCATGTTGCGTGATTGTAGGGGTTGCGGGGGAGAGATGTAGGGGACGCGGGACCGGTAGTTACAAGTTTTTTCGCTGGTGGAGGTGAAGGTGGAGTACGGCCAGTCATTGGAAATTTCTAAGTGCACATCACAGATTTATTGGATCAATGATGGCTGTTAGACTAAGATTTGTGGGACTAATCCTGTGGTGCTGATCGGTTCAGGAGGGGTTGTGGGTCTAATTGCTGGGTATACGTAAGAAAGTTCTTGTTTGATTGTTTAATAGTAGTGTAGATAACCAGCATCGAGGGTTTTAGGAGGTTCCCTATCTCCATGAGTAGCAAGTACACCTATTTTTTTTTGATATTTCGTGTTCCATATGCACAACTAAAGATAGAGAACAACAAATAAAATCTACTTTAGTGATAAAGCAAACAAGCACATACGAGAATATTCATCCTACGCGATGACTCCCCGGCAACGGCGCCAGAAAAAGGTCTTGATAACCACAAGTATAGGGGATCAATTGTAGCCTCTTTCAATAAGTAAGAGTGTAGAACCCAATGAGGAGCTAAAGGTAGAACAAATGTTCCCTCAAGTTCTATCTACCATCAATACAACTCTACGCACGCTTAACGTTCGCTTTACCTAAAACAAGTATGAAACTAGAAGTACTTTATAGGTGTGATAGGATAGGTTTGCAATAATATAAAAAGCACGTAAATATAAAGTAGGGGCTGTTTTAGATAAAGAAGCAATAAAGTTAGTATAGCAAGTGTGGAAAAGTGGTGATAGGAGTTGTGAAATTGTCCCTAAGCAATTAACTACTTTACTAGACCGATAGCAAGTTTTATGTAGGAGAGGCCACTGCTAGCATGTCATCCCTGACTTGAAATTCTATGCACTTATGATTGGAACTATTAGCAAGCATCCGCAACTACTAACGTTCATTAAGGTAAAACCCAACCATAGCATTAAGATATATTGGTTCCCTTCAATCCCCTATGCATCAATTTCTATGCTAGGTTGAAGCTTCTGTCACTCTTGCCCTCCAATACATAGTCCTATCAACATACAACTAACCCTATGGTGTGATCGACGTGCGCGCTCATATGATGGGCACCAAAGGACAGCAACATAACCACAAGCAAATTAAACCAATCATAACAATTCATCAATTACCGATAGGACAACGAAAATCTACTCACACATCATAGGATGGCAACACATCATTGGATAATAATATGAAGTATAAAACACCATGTTCAAGTAGAGGGTACAGCGGGTTGCGGGAGAATGGACCGCTGAATATAAATGGGGGAAGGTGATGGAGATGTTGGTGGAGATGACGGAGGTGTTGGTGTAGATCGCGGTGATGATGATGGCCCCCGACGGCATTCCGACACCACCAGAAGCGAGGGGGAGAGAGCCCCCCTTCTTCTTCTTCCTTGACCTTCTCCCTAGATGGGAGAAGGTTTTCCCCTCTGGTCCATTATCTCCATGGCGTGGGAAGGGCGAGAGCCTCTCCGAGATTGGGTCTATCTCTCTGTCTCTCTTTGTTTCTGCGTTTTCAGATTCTGCCCTTTCACCGTTTCTTATATTCTCGGAGATCTGTAACCCCGATTGGGTTGTCCTTTGGACACGATTTCTATTCGGATATTGGCTTTCTTGCGATGAAAGAAGGGCACCAACCGCCTTACGGGGTGGCCACGAGGGCCCAGGGCACGCCTGACCCCCTGGGGCGCGCCCCTGCCTCATGGCCCCCTCGGGCATCGTCTCGCGTTGATTCTTCTTCTCAAAATTCATAAATATTCCAAAAAAAAATCTCCGTCCGTTTTTATTCCGTTTAATTTGGACTCCGTTTGATATGGGTTTCTACAAAACATGCAACAGACAGGAACTGGCACTGGGCACTGGATCAATATGTTAGTCCCAAAAATAATATAAAAAGTTGCCAAAAGTATATGAAAGTTGAATAATATTGACATGAAACAATAAAAAATTATAGATACGACAAAGACGTATCACCGGCCGGTTGTGCCGATGTCGGAGTAGAGGCGTGAGATGTCGACGGCGGCGGCGAGCGACGCAAACCGGTCAAGCATAGATCGAAAAACCAAAAAGAAAAACGCTGATCAAAATGACGGCGAGAGAGCGAAAAAACCCGGAGCAAGGGCTCGGATAAAAGACTCTAGGGCAGCCGGCCAACACGGCCGGTGGACGACCCCTAGGTTTGGGCGGCGCGGCCCCCGGCGGCGGTCATGGAGGCCGACCGCCCCAGGGGCAGCGCCCGGGTGCGTAAGAGGCGACGACTAGAGTTTAGGATCGAGATAAGGCTGATAGCATGTTAGAAAGGATAGAGGGATTTGTGGAATAATTTGATGTATTGCTTGAGCCTCGTGGACATATAAATAGGAGTACAAAGGTCAATTTGGATTACAAGACAAGGCAAGACCAAATTCTAGTCTATCCTATACTTCCTAATAATCCTTATACTCAACAATAATGATTTGACAATGGTCGTCTTTGTCTTATACTCTGCTTTTTTTTCTATGCTCTGCTTAATAATTAATACAAAATAATTGTGTACATCGTTAATTTTTTTTGACAATCATGATCGTGTACATCTTGATGCAAAGGCAACCCCTTTTCTTCTAAGGAAAAAAAATCTTGCATGTACATGTGGTTTGGCATGGGATCGGCAACACTTGTGGTGCTACCGACGAGTGAAAGCGTGCCGGATTTTATTTCTCCGACCCCGTGACAAAGCCGCTGCAGTGTACGTAACACAAAGTTATACGTCGTCTTTTTTTCTTTTGAGTAACAGTTACACGTCATCTTTGCTTTAGGACACCGCTAAGAGTATCTCCAGCTGTAGAGCCTCCCAGGAGGCATTTTTATCGCCCCTTGGGAGGCTGCCGGTGAATTTTTTTGCCTGCGATCGAGAAAATATCCACTCGTTTCGTCCCCCACGCACGTTCTGCCCCCCCCACTCTTCCTCGAGCTCCCCTCCTCTGCGACCGCGGCTGCTTTCTGACGACGACGCCGCCGCCGCCGCCGACTGCTACCCTCTGCGTGGACGACTTTTGCGTCTCGCCAGCCTTCCGCGGCCGCTTCCGCCGCGATGTCCCGCAGCCCGCGCGTCCGCCACGCCGGGCGACGAGGAGGAAGCAGGGCGCGCGCGTCCGCCCAGCGTCCAGGAAGCAGGGCGCGGCGCCGTCCGCCACGCGACGAGGCGGGGAGGAAGCAGGGCACGGCTGGCCTGTCCACCACGCCGGCCATGCCGGACTCAGCGAGCGGCGACAGGGGCATGCTCCTAGGCTGGAGCTCGACCCCAACCCGTACTCGTCGGCAGCGCGGA
>NC_041389.1:10011635-10019399 GCF_002162155.2 Triticum dicoccoides
CGAGGGCGCGCAGTGAGCGCGGCCGGCGAGGAGGCTCGGCGGGCAGCAAGGAGACGGCGGCCAGGAGGCGTGGCGGCGAGCGTGGCCGGAGCGAGGAGCTCTGCTTGCTGCTTGCGGAGAGAGAGGAGAGAGATCCTTTTTTGCAAGTGGGTGGGGTGGGCCTGACAGAAAAAGGGGGGGAGAGAGAGAGAGTAGAGAGGCTGGCTGGTGGGGTTTGCATGCAGGAGAAGTAGCGCCGGGCGTCCCAAGTGCATCCCGGGGCGCTAGGTTTTACCCGGGGTCGCCGGCGCTGTTTTCGCAGAAATCTGGCGCAAAACGAGGGTGTGGGGGCGTGACTGCGAGCATTTTTTACAACCGGCGCTAAAAAAGGTGCTTGGGGGGCGTATTGGGGAGCCTAGTGGAGATGCTCTAACGCACACACGTGTGATGGAAGTCAAACTCACCCACACGCCTTATAGAACATAGACTTCGCCATGTCACCGCATGCATGCATGTGGAATTTTTTTTGGATTTTCTGTTTTAAAAATGTTTTATCTCTTAAATGAAAAATCCGATTGAAGATTCGTTTTCACCATTAAATCCCTCGCGACGAGATCATCGAAACTAGATCTCATATCAATATATTTCAATGATTTTTTTGGGGTTAAAAGTTGCCGTGTCTATTGCACATGAATTGCCATGATGTTTACACTAAAGTTGCAATGATATGTTTCACCTATTTTTTCTACATTTAAAAGTAAATTTTGACATATTATAAAACAAGGAATTAAGAAACTAGACTTGTCATGCACCATAAATTAAAATGGTCATGATACATGCACTTAAAATTGCCATGATTCATACAAAAAAAATATTTTCATGGTAAAAGTACTAGAATTGCCATCATCAAAAAACTAAAATTCTCATGATCTACAAACTAAAATTGCCACATGGCAACTTTAGTTTAAGCCCTATGACAACTGCAGTGTAAACATCATAGCAATTTTTAGGCAAAAAAATTTCATCGAAACATATCAATGTAGGATCTAGTTTTGAAGATCCCGTCGAGACGGATTTAATGGTGAAAACAGACTTTTAATTTGCTTTTTAAATTAGGAGATAAAATATTTTTAAGCCGAAAATAAAAAAAAAATCTGCTGATGTCATCTGTTTATACGTGGCAAAATGAGTGGTGATGGAGGCGTGTGGACGATGTGCAAACGCCCACACGTTTTTCCGTTGCTTTAAGACTAACCAAGCTGGTAATTATCCATCAATCCTGCCCATTTATGATGGAAGTGGATCCTCTACCATTGAGAAGGGAAGTCACCTAAGATACAGTGTAATCTAGTGCAAAACAAAGAAGGAAAGGCAAGGGCACTGTGGCAAATATTGTGTTTAGCTACTATAGCAGGTTATGTGCGTGGTTATTGTTCATGTAAATAAATTTAAAATTAATTTTATTGCATCATAATTTTGTTTGTATGTAATTTTTGTAAATGTATACAATAGATTTGTAATTTGCAAATTAAATCAAGTCATTTTAGCCTTAATCATATGGATGCGAAGAAGAAAAGTTAGGAAATTTATAGCTTAGGTGACATCTCTTCTTCATGTTAGAGGATCCACTTTCATTTGTGATGCATTTTTCCTCTTCCAGGAGCAGATGAGCTGCCCAGTAATCGGAGGCTCAGGCAAGCCAAGGTCACCCACGTACAAGAGCGACGGCCGGTTTCATCTCACGGATTTCCTCGGCCAAGAAAGCAAGAAGCGACGTGTGGACACTAAGAAATTGCATGCATGCGATGCACAGAGCACAACCCGATCGATCGAATAATATTCAACGAATTTTATCCAATCCAAAAGAGAGAAGGAAAATAGTATAAATCGTGCGTACGTGCTTGAGAGGGATTGGATTGGGAGGCAGGCAGTAGGCACCGCCCGGCTCACCCATCGACGTCGACATGCATGCGCTAGTAAATCCTACGTATGGCTACGTCCACCATGCACAGTCAGCTAGTTTGACTGGCTATGTACGTCGTTTGCGTTTTGTTCTCTCTTCTCTGCCCCCTCTCGTTTGGTTGGCTGGAAACTCCACTCAGACGAATGGACACTGTTTTTTGCTCTCATGTGTTATCCTCTCTTTTTTTCCTTTTTTTTGCGAGGGTAAAAGGATTTTTATTCCAGAGTGATAGTGATACAATCAAGTGGCACAAGTTCCTCCACACAAGGTGGACTCCTACCTAGCCATACAACAGTTGTATTCTCCGTACGACCATAACACGCCAGCCGATCTGCAACCCTATTCTGAACTCGATTAATCTTCAACGGAATAAATTCCCTTTCACCCATGAGACGATGGATCTCAGCAACTAGATGTCCATAAGCGGAGCGGGACTGTCCCCTATCAATGAACGTAGAGCTTCAGAGGGATCGGATTGAACAATCACCGGTTCTTTCGAGTGTTGGATAGCCAAGGCCATGCCTTGCATTAATGCATGAATCTCAGCCTCCAGAGCGTCGTTCCAATTGAAGATGCATCTATAAGCTGCAAAAATAACACTCCCATCGGAACGTCGCAGAATCATTCCCGCGGCCGCCAACCCGTCAGAACGATGAAACGCTCCATCTACTGATAAGGCCACTCGCCCCACTGGAGGCTTCGGCCATGGCTGTGGTGTAGCTTCGGGTCTTTGTTGTACCGGGGCTTCCTCCCTCATTGGCATCTTTCCTTTCATGATCTCCTCGGTCGTATATTTCCGGGCCTGGTGTAGAGAAGACATGTAGCTTTGCAAGTACTCCGTTGTCACCACCACTGATGGCACTGGTTTACCATGAGTCAAGTCAGACCGTAAGGACCATATCCTCCAGATTAACATGATAATACAATCTCGCATATGATCATGACAGTTCAGCAGAAGGTTTAGCAACCACTCAGCGTCGGATTCCTGTATTACCGCAGGTTCAGGAAGCTCCCAAACCTGGCTCATCGCCATCCAGAGCTGACGAGCATGCCCGCATGTGACCAGCGCGTGGAAGCTCGACTCTTTCTCCGTCCCACACAGAGGACATGTATCCCGCGTAATGTGTCGATATTTCTTGCATGCGTTCGTCGCCAGTGCTTTGGATACAGCTTTCCAGGCAAGGATGCACATCTTCAGAGGAACTTTGGCCTCCCAAACCCTTCGCCATATCGGGCGCTGGCCGTCGGGCGAGGCGCTTGATGCGCTCATACCCATGTATGTAAGGCCAGTAGCTAGCCGGTACGCACTCTTCACAGTGAACCTTCCACTCTTCTCCGGGAACCAAGCGAGAAAGTCTTGGCCCCTGTTAGGAGATGTACGGATCTTCACAATTTCTTGGACATCCATATCCCAAAAGTATTGCCGTAAACACTGCACATTCCAGGCACCAGACTCCTCGAGAAAATCTGCTACCCAACTATACCTGCATGTACCCTTCGGGGTGATGGGCTTAAAGTCATGCCCCCTCGGGATCCATGCGTCTCTCCAAGTTTTAATCAAGGATCCATCTCCTACCCTCCAGATCAGCCCTTTCTTGAGTAGCTCCAGACCATGTGTGATGCCTCTCCACACAGCCGACGACGATGTAGGGAACACAGTGTCTAATAAGTTCCCATTAGGATAATACTTAGCCCGGAGCAATCGGGCACATAAGCTATCAGGGCTATCCAATAATCTCCACGCTTGTTTAGCAAGCAAGGCTTGGTTAAAAGCTCTCATGTCTCGAAAGCCCATACCACCCATACTCTTGGGTAGCATCATCTTTTCCCAACTAAGACATGCCATCTTCCTTTTGCCTTTCTCCACCCCCACCAATATTGTCTCATCATCTGTGTGAGATCATCACACACTGAGGCAGGGAGGCGGAAAACACTCATGACATAGGTTGGTATTGCTTGCGCAACTGCCTTTGTCAAGATCTCCTTGTTGCCTGACGAGACGTACTGCTCGCTCCAGTCAACAAGCCTCTTCCGTAGTCTTTCTTGAGTAGTCTCAAACTGCCCTTTGTGCATTCTCCCTTCTGGGACTGGTAAGCCCAAATACTTAGGCTCAAAAACCTGCTGAGTAATCTCCAGAATATGTTTCACTTCATCCGCCACCGACTGCATGCAATTATCGGAAAAAAGGATGGAACACTTCCCTGGGTTGATAAGTTGACCCGTCGCTGAGGTGTATGTGTTCAATAAACCTTTAATAATGCTTGCCTACTGGGCTAACGCTTCAAAGAGTAACATGGTGTCATCCGCAAACAGTAAATGAGAAATCACCGGTGCACCCCGGCAAATGGATACCCCTCTCAAGTCCCCATTGTTAACTGAATTTGAGATCAGAGATGACAGAGCATCAGCAACAAATAAGAATAAGAAAGGGGACAGTGGATCACCTTGCCTCAAGCCCCTAGAAGGGGTAAATGATTCTAGTATTCTCCCGTTGAGCTTCACCGAATATTTAATCGATTTCACACACGCCATAATCCATGCGATCCACTCATCTGCAAAGCCCCATTTACGCAGGGCTTGCTCCAAAAACTCCCAATCCACGCGGTCGTAGGCCTTTGAAAGATCAAGTTTGTAGGCGCACTCCGCCGGTCTGTTTTGCCTCAGTGACTGTATATGATGTATGCACTCAAAGGCAATGATAGAATTGTCAGAAATCAGACGACCGGGAATAAAGGCACTTTGATTTTCACTAATCAGATCTCCAAGTATAGGCCGAAGCCGGTTGGTGAGACACTTTGAGACAATTTTGTACAATACGTTACATAAACTAATCGGTCTAAAATCCTTGAGCTCCTTTGGGTGTGGAACTTTCAGGATAAGAATGATAGCCGTGTCATTTACCCCGTCCGGCATTACTCCTGATTGAAAGAATTCCAATACTGCAGCCACTATCTCTGTCCTCAGCACTCCCCAGTTTCTCTGATAAAACCTTGCCGGCAGCCCATCCGTACCTGGCACCTTGATAGGGCCAATTTGAAAGAGCGGAGTAGACACCTCTTCTTCGGAAAAGGGGGAACAGAGTTTATCATTCATGGCTTCGGTAACTTTAGGTGCAATACCCCTCAACACCTCCCCTGGCGAGAGCATCAGATCTTTGGTATATACCTCCTTGAAGTAAGAGGTCGCCATACATTCCATCTCAGACGGGACGGTACACCACATGCCATTCTCACGGCGGAGGCGCTGTATAAAGTTACATCGTGCACGCCACACTGCCCGCCGGTGCAGGTATGCCGTGTTCCTTCCCCCCTCCTTTAACCACTCGATCCTCGACCTCTGAAGCCATAACATTTCCTCTCTATATAGTAATTCATCCAAGGCATGCATCTTTTGTCTGATCAATGCCCTGTCAGCATCCCGTAGTTGTAGGTCCGCGAGTTCTCCTCTAAGTTTCTCGATCTCTGAGGAGACATGGCCGAAGTTTTTCTTACTCCAAGCCCGCAGTTCAGTCATCATTGCTTTGAGGGCATCCCGTACTGCCCCCAAATTCCCGTCCGGTTTACTCTTCCTCCATCTGTTCTCAATCACCGTCGGTAGCGCAGGAGATCGCTCCCACATAATCTCGTACCGCGGTGACGCCCTTGTTTTTGGTACCTCATCATGTTCCACCCGTATGAAAACTGGACAATGGTCCGAGCATGACGACGCCAAATGCACCAATTGTGAGAACGGGAAAAGCTCTCTCCATGCTTCATCCGCGCATGCTCTGTCAAGCCGGACCCTGACATTACCACCCCCAACCTGGCCATTATCATATGTGAAAGGAGTCCCGGTAAACCCTAGGTCCATTAGTTCACACGACAGCAAGCAATCACGAAACAGTTGCATTTGTGTCTCGGAACGCTGCGTATGCGAGAAGTGCTCGTGTTGCCACATTGCCTCATTGAAATCCCCACAAACTAACCATGGTTCTGCAGAAATTGCTCTAAGGCTTGAAAGTAAGCTCCACATACGATGCTGATTTTCTGTCCTTGGTTCACCGTACACATACGTTGTTCTCCAAGACCTATCATTTGTCCTATCAACGATCCGCACGTCTATAAACCGTGCACACGAGTCCAGAACCGTGACTTGACGATTCTCATCCCAATATAGCGCAAGGCCCCCACTGAGGCCATCGCTAGAAACTCCCGCAAAACCCTTCAATCTTAGCTTCCACTTAAGTTTCTCCATCTTACTAGAGGCTTGCCTAGTTTCAGAAAGGAAGACAAGCCCCGGGGAATTGGCTTTATAGAGGGCCAAAACCTCACGAACTGTCCGGCGGTCCCCCACCGGCAGTTCCAGATTAGTGAACTCATTGTGCCTGACGGTCCTCCTCGAAGGAGACCGCCGATCTATTATCTTCAGAATCCACTTTGGCACGCTTGCTGCCAGTACTACTGCTGGGTGACTTATTACCGCCACCATCTTCTCCTCTACCCAGAGTTAGGGCGAGGGTCTCTCCCTTCGCTGTTTGTGCTTTAGTAGTAGCTGTGTCCACATCATCCAATGCCAACCTCTTCATGGCTGTGTTGTCAATCCTCTTCCCTGATTGCGGTATTTTTGAGGGGCTGGAGGCCGTATCCATGACCTCAGGATCAACAACAACATTCCCTGATTTCTGGCTCGGCTTGGGTGTATGGTTGTATCCACCCCCCCGATCATACGCTCCCTCGTTCCTCTGTTTATTTGGACCATCTGCATACAACCATGCCCCAAATTTCTTACTTTTCTCATCATGGATCCCTGACCCACATTCCTTGTACTCGTGGCCAATGATGCCACAAACGCTGCAAAAGCGAGCTAGTTTCTCATATCTTACTAGAAAAACTTGGCGCTCCTTGCCTCTGACAATACTCACAAACTTGGTCAAGGGCAGACGCACGTCATGGCGCACCCTGATTCGAACATAGTCACCGCGAACATTGCCGTTCAACCTCATATCCAAAATCTCCCCTGAATTCCTCAACAGATGCTCAACAATGTTTACTTTGCAGAATCCCTCTGGAAGTTTATGTATCTGAAGCCAGACTGGCATAAAAAACATTGGTACCTCTTCTGCCTTAGTGAATCCATCATATGGACACATCAAAACCGCCAAGTTCCTGAACAGCCACGACCCCTGATCAAGCATGCGTTCATAGTCGCCGAGGCAGGATGCCTGAACGACAAACAGTTTGGGGCCGGCTGGACGAAATCTTACTTGTTGCGCCGGGTTCCAGGCCGCGCGCATGTCCTTGTAGAAGGCCGTGTGGCTGAAAGATTTCTCCGTATGAACCCTAGCTAGGGCGAGCCATCGCACACTTTCATTGATCTCTGGATCATCTTCGTCGATAACTAGATCGTCGAACACCTCATCATCTAGGTTTAGCTGTTCCATGAAATCGTTCAGATCCGATCTCATCTCTTCTTTGCCTCCTCCGACTACGCATCCACCGCAGTACTCATCGCGGCGATGGAGGCGTGAAGTTGTTTGGTGGATAGGAGAACCCTACGCACGGGAGGATCCGTACGGTAGGGGATCGATAGTTGGTTGGGTAGGAAACTCGCGGACGGGAGATCGCCAGCGAGGAGATGAAACCCTAGCCTCCTCTAGGGGAAAAAACTAATCTAATATTGCTGCACTAGCAGTATCCTCTCTTTTTTCCTACACATACGTGCCACTATTCTCCTAGTCGCGTTAAGAGCATCTCCAGCCGTTCCCCCGAAAGCCCCCCTAGAGGCCATTTTTTTATCGGCGGCGACCAATTTCCCCTCCAGTCGTGCCCCCAAGTTTCCAAATA
>NC_041389.1:10019656-10037849 GCF_002162155.2 Triticum dicoccoides
AGCTGGGGCGCCAGCGCTACGTATCCCATGCAAAAGACCCACTGTCAGCCTCTCCCTCTCTCCTCTCTCTCTCTTCATATCTTTTTCGGCCGGAGAGAGGACGTACGACAAGAAGGTCGGCGGGAGGCCGGGGTGGAGCTCACGGCACGGCCGGCGCGGAGCTCAAGCCCGGGGCAGAGCGGCGCGGGAGCGGGAGCGGTCCAGCGGGCGCGGCAAGGAGGAGTCCCTGTGGAGCCAGAGCTACGAGAAGGCCGTGGGTGTCATGGCGCGCAGCCTACGCCCCAAGAGGCCGGTGTCGGGGCAGATGGCCGGCGTGGCCTGGCGCAAGCTCCTGGACGCACCGGCGAGCACGCTGGGCAGCGCGTGATCGTGTCGGCGGAGGAGCTGCTACAGATGGAGGCATAGGGGCGGTAGGAGGACGGGCGCACGACGAGGAGGCGGCTGCACAGCGGGGAGGCCGGCCATGGGTGCACGGCGGCAGCTGGCTGGCGGGCGTGAGGATCAGGGAGGAGATGGTCGCCGTGGCCTGGGGGCTCCACTGCTGTTGGGTGGGGGCTTGCCGTGTACTGGGCGCTTCACTGCTGTTGGGTGGGGGGCACGGCCGTGTAATTTTTGACCCCCAAGCCAAATTTGCCGCCGGATCGACCCCAAGCGGCTGAAAAAGTTGCTCCTGGGGGGCTCAACGGCTAGAGATGCTCTAATAGAAGGACTAAGCTATTTTCGAATCTTCACAAGTAGCATAGCGTTGCTGAGATCTTATTTCATGCCTTGTGATGTTGATGAAATTCTTAAGATCAGGGCTTCACCGAGATTAGAGGAGGATACACTTGCATGGGTCCTGAAAAGTTTTTTTCTATTTAAAGTGCGTATGAGCTTGCGTTTGAGGAGGCCTATAGAGATGGCGTGTCAGCATCAAGTTCGGCTTCTAATGGACGTAGAACCTGGTGAAAATGGGTCTGGTATGCTGAAATGCCTCCTACGGTTCGCAATTTTGCCTGGAGAGTAGCAACCGACTCGTTGTCTACATCGGCCACCAGCGCGCTCTAAAGAAAACCAAATGGTCGGTACTGCAGAAGGGTAGCTTGCTTGCTCGATAAATGTCCAGAAAACATTTTCTCAACCATAGAATTAAAAAAATATACTAAAAATAGGAAAAAAGTTCACGAATTCAAAAACTTTATGCATTTGGAAAAAATCATGAACTCGATAAAAGTTTGTGATTTTGGAAAAAGTTCATTGGTTTGTTATAAACGTTGACAAATTTTGAAAAAAATAATGAACTTGAAAACAAAGTTCATTAAATTTTTTAAAAAGTTCATCACATTTCAAAAATATTCATGCATTTTATCAAGAAAAATAAAATAAAACTAAATAAAAAGGAAAAGAGTACAGAACAAAGAAAAAGGGAAAAAGTGAAGAAATAAGAAAGAAAGAAAAAACCAAACAAGACCATTTCATAAAAACCATAATTGAAGAAAGAAAAACGAAGGGAAGAGTTCTCTCTCATTCCAGACTTAGGTCAACTGGCCAGTTAACGAAGGGAAGAGCGTCTTTAGCGCCAGTTAACGACATGCACTTTAACGGGTTCTGAAGGCATCGAATAGGAAATGCCTTAGGTCTCAAACTAAGCGGGATATAGTCCCTCCCTCCAGGGTAGGCGCGCATCTATAACTCGCTTATAGTGAGATAGACCATCGCCTTGCCTGAAGTGGCGTGGTCATGGACCGGCCCAACAACACAATTGGTTCTATTCTTTTTCCGTTCGTTAACTTAGTCTAGTTTCTTGCATTTTTTTTCTATTTTTTTCACATTTGAATCATAAAAGTACATATATTTCACAAGGAATTATTTCATTTTTTAATAGCTTTAAAGAATGTTTCTTATGTATAAAAAACATGTACAATATGTATGAAAAAATATACATCAAAACATATATCTGAAAAATGTTAATTATGTATCTAGCATTCAAGTGCGTCTAGATATATCCGTTTTAGCATCAATTAATATGAGACGAAGGGACTATTTGAAAATTTTTACAGTATATCAGAAAAAAATTCTTATGTATACAAAAAATGTATAGTCTATACCAAAAAAGGACACATCAAATATAAGCTAAAACAATATTTATCATGTATTTGAAAAGTGTTAAATGAGTATAGAAAAAATTTCTACTGTATATGAAAATGTACAATCCATATGACACAAAATAGCCCTCAAAACACATATTAAAAAGACAATTTCATTATGTACTTAAAAATGATAAATATGTACTCCCTCCTTTCAAAATATTTCTTCTGGTTTTGGTTTGAATTTGGACTAAAACCACAAAGTATTTTGGAAAGAAAGTCCGCAACGACTGCCTTCCACTTACAACGGTCCAGAAAGCATGTTCCTCCTTTTGGAAAGCAAAGACAACCGTTCCATAGTTACAAGCTAACGTCAGACTTGATTTGCTGGTGCGGGAGCGGAGGCGTAGGCATCATCTTTAGAGGTAGCTGTTGTTGCCAAAGGAGATGTACCGGTTGGTATCGAAGGAGGATTATCGCTTGCGGCTGCTTGGTGGTGGTCATCTTTCTGAATAAGAAGATACGAGGAGACCTCAAGGGCGACAACTACAAGAAACAGGAATATCGCATCCACGAAAACTCCTTCACCTCCGACACCTCCGACACAACTACCGTTCTCAATAGTTTTCCCAATAGTTTTCTCCTTATATCCTTCAATCCCTAATAGGGCGCCGCCCAGAAACACCAGCACCGCTATGATCGCTAGGATCCTGCAAGTATACATGAATGGCATAGAGACCACATGAATAAATACTACTTAAACAAACAATCCACCAAGTATATATAAATTTTGTTGAACTTGAGTCTGCAAATTTTAAGCAGAGGTGTATTTTTTTGAAAAACCCTAGAGAACGAATGTTCTCCTGGGTCCCTGTTGCCTTGCAGCACGACAGAGCCTGCACCACATAATTTTGACTCACGGCCATGCAGCCATATGATCATGATGCATACATGACATCGACACGACAACCTCAACATTCACCGCGGAAAATTAGGTTGACATGTAGCGATTTGAATAGTGTGTTGCCTAAGGGCATGTATAGTGGTTGATAAAGTAATCTTATCTTAAATCCATCAAGTAGTCTTGATATGACAATAAAAATGGTGTACAACAGGTTATACCTAAATATGTAATGAGAGATATTGTTGCTAAGAAATCATCTCTTAATTAGGAGAAAGCAGACCTTTTCTCCCGTTTCTCTCCCATTCACCTCAATATTTATCCTATGTGACACTTCTAACATAGCATCATTGTATTCATCTTAAGTTCATGGCCCTCTTGCGTGATTTTCTACCTACTGGACGGTTCTGTTCCTAGGTTTCAAGTTTAGCGCCCATGGTGGAATTTCCTCCCTTTTCTCAAAAAAACATTTAATATTAACTTTAGTGACATTGTTTTTTTGCCCGAAGATGATATTTTCCTTGACTACTGACAGAAAGTAGTTTTTTTTGCATGGGATAGAAAGTAGTTGAGATATGGAGGTTTCAGTGACAAAATTATTTACATACCATGAGATGACGTAGAAAACGACGGCGGCGACGCGATTGGCCCTCTTGGGATTCTGCCATGCCCCACAGCAGCCGATGGCCACGCTAGCGAGAATCTGTGTCGTTAGCGCCAGCACGGCCGCCACGACGCCGCAAGCTGTCGCCGGCGATCGCGCGTACTTACACACGCTGCGGTCATCGCGGTCATCCTCATAGCGTCTCTGCATGAATGATTGTACACAGTGATTGTACATTATTGGTTGACTGGAGGTTGCAACCGAGGAAGAGATAATATAGCGTGCATACCAGTCCCAAGAAAACCGCGCCGATGACTCCGAAGATGACAGTCATCACGGCGACGACGGTGGTCGCCACAACTATACCTTTCTTCCCCATGGATGATCACACTACACTCCTAATCGGGGGAGATGAGTTGGATAGTGCATTAGGCGCAAACATATAAATAGATGAACAAGTGCAGGAGTACAATGGTAGCTCGAATATGATTACTCGACGACGGGCTAACTCATGCATAAGGATTATCAATCGCATTAATTGCTCCATTTCTTCGTGATAAGCTATATAATTGCTCCATAACGACGGGCTAACTCATACTACTCCCTTCCATTCAAATTAATTGTCGCAACTCTAATACAACTTCCCTAAAGTATATATGATTAAGGCGCGCCTAGCCAAGAGATTTGTCGAGGATTCACGCGATCCGAGTGGAGTGGTGTCAAGAATTCCCGCCTCACCAAGCATGGCGAAAACAAGAAGGTCCCCAGCTCGCGGCTCAGAAAAAGCCTCACTTAAATCGGCAACTAGACCTCAAGAGAGGCCCCGCAAACTAACTCGACAAAAGCACATGCATGCTAATAAGTTTGAGACACTTATTTTGAGACGGAGGGAATATCACGTAGCTATAAATTCCATCAGACATGATGGGGAAGCACTGAGCAAAGAAAACTCCCGAGCTTGCAAACTGATGAACACAATGCGTGGATAAATAGAGAGTGAGAATCATGCCCTGCGGCTTCGCAAGAACTGATGAACTGAAAGCAAATCTCCCGGAGCACCAAACTATAGCTGAAAAAGAGGAGATGACTGAAGGAGGAGCAGAGGAATCCTTACGGGAGCTCCAAGTCGGCGGCCCAAATCAAGCAAGCGACTGCTGCCCACACCCACAGAGCCCTACACCACCATGCGGCCAGCGAAATCAGAGGACGGCAGCTACCGGGAGCACGACAAGGGAGAGAAAGGAAGCGCCGGAGTATGATTTTGGTTGAGAGGTGTGAATGGATCCTCGACACAAAAATCCAACCAATACCATCACTAATAAATAGCGTGAGGAGATAAAGCAATAATAAACAAGTGGATAGCTTCCTACAAAAAAGTGGATAGGATGGGAACTTATCTGGATCCCATGATTCAAGTACGTCTCTCAGGCCGGAAAGAAAGGATGAGAAGGAGCGGAATATTCAAGGATTGCATGCGACCGATGCACGATGCAGGTAGGGTCTGCATCAAACATTAGTCAGAGGTTGGCGAGTGCCTCTCTTGCTAGCTGTTTCTGTCGAGGCAGGCAGCCGGCCTCCGAGGACACACATACGCGTGCGTACATGCGTGGTGGTGCATGCATGTACGTGTCGACCGGGCCGCCGGAGATATTCAAGGCTTGCAGGTACCCCCTCCGTTTCAATTTACTCGTTATGGTTTTAGTTCAAATTCGAACTAAAACCACGACGAATAAATAGGAATGGAGGGAGTAGTAGGGACCCGTTGGTGGATCCATATCAACATCGTCGCTGGACTAAAATACATAGAACCATCACAATAGTTATTTGCGAAAAACTATTACTTTACATAACATGGCAAAAGTCACCCCACTGCCAGCGTCTCTTCTTCCTGACTCACTGCACTCCTTCCTGATTTACTGAGGTACGATGCCCTTACTTTATTTGCTCGATGGATTTGGCTTCGGAGCAAGTAGATGCTCCGGTGCCCTTGAATTTTTATTTGGCATCGGCTTGACAACGTGGGGCATCGGTGCCAAATATCCAAAAAGCAAATTTGGCATCGCTTTTAACCTACATAGTGGAAGGCCTTAGATGTCGTGGTTGGCACCGATGGAGGATCAGTCCCGGCAGCTTCTTGGTTGTGGCCTGCCTTCTAAAGAAGGACGTACGAGGCGATGTCGAGGCCAACAACAATTTTGAATAAGCTCGTCGCCACCACGAAAATTAGAACACCCGGTGTGATACAATTGTCGTTACCCATATAAATATTGAAATAGCCTCTAGACCCGACCAATGTTGCGGCCAGCAAAAATGTTATCACCGCTGCAACCGCAAAGACCCTGCAAGAGTATGCACGGAGAGACCAAAGTAACTAATTGATACTTGAAAAGTAATGATACTTAAATGAACAAACCTGCAACCATATATCGGTTCCCTATTGAACTTGTGTTTTCAAATTTTACAAATATTTTTGCGGAAACAATATGATAAATGGTATTTCCTCCATCCCATAATATAAGAGGGTTTTTGACACTTGAAAGTAAATTGAAATACACCCGGAAAAGTTGGCATATTTGGTTTCTGGTTAGCTACCACGTACCAGGAGAGGATGAACAAGAGGACGGTGAGGACGCGCCTGCCCTTGCTTTTGGGAGTCGGCCACCTCTCACAGCAGCAGCCGCAGCAGCCGATGGCCGCGCTGGCGACAATCTGCGTCGTCAGCGCCAGCACCGCCGCCACGAGGCCGCAGGGCATCGCCCGCGGCCTGTAGCTGCAGTCATCGCGGTTGCTTCGCGGAGCCGCCGTCTGTATGAACAAATGCACACACGGTTAAGAAGAGCCCGCACACAAGGATCGCTGATCGAGAAAGAGATCTAGGCGTGCTGTGCGTACCACGGCGACCAAGATTGCGCCAATGATTCCGGACAAGACCGTCAGCACAGCAAGGACGCCGGCCGACACCAACAGACCATTCTTGCTCTTCCCCATCTTCGAGCTCATCACTACTCTTGATTAGTTTTGATCTTTACTGATCTTCTAATTGACAGCTAGCTGGGTTGGATCAATCTCCATATATAAGCCAATCTCATTGCTCGACGACGGTCTAACTGATGCATGAAGATTGTCTTTTAGTCGCATCGCTGCATTTCGTTATAAACTATAAAGTGATGGTACTATATAGTTAGCTTAACCTCTGCCTAGCTAAAAAACATATGATGAAGTTGCATGGAACCTTCTCGATCGATCTCAGAAGACAGAATAACTTTGGGTTCTCAGCCCGGGGCAGTGCAGTGCAGTGCAGTGCGTGCATGTCTCGACTAGCTAATTTTGGTGTCGTGTTGGGCGCAGTTTCCTGTTTGTAACTTTTAAGCTACCATATGAACCAAGTGGCAAAGATGAAAATGATGCAAGTTGTAATTAGCATTAATAACTGCATTCACCAATGGATCTAGGGTTGAGAATCAACCAAGGAAAGTTTTGCTAGGTGGACTAGCATCTACAGCCGGACATGGCAAATTCGGCCCCTCAAACATCCACGGGCACTGATCGTCAGTCCTCAAATTGCGTCGTCCACATCCACGTATCTCATATCCGATTTCCTATATCCATTCTAAACCATGCAACGTCGATAAAAACAACGTGTATCATGAGCGACGGACATACAAATGCACAATCCATTCACGAAAAGATCACAGTCGGATCTTCAAAAGATCGCCACAGTTCACATAATGCACATATAATACGACGGGCAAGTTTAAACTACATTCAAAAACTTGAATTTAAAGTGGAGAAGTCGGATCTTCACCACTTCCTCGCCGACCCTTTCCTCTTCCGGTCGCCCGCGTAGCTCTAGGATTCGGCGGCTAGTGGAGGATCGTCCGAGTCGTCATACGAGGCACTATGGTTGTCGCCGTTGTTGTCATCGTCGGAGGTGTCGGAGAGAATGATGAGCCCTTTGAGCCGCATGACGGCCCTGTTCTGCTGCCGCGTGAGCTTCGACAGCCGAGCCGCCTCTCGCTCGGACTGCTTAATGGCAATCTGGAGCGCCTTGGTGTTCTTCCAGCGGAGCCCCCGAGCGTCCATCTCCACCGTGGTAAACGACCGGCGGTAGACCCAAGCAAGGAGTCGCTCGTCCTTGTCGGGCTCCGCCTGCATCCCGCGGCGGTGGCATGGACTGCTCAGCCGCGTCCCTGTCCCTTGCCCACTGCCTCACGCGGCGGGCGGTGGGCGCCTCTGATTGCGCCGTGCGCGTCCGGGCCGGTGTAAAGATGCTCATAGATCATACATCACTAGTAGAAAAAGGGTCAAATGTGAAGCACATTAGTGCCGTTTGAATTTGAGCCGGCACTAATGTGTCCATTAGTGCCGGTTCCAACGGCTAGGCGGGCGGACATCATTAGTACTGGTTCGTGGGCAACAATTAGTACCGGTTCGTGGCATGAACCGGTACTAATGAGGCTGTGTCAGGCTGTGGGCCCCACGAACACCTTTAGTACCGGTTCATGGCATGAACCGGTACTAGAGTTTCTTATTAAGCTGATTTTTAGTCCCACCTCGCGAGGAGAGAGGCAGTAGGAGTGGTTTATAAGCCGTGAGTGCAGAGACGATGAAGGAGAGGCGCAATGCTCACCTGCAGGTTGCTTAGCTTCAAGCCTTTCGGAATAGAATAGATTGCACGGAGCTATGTGCAGTGTAGTCTACATGTTGGAAATATGCCCTAGAGGCAATAATAAATTAGTTATTATTATATTTCTTTGTTCATGATAATAGTTTATTATCCATGCTATAATTCTATTGATAGGAAACTCAGATACATGTGTGGATACATAGACAACACCATGTCCCTAGTAAGCCTCTAGTTGACTAGCTCGTTGATCAATAGATGGTTACGGTTTCCTGACCATGGACATTGGATGTCGTTGATAACGGGATCACATCATTAGGAGAATTATGTGATGAACAAGACCCAATCCTAAGCCTAGCACAAAGATCATAGTTCGTATGCTAAAGCTTTTTTAATGTCAAGTATCATTTCCTTAGACCATGAGATGTGCAACTCCCGGATACCGTAGGAATGCTTTGGGTGTACCAAACGTCACAACGTAACTGGGTGGCTATAAAGGTACACTACAGGTATCTCCGAAAGTGTCTGTTGGGTTGGCACGAATCGAGATTGGGATTTGTCACTCCGTGTAAATGGAGAGGTATCTCTGGGCCCACTCGGTAGGACATCATCATAATGTGCACAATGTGACCAAGGGGTTGATCACAGGATGATGTGTTACGGAACGAGTAAAGAGACTTGCCGGTAACGAGATTGAACAAGGTATCGGTATACCGACGATCGAATCTCGGGCAAGTACAACACCGCTAGACAAAGGGAATTATATACGGGATCGATTGAGTCCTTGACATCGTGGTTCATCCGATGAGATCATCGTGGAACATGTGGGAGCCAACATGGGTATCCAGATCCCGCTGTTGGTTTTTGACCGGAGAACGTCTCGGTCATGTCTACATGTCTCCCGAACCCGTAGGGTCTACACAGTTAAGGTTCGATGACACTAGGGTTATAAAGGAAGTTTGTATGTGGTTACTGAATGTTGTTCGGAGTCCCGGATGAGATCCCGGATGTCACGAGGAGTTCCGGAATTGTCCGGAGGTAAAGATTTATATATGGAAAGTTGTTGTTCGGGTTCCAGAAAAAGTTTGGGTTTTTTCGGTATTGTACTGGGAAGCTTCCAGAAGGTTCCGGAGGATTCCGGAGGGGTCCGGAGGTCCGGAAATTGTTCCACCACGTCCAATACAGTAGCATGGGCTGTAGGGGGCACCCTAGCCTTAATGGGCCAGGGGCACTAGCCCCTCCAAGGCCCATGCGCATGGGAAGGGGAAAACCCTAAGGGGGAGGGCCTCCACTTGACTTGGGAGGCACTCCTCCCCCCCTTGGCCGCCGCCCCCTCCTCAGATTGGATCTGAGGGGGCCGGACCCCCTCTCCCTTGCCCCTATATATATGTGGGGGGTGGGAGGGCAGCCGCACCACAAGTTCTGGCGCAGCCCTCCCCCTCTCCCAAGTACTCCTCCTCTCCCGCGGTGCTTGGCGAAGCCCTGCAGGATTGCCACGCTCCTCCATCACCACCACGCCGTTGTGCTGCTGCTGGATGGAGTCTTCCTCAACCTCTCCCTCTCTCCTTGCTGGATCAAGGCATGGGAGACATCACTGGGCTGTACGTGTGTTGAACGCGGAGGTGCCTTCCGTTCGGCACTAGGATCTCCGGTGATTTGGATCACGACGAGTACGACTCCTTTAACCCCGTTCTCTTGAACGCTTCCGCTTAGCGATCTACAAGGGTATGTAGATGCACTCTCCTTCCCCTCGTTGCTAGTTTCTCCATAGATAGATCTTGGTGACACGTAGGAAAATTTTGAATTTCTGCTACGTTCCCCAACAGTGGCATCATGAGCTAGGTCTATTGCGTAGATTCTTTGCACGAGTAGAACACAAAGTAGTTGTGGGCGTTGATCTTGTTTAATATGCTTAGTCCAATCTTGTTTCGACGGTATTGTGGGATGAAGCGGCCCGGACCGACCTTACACGTACACTTACGTGAGACAGGTTCCACCGACTGACATGCACTTGGTGCATAAGGTGGCTAGCGGGTGCCAGTCTCTCCCACTTTAGTCGGAACAGATTCGACGAAAAGGGTCCTTATGAAGGGTAAATAGCAATTGACATATCACGTTGTGGTTTTTGCGTAGGTAAGAAACGTTCTTGCTAGAAACCCATAGCAGCCACGTAAAACATGCAAACAACAATTAGAGGACGTCTAACTTGTTTTTGCAGGGTATGCTATGTTATGTGATATGGCCAAGAAGAATATGATGAATATATGTGATGTATGAGATTGATCATGTTCTTGTAATAGGAATCACGATTTGCATGTCGATGAGTATGACAACCGGCAGGAGCCATAGGAGTTGTCTTTATTTATTGTATGACCTGCGTGTCATTGAACAACGCCATGTAATTACTTTACTTTATTGCTAACCGGTAGCCATAGTAGTAGAAGTAATAAGTTGGCGAGACAACTTCATGGAGACACGATGATGGAGATCATGATGATGGAGATCATGGTGTCATGCCGGTGACGATGATGATCATGGAGCCCCGAAGATGGAGATCAAAAGGAGCAATATGATATTGGCCATATCATGTCACTATTTGATTGCATGTGATGTTTATCATGTTTATGCATCTTATTTGCTTAGAACGACGGTAGTAAATAAGATGATCCCTCATTAAAATTTCAAGAAAGTGTTCCCCCTAACTGTGCACCATTGCGAAAGTTCATCGTTTCGAAGCACCACGTGATGATCGGGTGTGATAGATTCTTACGTTCACATACAACGGGTGTAAGCCAGATTTACACACGCGAAACACTTAGGTTAACTTGACGGGCCTAGCATGTACAAACATGGCCTCGGAACACAAGAGACCGAAAGGTCGAGCATGAGTCGTATGGTGGATACGATCAACATGAAGATGTTCACCGATGATGACTAGTCCGTCTCACGTGATGATCGGACACGGCCTAGTTGACTCGGATCATGTAATCCCTTAGTTGACTAGAGGGATGTCTATCTAAGTGGGAGTTCATAAGATGAACTTAATTATCCTGAACATAGTCAAAAGACCTTTGCAAATTATGTCGTAAGCTCGCGCTTTAGTTCCACTGTTTAGATATGTTCCTAGAGAAAATATAGTTGAAAGTTGACAGTAGCGATTATGCGGACAATAGAAAGCTTATGTCCTTAATGCACCTCTCAGTGTGCTGAACCCCAAACGTCATCTGTGGATGTTGCGAACATCGGACATACACGTTTTGATAACTACGTGATAGTTCAGTTAAACGGTTTAGAGTTGAGGCACCAAAGACATTTTCGAAACGTCGCGGAACATACGAGATGTTTCGAGGACTGAAATTGGGATTTCAGGCTCGTGCCCACGTCAAGAGGTATGAGACCTCCGACGATTTTCTTAGCCTGCAAACTAAGGGAGAAAAGCTCAATCGTTGAGCTTGTGATCAGATTTTCTGAGTGCAACAATCACTTGAATCGAGTGGGAGTTGATCTTCCAGATGAGATAGTGATGTTTCTCCAAAGTCATTGCCACCAAGCTACTAGAGCTTCGTGATGAACTATAACATATCAGGGATAGATATGATGATCCTTGAGGTATTCACGATGTTTGACACCGCGAAAGTAGAAATCAAGAAGGAGCATCAATTGTTGATGGTTGGTGAAACCACTAGTTTCAAGAAGGGCAAGGGCAAGAAGGGATACTTCATGAAATGGCAAATTAGGTGCTGCTCCAGTGAAGAAACCCAAGGTTGAACCCAAACCCGAGACTAAGTGCTTTTGTGATAAGGGGAATAGTCACTAGAGCGAAATTACCCTAGATACTTGGTAGATGAGAAGGCTGGCAAGGTCGATAGAAGTATATTGGATATACATTATGTTAATGTGTACTTTACTAGTACTCCTAGTAGCACCAGGGTATTAGATACCGATTCGGTTGCTAAGTGTTAGTAACTCGAAATAAAAGAGCTACGGAATAAACGGAGACTAGCTAAAGGTGAGCTGACGATATGTGTTGGAAGTGTTTCCAAGTTTGATGTGATCAAACATCGCACGCTCCCTCTACCATCAAGATTAATATTAAACCTGAATAATTGTCATTTGGTGTTTGCATTGAGCATAGACATGATTGGATTATGTCTATCGCAATACGGTTATTCATTTAAGGAGAATAATGGTTACTCTATTTATTTGAATAATACCTTCAATGGTCTTGCACCTAAAGGAATGGTTTATTGAATCTCGATTGTAGTGATACACATTTTCATGCCAAAAATTATAAGATAGTAATGATAGTACCACTTACTTGTGGCACTGCCATGTAAGTCATATTGGTATAAAACGCATGAAGAAGATCCATGTTGATGGATCTTTGGACTCACTTATTTTTGAAAAGTTTGAGACATGCGAACCATGTCTATTGGTGCATACGCATGAAGGAACTCCATGCAGATGGATCGTTTAGACTCACTTGATTTTGAATCACTTGAGATATGCAAATCATACCACATGGACAAGATGACTGAAAAGCCTCGGTTTCAGTAAGATGGAACTAGATAGCAACTTGTTGGAAGTAACACATTTTGATGTGTGCAGTCCAATGAGTGCTGAGGCATGCAGTGAATATCGTTATGTTCTTACTTCACAGATGATTCGAGTAGATGTTGAGTATATTTACTTGATGAAACACAAGTCTGAATTATTGAATGGTTCAAGTAATTTCAGAGTGAAGTTTAAGATCTTCGTGACAAGAGGATAGAATGTCTATGATATGATCATAGAGATGAATATCTGAGTTACGAGTTTTGGCACACAATTAAGACATTCTGGAAATTGTTTCACAATTAATACCGCCTGGAACACCATAGTGTGATGGTGTGTCCGAACATCATAGTAGCACCCTATTGGATATGGTGCGTACCTTGATGTCTCTTATCGAATTACCACTATCGTTCATGGGTTAGGTATTAGAGACAACCGCACTCACTTTAATAGGGTACCACGTAATTCCGTTGAGACGACACTGTTTGGAGAAACCTAAGTTGTCGTTCCTTAAAAGTTTGGGGCTGCGACGATTATGTGAAAAAATTTCAGGTTGATAAGCTCAAACCCAAAGCGGATAAAATGCATCTTCATAGGACACCCAAAACAGTTGGGTATACCTCCTAATTCAGATCCGAAAGCAATAGGGATTGTTTCTTGAATCGGGTCCTTTTTCGAGGAAAGGGTTGTCTCGAAAATTGAGTGGGAGGATGGTGGAGACTTGATGAGGTTATTGAACCGTCACTTCAACAAGTGTGTAGCAGGGAACAGGAAGTTGTTCCTGTGGCGCCTACACCAATTGAAGTAGAAGCTTATGATAGTGATCGTGAAGTTTTGGATCAAGTCACTACCGTACCTCGTAGGGTGACAAGGATGCGTAATACTTCGGAGTGGTACAGTAATCCTATCTTGAAGGTCATGTTGCTAGACAACAATGAACCTACGAGCTATGGAGAAGCGATGGTGGGCCCAAATTCCGACAAATGGTTAGAAGCCATGAAATCCGAGATAGGATCCATGTATTAGAACAAAGCATGGACTTTGGTGGACTTTCCCGATGATCGGCAAGCCATTGAGATAAATGGATCTTTAAGAAGAAGATGGACGTGGACAGTAATGTGACCGTCTATGAAGCTCGACTTGTGGCGAAGAGTTTTTCACAAGCTCAAGGAGTTGACTACGATGAGATTTTCTCATCCGTAGCGATGCTTAAGTCCGTCGGAATCATGTTAGCATTAGCTGCATTTATGAAATCTGGCAGATGGATGTCAAGACGAGTTTCCTCACCAGTTTTCGTAAGGAAAGGTTGTATGTGATACAATCAGAAAAGTTTTGTCGATCCTAAGGATGCTAAAAGGAATGCTAGCTCCAGCGATCCTTCCATGGACTGGAGTAAGCATCTCGGAGTTGGAATATACACTTTGATAAAATGATCAAAGATTTTGGGTTTATACAAAGTTTATGAGAAACTTGTATTTCCAAATAAGTGAGTGGGAGCACTATGGAATTTCTGATGAGTATATGTTGTTGACATATTGTTGATCAGAAATGATGTAGAATTTCTAGAATGCATATAGGGTTATTTGAAAAGTGTTTTTCAATGGAAAACCTGGATTATGCTACTTGAACAATAAGCATCAAGATCTAAAGATAGATCAAAATGCTTAATAATACTTTCAAATGAGCACATACCTTGACATGATCTTGAAGGTGTTCAAGATGGATCAGTCAAAGAAGGAGTTCTTGCCTGAGTCGTAAGGTACGAAGTTAAGACTTAAAGCTCGACCATGGCAGAAAAGAGAGAAAGGACGAAGGTCGTCCCCTATGCTTTAGACGTAGGCTCTATAGTATGCTATGCTAAGTACCGCACCTGATGTGTGCCTTGCCACATGTCTGGAAGAGGGTACAAAGGTGATCAAGGAATGGATCACCAGATAGCGGTCAAAATTATCCTTAGAGGAATAAGGATTTGTTTCTCGATTATGGAGGTGATAAAGAGTTCGGCGTAAAGGGTTACGACGATGCAAGCTTTAACACCTATCCGAATGACTCTGAGTAGAAAACCGGATACGTATAGTGGAGCAACCATTTGGAAAAGCTCCAAGTGGAGCGTGGAAGCAACATTTACAATATGACCTAGAGATTTGCGAAGTACATACGGATCTGAATGTTGCAGATCCGTTGACTAAAACCTCTCTCACAAGCAAAACATGATCAAACCCCAGAACTCATTGAGTCTTAATCACATGATGATGTGAACTAGTTTAGTGACACTAGTAAACTCTTTGGATGTTGGTCACATGGCGATGTGACCTGTGAGTGTTAATCACATGGCGATGTGAACTAGATTATTGACTCTAGTGCAAGTGGGAGACTGTTGGAAATATGCCCTAGAGGCAATAATAAATTAGTTATTATTATATTTCGTTGTTCATGATAATCGTTTATTATCCATGCTATAATTGTATTGATAGGAAACTCAAATACATGTGTGGATACATGGACAACACCATGTCCCTAGTAAGCCTCTAGTTGACTAGCTCGTTGATCAATAGATGGTTACGGTTTCCTGACCATGGACATTGGATGTCGTTGATAACGGGATCACATCATTAGGAGAATGATGTGATGGACAAGACCCAATCCTAAGCCTAGCACAAAGATCGTAGTTCGTATGCTAAAGCTTTTTTAATGTCAAGTATCATTTCCTTAGACCATGAGATTGTGCAACTCCCGGATACCGTAGGAATGCTTTGGGTGTACCAAACGTCACAACGTAACTGGGTGGCTATAAAGGTACACTACAGGTATCTCCAAAAGTGTCTGTTGGGTTGGCACGAATCGAGACTGGGATTTGTCACTCCGTGTAAATGGAGAGGTATCTCTGGGCCCACTCGGTAGGAAATCATCATAATGTGCACAATGTGACCAAGGGGTTGATCACGGGATGATGTGTTACGGAACGAGTAAAGAGACTTGCCGGTAACGAGATTGAACAAGGTATCGGTATACCGACGATCGAATCTCGAGCAAGTACAATACCGCTAGACAAAGGGAATTGTATACGGGATCAATTGAGTCCTTGACATCGTGGTTCATCCGATGAGATCATCGTGGAACATGTGGGAGCCAACATGGGTATCCAGATCCCGCTGTTGGTTATTGACCGGAGAACGTCTCGGTCATGTCTACATGTCTCCCGAACCCGTAGGGTCTACACACTTAAGGTTCGATGACGCTAGGGTTATAAAGGAAGTTTGTATGTGGTTACTGAATGTTGTTCGGAGTCCCGGATGAGATCCCGGACATCACGAGGAGTTCCGGAATGGTCCGGAGGTAAAGATTTATATATGGAAAGTTGTTGTTCGGGTTCCGGAAAAAGTTCGGGTTTTTTCGGTATTGTACCGAGAAGCTTCCAGAAGGTTCCGGAGGATTCCGGAGGGGTCCGGAGGTCCGGAAATTGTGCCACCACGTCCAATACAGTAGCATGGGCTGTAGGGGGGCGCCCTAGCCTTAATGGGCCAGGGGCACCAGCTCCCCCAAGGCCCATGCGCATGGGAAGGGGAAAACCCTAAGGGGGAGGGCCTCCACTTGACTTGGGAGGCACTCCTCCCCCCCTTGGCCGCCGCCCCCTCCTCAGATTGGATCTGAGGGGGCCGGCCCCCCTCTCCCTTGCCCCTATATATATGTGGGGGGTGGGAGGGCAACCGCACCACAAGTTCTGGCGCAGCCCTCCCCCTCTCCCAAGTACTCCTCCTCTCCCACGGTGCTTGGCGAAGCCCTGCAGGATTGCCACGCTCCTCCATCACCACCACGCCGTTGTGCTGCTGCTGGATGGAGTCTTCCTCAACCTCTCCCTCTCTCCTTGCTGGATCAAGGCATGGGAGACGTCACCGGGCTGTACGTGTGTTGAACGCGGAGGTGCCGTCCGTTCGGCACTAGGATCTCCGGTGATTTGGATCACGACGGGTACGACTCCTTCAACCCTGTTCTCCTGAACGCTTCCGCTTAGCGATCTACAAGGGTATATAGATGCACTCTCCTTCCCTCGTTGCTGGTTTCTCCATAGATAGATCTTGGTGACACGTAGGAAAATTTTGAATTTCTGCTACGTTCCCCAACACTACACTATTCTGAAAGGCTTGAAGCTAATTAACGAGCATTGCGCCTTTTTTATTTTTAATAACTTATTAGAACTCTGGACTTCTTGTGTTACGGCAAAAACTGGATGCACTTCGTATACAAACTGGACACTCTCTTTCAAAGTATCAGGGCCGGTTTCGGAGAAAACTCATCTGTTACACCGGCACTTCCTTTTTTAAACTTATTACAACTCCAGACTTTTTTGCATTCAGTATGCACCATTCTAAGCCACGTCATCAATTTTCAACTCTTTCTGACATCATTTGCTCACCTAGCACGAACCGGTACTAAAGAGGTTGTGGCAGGGCTAAAAAGAAAAAAACTATATAAAAAAATTACTCAAAAATAAATAAAAGAAAATAAATAATGCAGAAAAGAAAAAAATTATATAAAGCAAAAATATTCACAAAGAAACTAAATACAGCAAAAAAAACTACTCAGAAATAAATAGAAGAAAACAAATAAAGCAGAAAAGAAAAACTATATAAAAAAATTACTCAAAAATAAATAGAAGAAAATAAATAATGCAGAAAGGAAAAAAATATATATAAAGCAAAAATATTCACAAAGAAACTAAATACAGCAAAAAAAAACTATTCAGAAATAAATAGAAGAAAACAAATAAAGCAGAAAAGAAAAAACTATATAAAAAATTACTCAAAAATAAATACAAAAAAATAAATATTGCAGAAAAGAAAAAAACATAAAAAAATTGTTGGGGCGCTTCCTGGTGGGCCTGCCAGACCTAGGGTGTGCAAATTTAGGCCCAGAAGGGCCAGTAGGCTCACAGGGCAGCGTGCCGGAGTTAGGCCCAGAAGCCTGCTATATAGAGGAGTTTGAAAGGGCAGCCGCGGCTGGGTTTATAAATCAGTGCGGCTGCCCTTCGCGCGGCGAGGTGGGACTAAAAATAGTGCACCGCGGGTGGCAGCGCACGACCTTTAGTACCGGTTGGTGGCTCCAACCGGTACTAATGGTTGTCCTTTAGTACCGGTTGGTGGCTCCAACCGGTACTAAAGGCCCTCGTTTCCCGCCGCTTGGCCTGGCCAAAATTGGCCTTTAGTACCAGTTGGTGGCTTCAACCGGTACTAAAGGCCCCTCCTATAAATACTGCACTTATGCAAAATCAGTTCCATCGTTGACCACTTCTCCACTTTTCTTCTCGCGCTATCGCCGACGACGATGCGCCGTCGCCCCCGCCGTCCTCGATCGCCGCCCCCGCTGCACGTACGTCGTCGCCGTCCCCGCCGCCCGTCGTCGTCGTCCCTGTCGTCCCTGCGCGCCCCCGCCGCCCGTCCTCGTCG
>NC_041389.1:10038240-10044092 GCF_002162155.2 Triticum dicoccoides
GCCCTCGCCACCCCCGCGGCCCGTCGTCGCCGCCCCCGCCGCCCATACACCCGCTCGTCGTACCCACACACACACATACACACACACACATACACACACACACGCATACACACACATACACACACATGTACGTACACACATACACACACACACATACACACACACACACAACACACACATGTTGTGCCTCAGGGGATCGAGACTAAAGGTCGCATGTCAATTGTTAGCTTACGGCCAAGATATCCTGCATTGCACATGAGTGCATTCAGGATTTCTAGAAGCGATGAATGCTTAATAGTGAAAGATTGGAGGAAAATTGTTAACGATCGCAGAGAAGTACTAGGGGGCAACAATGAGTAGCGCAACCCACGATTAGGAGACAGGTTCATCTGCATGCTTCAGTATGATGAATCAGGAGAGCTATACATGTTCTATGCTATTTTACCTGAGAGAGAGCAGCAGGAGTGATTAGCTAGTTCATGCTCTTAGTACTTGTCCTTTCATGTTCGTGTTCTTCGTTCTGAACTTAATCTCAAAGAGTGATTTGCTTTTGTGGTGTTATATATGAACACTTATAATATCATGACAATCATGTTGAACTCGATGATATTTTTGCTTCTGGTACAAGTGAATGTTTCTTCTTTAAGCTAGTCTTGGTGGTGATTAGATAGCGGTAATGATTATGATGATTAAATAGTGATAATGGCGACTACGATGATTTTTAGCTAGCTAGCTAGAGTATATATATACTCATGTTGATGATATGATGCAAGAGTTTTTATATTAATATGATGATATCATGATGAGTTATTATATCATTTAATGAAAGAAACCACAGATTAGTTTCAGCTGGATGGATCCTACCTAAATGATCAAGTATATATGCCATATCCATATATATTATACTTGATCACCTAATCGGGTGATCAAGTATAATATGGATATGGATTTAACAGTTCATTATAATGTAAAACAATCACTAAATTAAATTGAAAACACAAAATTAAAGGAAAAATTAAAAAAAAACCAAACATACTAAAGCCCTACGCGCAGCTGGGCCTGGCTCGTGCCACGTGTTTGCACTTTGAATTTTTGTCCAAAAGGACCGGCTTCTGAGTCAAATTGACGAAAAAGACTACCTCTGAAAACAATTGACAAAAGAGACCGGCTCGGCCCTGGCGGCAGGCGCGTCAGCCGACACGTGGCACCTGCCGCCACACGCGAAGGCGGCAGCACCTGCTGCCACACACGAAGGCGGCAGCACCTGCCGCCACGGTAGTAGGCGGCAACCTTGAAATTACGGGAAACCGGGCGAGGCTAGCTGTTGCAACGGAACAACATGTGTTTGATAGGCCCTGCCACTACAGACCATGGCGGCAGGCAGGTCTCCAGCAGCAGCTACTGGCTCTCGTTCCGCTCTTTGTTCTTCCTGTGTTGTTAGCAATTATGAAATAGACATGTTTGACTGAGATTTGAATCAATTTAAAGGTCGATTTTGAAGATGCTACAGTTGAAGAAAAGATAGATCAAGGTAAGATGTATCCATTTTTGTGTTTTTCGCTCACATCCATGGTAGTTATGTACTGTATGATTAGTCTCTAACTTTGTATTCTCTGCTGTAGTTGGCATTCGATAATAATTCTTTGGAGTGTTTTGGAGCATTTGGAAAGTACAAAACGATCATGTATGTAAGCGAAAAACATAAAAATGGATAGATCTTAACTTGATCTATCTTTTCTTCAACTGCAATATTTTCAAAATCAGCCTTCAAATTGATTTAAATCTCAGTCAAATGTGCCTATATTCACATTTGCTAACACCGAGTAAACTAGAGAACAGACAGACGTGCTGCTGCCGGAGACATGCCGCCACGGGGTGTGGCGGCAGGGCCCACCAACCCATCCAAAATTCCGTTGCATCAGCTCGCCTCGCCTGGTATCCCGTAATTCCAAGGTTGCCGCCTGCTGCCGTGGCGGCAGGTCCTGCCGCCTCCGCGCGTGGCTGCCGGTCTTTTCTGTCTATTGTTTTCAGAGGCAGTCTTTTTCGTCAATTCGAATCAGCAGCCGGTCCTTTTGGACAAAAATTCTTTGCACTTTAGCGCCGGTTCGTGACGAACCGGTACTAAGGGGGGGGGGGCTTTAGTCCCCACTTTTTAGTGCCGGTTGGCGAACCGGCAGTAAAGGCCGTCACGAACCGGCACTAAAGGCCGGTTCTGCACTAGTGGTGGTAAATGGCGGTAGACCCAAGCGAGGAGCCGCTCGTCCTTGTCGGGCTCCGCCTGCATCCCGCGGCGGTGGCATGGACTGCTCAGCCGCGTCCCTGTCCCTTGCCCGCTGCCTCACGCGGCGGGCGGCGGGCGTCTGTGATTCCGGCGTGTGCGTCCGGGCCGGTGTAAAGATGCTCATAGATCGTACATGTGTTGACTTCTTAAAAGATAGTGACATTTATGGGTAAATACCAATAAATTTCACATCAAGGTATGTACATACAGTGAAATATCTTGATTATGTACTGTTTGTTACGGGGATTTGGGTATGCACTTAAAAGTATCTTGGACTATGTAGGTATCTTATAAAACCTAAAACAAATCATTGGGCATATATGTAAACAAGTACAAGTGTTCGACTATTTTTAACGAGACTAGTAGAATTGTTTAAGCAAATAAATTGTTTATGAAAGAATGAATAGCATGCATCTATTTTTGGAAACTAATCTTCAAATAATGGTCGTGGCTGTACTAGTCATCAATACTCCCTCTGTCCTGAATTATTTACCGCGGAAATGTATAGAAATGGATGTATTTAAAACTAAAAATATGTCTAGATACAACCATTTTTAAGACAAGTAATTCGGGACGTAGGGAGTAGTATGCAATTTTTTGGAAACTAATCTAAAATGAGTGGCTGTGGAGGTACTAGTGCATGCAAGCAGAATATGAAAAGCAAGATATTTGGAAGGTAATACTCGGTAGTGATTATTTGCAAGAAGAAAATGCGTTAACGGGCTGGATCCAGAACAAGGTGCCCCAGACATATAATATAGTCCCTCCATCCCTTTGAGTAAGGCGTAAACGCTTTCCAAAATCCAAAAAATACACAATATATATTTTTGTGACTGGAAATTTATACCAATGAGAAGTTCTTTCGGATTTGAATTCAGCGGTATAACTTTTATGACATATAAGATACATTTGGTCGGTCTAGTTTCTGGTCAAAGTTAGTTTTGGGATGTGTGTGCGCCTTATTCATTGGAATGGTGGGAGTAGGTAATAATATAGATTTGATTGTTTTGTCTGATCATTAGTTCAAAACCTGGTTACCTGATATTAATAGTGTGTATTTTATGTCAGCATAGACGACATATGTACCACTAGCTTCATACTCGTACATATCTGATACACACAAACTCCGATTCGAACAATCAATGATCATGATTAATCCGCCGAGACAATGTAATCTCACGACAATAAAGACATCAGATCTTCTCGGATAATAATCTGCTAAAAAGAGACAAAGAACAATATTGTCTCCGACAAAAAGAGAAAGAGAGGATCGATTATTTGTTTATTGATCCACGCCTTAGATAGATTAGGACTGTATGTTTTCAGCGACGGCGTCGAGTGATCTGCAGAGGACGCACTTGCAGACAGATTCGTCACAAATCCCGCCACAATAGCCATTATCGACGCACGTCTCGGCACAGGCTTGGGCGGCGCAGGCCGGAACTCTGGCTGGGGGGCCGTCCCAATGCAAATCCCTGCTTGCACCAACATCTATATGCGTAGGAAGAAAAAAAATGGAGGTTTTGTCATAAGATAAGAGGTACTATACATAGTACTTACAGAAACTACAAATTACGATCTTTTAGAATCGTACGGGAAGACGCAAGGAGCAGCGCCGACACCAATACCAGGACGATGATCTTGAAAGCCATGATCGGCCAAGGAGTGGAAGTACAGAACGATATATAGTAGTAGTAGCTAGGTTGTATGAGAGGAAGCAATGCACGGTCTACTAGTTCAGCGTGTGTATTTATAGAGAGGCACAAGCGGTATCCGTACGTATGGAAATATATCCTGGATATGCAATTTAGGAAATATTTTGATGTTAACCTTAAGAGAAGATAGCGTTAATGATACTAATAGTGACCTTCCTCTTATTGGTAATATTTACTACTCCCTCCGTCCCATAATATATATAAGAACGTTTTTGCCACTACACAGTGGCAAAAACAGTCTTATATATATTATGAAACGGAGTGAGTAATTCATAAAGATTTGGGGTGGTCGACGCTGATGGCATTGGGCGACTCCTAGTGATCTCCGTTGACCGTTGCTTCCCATCGGACTACATCTAGGCCGAAAATACGATTGCTTTCACCAGGAGTGTGCAATGCTCCAGTCAAACATGCAGTTTGTGAGACAGCTTGCGTACAGGATTTTGCATTAGTTATGACTAATTTGTTTTCAAACAACTTCTTCCTCAAATCAACGCATGTCATACACCTGCCGGATGAGATCTGTCGTACATATAGTGGAGTTTCTACACAGATTTCAAGGGTGAGAGTCCTTACTTCCGAAATGGAATGGCTGTGTGAACGACCGTCTTGAATCCAAAATTTTAATTTGCTTCGTCCAGTTAACCTTTCTGTTTCCGATTCTAAAACATTACTTATTTTTTCTTTCAACTTGCTTCCATGGCAACTAATTAAAGATGAGTGCTTCGCTTAACTAGCAGGTAGTGCGCGGCATGCCGCCGCGCCTCACTGGTTCGTCTGGGAATTGCCGAAGCGTTGCAAGATTTTTATTGAACTCAACATATATTGAGTAAATTTGGTAATACAGAGCACAAGTGAGAAAATATAGTGAAACAAGAAACTATTGGTAAAAGCTATATTTTAAGGCAACCCATGAGATTTATGTTAACTTGACTATATGAAATCCAAAGAACTATCATTAAAATCAATATTTTAGAGTTAACCTAGGAGAACTTGCAAAATCTCTGTGTGTTGCCACAGACTAACAAAAAATGTGCAAATACAAGCATGGAATTAATTTCCTCTCTCAGTATATAAAGACTCAAAAGGCATATCCATATAATCTCGGTCATCAAACAATATCAATCCAACGACCTAAATTGATCCATAAACGCCCAACATGTTTAGCCTGCAATTAATATCATATCATATATAGCGTCAATGCAATCACAAAATGGACGCATAAATTGATGTCCTGCCTAATATAAGCATGGAATTAATTTCTTCTCAAATTGAGATCCTTTTGTATGTCTTTTAGGAAGGTAATCTCACATATATGTTGTGATTTTGAATTCTTAGTTACATAATATTTACGTAATTGAATTTAATTTGCCACCTGCCAAAGCAAGCACAAAAAACCAAAAGAAGGGTCGGACTAATCAGTTTGAGTTTTAGTGGAACGGTGAAAACTAGCATGGGGTGGTGGTGGTGGGAGGTGGAGGCGAAAATAAACCATGGAGACAAAAATAAACCATGCTGACCACCAACTCCCTTTTCTCCACTCCTAATCTCTACTCCTAATGGAGCAGTTGGTAGCCTGGTACTTCGGTTTTATTTTTGTCCGGTTTTATTTCCTCCCACCTCCAACCACTCCTCCCACTGATTTGAAGGTCAAAGGGGACGAGGGCATATGGCAGAGCCCTCGATGGTACGCTGGGTGAAGTGGTGGAGGTGGATGCACTTGAAATAGGCCACACGATGAATGAATTCCTGCACGTACGAGTCAAACTTCCATATAACAGAAGGCTCCAGAAGGAGGTCACACTTGAATATAAGGTCAAAGGGGTAGTGAATCTCTACTCCTAATGGAGCAGTTG
>NC_041389.1:10044643-10077115 GCF_002162155.2 Triticum dicoccoides
GAATATAAGGTCAAAGGGGTAGTGAATCGCTACTCCTAATGGAGCAGTTGGTAGCCTGGTACTTCGGTTTTATTTTTTTCCGGTTTTATTTCCTCCCACCTCCAACCACCCCTCCCACTGATTTGAAGGTCAAAGGGGACGAGGGCATATGGCAGAGCCCTTGGTGGTATGCTGGGTGAAGTGCTGGAGGTGGATGCACCTGAAATAGGCCACACGATGAATGAATTCCTGCGCGTATGAGTCAAACTTCCATATAACAGAAGGCTTCAGAAGGAGGTCACACTTGAATATAAGGTCAAAGGGGTAGTGAAGCAAAGCAAATTTCGGTTGAAATATGAACGAGTCCCGCACTTTTGCTTTCACTGTGGTTTCATGGGGCATGACAAACTGGCTTGTGAGAAGAAGCTTTCGGGTATCCCTACCAAAGCCTATGACTCTACACTTAGATGCTCGCCCTTCAAAAAGTTTGATCATAGGTCAGCGTACACACCCTCTCCGGGTCAGCCTAAAGCTAAGCGTTCCCCCATGATTGTCTTTCTGTGTGAAACCAGGCAAAAGGAGGAGAACATGAAGAGGGTCCGAGCCAAGCTGGGCCTTAAGGGTTTTTGTGGAGTGGATAGTGATGGTTTGAGTGGTGGTTTGGCCTTGTACTGGAGTGAAGAATGTGTGGTAAACATTTTGGAAAAGGATGATAGATTCATTGATATAGCTATTAAGGTCCGGGAGGGTGCACCGGAATGGAGAGCTACCTTTGTGTATGGAGAGCCACGGGTGGAAAACAGACACCTAATGTGGGCTAAGTTACGGAGACTGAAAACTACTAATAATCTGCCATGGTTGGTAATTGGAGACTTTAACGAAGCTATGTGGGACTTTGAGCACTTTTCGATCACGCCATGAGCGGAAGCGCAAATGGTAGCCTTCAGGGACATGTTGGAGGTGTGTGAGCTTGTGGATCTTGGGTTCACAGGCCTCCCGTTCACTTAAGATAACAGACGAGGCAGATCGTCTAATGTTAAGGTGAGACTCGATCGGGCAGTGGCCACAAATGATTGGCGCAATTTGTTCGCCTTTGCTGCAATAGAGCATATACCATCTCCATGCTCTGATCATCTTGCGGTGTTTCTTAAGGGAGAGCCGGACCCTGGCTCGGTGAGGGGGAGGTGTAGACGATACGAAGTTTTTTGGGAACGGGACTCAGCCTTGCCAAAGGTGGTGGAAGATGCATGGGGAGCTGTAGGTGTGATCCAGAACTTCTCACAATTGAGAGAAGCCCTATCTAAAACCATGACAGCTTTAGGGTCGTGGAGCAAAAAGTTTGGCAATGTGACTAGAGAGCTTGCGAAGTCAAGAAGCCAACTGGAAGAGCTTATGCATATGAATGCGGACAGGGAAGAGATAAGAAGAGTGATGGATAAAATGAATGAACTGTTATATCAGGAAGAGATGTTGTGGATGCAGAGATCGCGGATTTCCTGGCTTAAAGAGGGAGATCGTAATACATAGTATTTTCAAAGCAAAGCAGTTTGGAGAGCGAGGAAGAATAAAATTAGGGAACTGTCAGACAGCATTGGAACAGTTCACACGGAGTTTTCAGCTATGAGTAGGATCGCTACTGAATATTTCCACAAGATCTTTGCCGCGGATACTACCCTAGATGCAAGAGGGGTGGTGGATTTGTTTGAGCGAGTGGTGTCGCCGGCTGATAACGATAGGCTGTGTGCGCCATTCACGGACAAGGAGATATCGGATGCGTTGTTTCAGATCGGGCCTTTGAAGGCACCAGGCCCCGGTGGCTTCCCCGCGAGGTTTTTCCAACGGAACTGGAATACTGTTAAGGAGGGAGTGATGGCTGCGGTTAGGGACTTTTTCAGCATTGGACATATGCCCGACGGAGTTAATGATACATCGATTGTGCTCATCCCAAAAATATCTAACCCCTCACGTATGTCAGACTACAGACCGATAAGTCTTTGTAATGTGAGCTATAAGGTAATTTCCAAGTGCTTAGTTAATCGTTTACGGCCTTTGTTGGATGATATAATTTCGGTGGAGCAAAGTGCCTTTATCCCTGGCAGGATGATTACAGATAACGCTTTGGTTGCCTTTGAGTGCTTACACTATATAAAACAGGAGAAGGATCCTACAAAAAGTTTTTGTGCATATAAGTTGGACTTATCTAAAGCTTATGATCGGGTTGATTGGGCTTTCTTGAAGCAAGTGATGCAAAGGTTGGGTTTCTCTCAGCAATGGATTGACTGGATAATGGCGTGTGTCACGTCGGTGAGATACTCAGTAAAATTAAATGGAACTTTCCTGGATTCATTTGCACCGTCGCGTGGGCTGCGGAAAGGAGACCCACTCTCTCCATTCTTATTCTTATTTGTGGCAGATGGTCTTTCAGCTATTCTGAGAAGCAGGGTGCAGGCTGGAGTTATTTCACCCGTGAAAATTTGTAGAAGAGCACCAGGCATATCCCACTTGTTGTTTGCAGATGACACTATGTTGTTTTTCCAGGCTTCAAGGGATCAAGCAGAGCAGGTTAAAGCAAGCTACGACCACGGGCCAAAGTCTGAATTACAACAAGTGCTCGGTGTTTTTTGGTGCAGCGTGCCCGGTCACGGTACAAGAGCAGGTACGGGATGTCCTCAAAGTTACAAGTTTAGTGTTTGAAGAGAAGTACTTGGGACTCCCCACCCCCGAGGGATGCATGTCTAAAGGAAAGTTCCAAAATCTTCAAACAAGTCTGACCAAAAGACTTGTTTAGTGGGGTGATGGTTATCTGGCGCAAGCGGGAAGAGAGGTTCTTATCAAGTCTGTTGCACAAGCATTACCCACTTACCTAATGAGTGTTTTCAAGTTACCGTTCTCGGTGTGTGACGACCTGACTAGAATGGTTAGAAATTTCTATTGAGGGTTGGAGAAGGGCAAGAGGAAGGTTCATTGGAAGGGATGGGATCATCTTATGCAACCCAAAGAGAGGGAGGGTGTCGGTTTTCGAGACTTTCGTCTATTTAACCAAGCCCAGTTGGCTCGACCGGCCTGGAGACTATTAACAAGGCCTGAGAGTTTGTGTGCATGTTTGCTTAAATCAAAATACTACCCGGTTGGCAAGCTCGAAGACACGGTGTTTTCTGGTAATGCTTCTTCATCCTGGTCGGCTATTAGTCATGGTTTGGAGCTATTGAAGAAAGGATTGATATGGAGAGTGGGCAATGGAAGAAGCATTCGAGTGTGGAGGGACAGTTGGATTCCACGGCCCTTTTCTTATAAACCGATCTCACGGCAGGGCGTGTGTCGTATTCGCTATGTGTCCGACTTGTTGAATGAAAATGGGTCTTGGGAGGTTCAGACTCTCAACCAATATTTCATGCATGCAGATGTGTTGGAGATCTTGAAAATCAGAGTCTCCCCGAGGCGAGAAGAAGATGTCATTGCGTGGGGGCCTGACAAATTCGGTGTCTTCTCTGTGAAAAGTGCTTATCACTTGGCGTTTGACGAGGCTCATAGGCTACTGCTGCGTCAACTAGTTCAGCACCGTCGGGAGCAAGAAGCTGTTGGAAGTTTATTTGGAATTGTGGTGTCCCGCCTACAGTGGCTAATTTTGCATGGAGGGTTGCGACTGATGGGCTGCCAACATGGAAAAACAAGCATAAGATTGGACTGGAAACTACAAATGTCTGCCCAGTTTGTGGGCTTGAGACGGAGGACAACTTTCACCCATTTTTGAACTGTCAATTTGGCAGAGATCTATATGTAAAAATGGCGAAAATATGGAGACTTCCTCAACTACAATCAATAATAAATTGTGGGAAGGAGTGGCTACTACAGTTACTAGCACAGAGAAATGAGATGGAAAGATGTATGCTTCTTCTTGTTTTCTGGCAGAGTTGGTATATACGCAATGAGGTGGTGCATCACAAACCGGCTCCGCTAATGGACGTGTCGGTTAGGTTCCTCCAGGGCTATATGGACTCACTATTGGCCATCAAAAATGACAATGGAGCTGATCCAGGGAAAGGTAAAGCTAATACTACATTGCATACCAGGGTCCAGGCGGTTAGTCATAATGTCATGTTGCCTAGATGGATAAAACCTAATCAGGGATGGACAAAACTGAACATGGATGGTGCGTTTGTGTCAACCAATGAAGCTGGAGCGGGCATGATATTGCGGGACGAATCAGGAAAAATCATCTTCTCAGCTTGGAGGGCATTATTATCTTGCAGAGATGCGTTGGAGGCGGAATTATGTGCCTGTTTGGAGGGATTGTCGTCCTCGATACAACACACAACTTTGCCGATCCAGGTCGAGTTGGACTCAATGGTTACGGTGTCTATGATCACATGTGGAGCTATCGATCGATCGGTTTATTCTTCGTTGGTGAATGAGATTAGAGAGTTGGTGAATTCACATCAAATTTGTATTACTCATGTCGCTCGCTCGCAGAATAAAGCGAGTGACAAGTTAGCTGCTTTTGGTCGTCTTAATAATAGGACTATGACTTGGTTAGGATCAGGTCCTCCTGAAGTTTTGGAGTTAGTTGATGAGGATTGTAATGAGACCTTGATTGAGTAATACAAAGTTTGAATTCGCAAAAAAAAGCGTGGGATCAGCTTCTCGCTGGGAAGTGCAGGTTCAGCAACTAACAACGAACATGCAAGGTCTAGTGGAAGCAGCAGGCCAGGACAGGGAGAAGTGGCACCACAGAGGGTTGACGCTCATGACAATTTTGAACATGCAGAATTACGAGGCTCGATTGTAGCTAACCAGACTTTGGCAAGGGAGGTAGTGTAGAAAGATATAGGATGCAACTCATTGTATTCCATGGAGTAGGTTACAATATATACATGAGATGTCTTGCATGATAAGGTAACTAATCCTACCATATCTCTAGGAGTTAGCTATACAAGGCTAGAGAAGATAAGACTAGCAATACAAGATATGTCACGTTCAACACCTCCCCCCTCGCGCAGTCAAAGCGTCGGCGTAGGCGATGCAAAGACTGGAACGAAACTCCTGGAATGCAGCGGTTGGAAGCCCCTTGGTCATAATGTCGGCAAACTGCTGGGTGGTCGGTACATGAAGAACACGAAGCTGACCCAACTGTACCTTCTCGCGGACGAAGTGAACATCAAGTTCAATATGCTTGGTGCGCTTGTGCTGCACTGGGTTGGCCGCGAGATAGGTGGCCGAAACATTATCACAATAAACCACCGTATCTTTCAGAATGGAAACCCGAAGTTCGCCAAGTAGCTGACGGAGCCAACATGTCTCGGCAACAACATTGGCGACGGCACAGTACTCGGCCTCGGCACTCGAGCTGTTGACGGTGGGCTGCCGCTTGGAGGACCAAGAGATGAGAGAGTCACGGCGGGATCCCGATGTGGACCGTCGAGTGTCTGGACAGCCAGCCCAATCCGCATCAGTGTAAGCGAGCAGCTCGGTGGAGGTAGAGGCACGAAGACGAAGTCTGAAGATCGGTGTGCCACGAATATACCGAAGAATGCGCTTGACCAAGGACCAGTGAACATCACGGGGCGAGTGCATATGCAAGCAAACTTGCTGCACCACAAACTGAATGTCTGGTCTGGTGAGCGTGAGGTACTGAAGAGCACCAACAATACTGCGGTAGAGAGCGGCATCTGTGGCAGGTTGCCCAGCAGTGGCAGAAAGCTTTGGCTTGGCCTCGGCAGGGGTGGCAGCAAGCTTACAGTCGGTCATACCAGCACAATCCAGAAGATCAAGAACATATTGTCCTTGATGTAGAAAAAATCCGGAGGCATCACGTCGCACATTAATGCTGAGGAAGAAGTGCAATGCGTCCAAGTCCTTCAGCCGAAACTCAGAACCAAGACGACCGATGATGTCGCGAAGTATGTCCGCGCGAGAGGCGGTGATGACAATATCGTCAACATATAAGATAAGCATGGCGAAATGATCAGCTCGATGAAGCACAAATAGTGACGTGTCCGAGGTGGTGCTGCGAAACCCAAGAGCAGTGAGGAACGCTGCAATGCGGTGATACCAAGCACGAGCCGCCTGCTTCAGACCATAGAGAGACTGTGAGAGCAAGCAGACATCATCAGGTCGAGTGGGATCAACAAAACCAGTGGGCTGCTAACAAAGAACACGCTCCTGGAGATGAAAATAAAGGAACACGTTGTTGATGTCGAGCTGATGAGCAAGCCAATGACGAGATGCAGCAAGCTGAAGGACAACACGAATCATGGCGGGTTTGAAAACCAGAGAAAAGGTCTCCGACAAATCAACACCGGCACGTTGTGTGAGGGAGTCCCGGACTAGGGGGTGTCCGGATAGCCGAACTATCATGGTCGGCCGGACTCCAAGATTATGAAGATACAAGATTGAAGACTTCGTCCCGTGTCTGGATGGGACTTTCCTTGGCGTGGAAGGCAAGCTTGGCGATACGGATATGTAGATCTCCTACCGTTGTAACCCACTTTGTGTAACCCTAGCCCTCTCCGATGTCTATATAAACCGGATGGCTTTAGTCCATAGGACGAACAACAATCGTACCATAGGCTAGCTTCTAGGGTTTAGCCTCCTTGATCTCGTGGTAGATCCACTCTTCACTAGTAGAAAAGGGGGCAATGGTCCAGGCCGATCCAGCCCATTAGTCCTGGTTCAATCCAGAACCGGGACCAATGGGGGCATTGGACCCGGTTCTTGAGCCCAGGGGGGCGGCCGGGCCACGTGGGCCATTGGTCCTGGTTCGTCTGGACCTTTTGGTCCCGGTTGGCAGGACGAACCGGGACCAATGTGCCTTGCTCCTGGCCCACCACTATTGGTCCCGGTTCGTGGCACGAACCGGGACCAAAGGCTTCCCTTTAGTCCTGGTTCATGCCACGAACCGGGACCAATTAATTGCCTATATATACCCCGCGAGCAGAGCACTCTCACTGCTCTGTTTTTCGTGGCCGGCGAGGAGAGAGCTTTGTGTTGCTCTAGCTCACCTCCTATGCACACGAGGTGTTCTATGGAATGCCCGAGCCACACTACCTAAGCTTTCTCCTCTCCAAGCTCCACCTCCAAGCTCCATTTTTCTCAATATTTGTCTAGGTTTAGCGGTTTGTCACGTCCCGTCCCCGTCCTCACCGCCGTCGATCGCCCGCGTCGCCGGCACCACCGTGGTGAGCCTCTTGTTCTTATCTTCTTTCTGAAAGGAAAAAAAACTCTTACTTGTATGTTTATATAGATACTTGTATAATTTTCTTACTTTTATTATTGCATCTTATATAGTGCGATGGTTTTGGTATCCGCCCCCGTCGGCCCTCGTCCTGTCTATGATTCAGATGTGGTATATATTATCTTTTCATAACTATTGGTTCATTTATTGTTTATGACAATTATGCCGACCAACGTGACATAGATTTTATTTATCTAGGAGGTTGTTGAACCGGAAATTCCAACCGACCCTATTGTCGAGAGGTTAAATTTAGTTGAAGAAGAAAACAATTTGTTGAAGGAAAAAATTAGAAAAATTGAGGAGGAGAAGATGATATTAGAGTTGCATGTTGCGGATGTCGTCGATGATGACAAGATCAAGATGGATGCAATGCACTTGAAGATTAGGAAGATTAGAAAATATGCCATTCATACCGAGGCTTGGTATCATTATGCCGTTGGATTAGTTGTTACATTGGTTGCGATTATGATCGCATTTGTTTTCGCATTGAAATGTTTTACATAGTTTCAGTGTATGGTTTAATTAATTTAGATGCTTTGCAGAGCTTTATGTTGTTAGATGAGAACTATGTATGTACTTTGGTTTTAATGTGATGATGAACTTCTATTAATTTGGTCACTTAATTATATAATGCACGCAGATGAACCAGCAATGGATGTACGGTTCAAGACACACCTCCGAGTACATTAAGGGCGTGCATGATTTTCTCGAAGTGGCTGAGGCAAACAAGCAGAATGGTTTTATGTGTTGTCCATGCCCTGTATGTGGGAATACGAAGTCTTACTCTGACCGGAAAATCCTCCACACCCACCTGCTTTACAAGGGTTTCATGCCACACTATAATGTTTGGACGAGGCATGGAGAAATAGGGGTTATGATGGAAGATGGCGAAGAAGAAGAGTACGATGACAACTATGTGCCCCCTGAATACGGTGATGCTCCTGAAGATCAAGAGGAACCAGACGATGTGCATGATGATGCTGCAACGGGCGAAGCTGTTGAAGATCAAGAGGAACCAGACGATGTGCCCGATGATGATGATCTCCTCGGGTCATTGTCGATGCAAGGACGCAATGCGAAAGTCAAAAGGAGAAGCTGAAGTTCGATCGCATGCTAGAGGACCACAAAAAAGGGTTGTACCCCAATTGCGAAGATGGCAACACAAAGCTGGGTACCGTACTAGAATTGCTGTAGTGGAAGGCAGAGAACGCTGTGCCTGACAAAGGATTTGAGAAGCTACTTAAAATATTGAAGAAGAAGCTTCCAAAGGATAACGAATTGCCCGACAGTACATACGCAGCAAAGAAGGTCGTATGCCCTCTAGGATTGGAGGTGCAGAAGATACATGCATGCCCTAATGACTGCATCCTTTGGTCATCCACCTCCGGAGGAGAAGGTAGATCTGGTGAAAGCAAAGAGCACTATCGATGCCCTGAGGAAACCACCAAAGTCTCCGCTGAGAACCAACTATGAGCGCATTACTGAATAGACATATCTCCAAGCCCAGCGGTCGGGAACTACTGTCAGTGCTAAAAGGTCAAAACAACGAGCAAAGGGGAAAAAATTGCGCAGCTCGGCGAACAAGCACAACAATCGTGCCCCCCGCTCAATGTGTCTAATGCTCCGGGGACGGTGGCCGGTTATGGCAATCTTGACGATTACCTGCCTGACGATGCACTTCCTGATTTCTTGAAGGTGGACGGACATAGATACGAGTACGGGAAGCCTCTCGTCAAAGATGAAAAATCTCTGACAACAATGATGCGAAGATTCCATAATTGGTACATGGAAACCTGCAGAGAGTCTGATGGTAAGAATGCTTTGTATCTGCATATTAAAGAGGAGCACGATCTCATTGCAAATGATCTGTTGACTGTTCCATTTGAGGAGTTCTTCGAGTTCTTCAATCAAAAGGCCCTCGATAAATTAATGGTCTTTTGCTACTGCCTATAAGTACTATTTCTGTCATTAAGTCTCTCTCTATATAGCTCGGCTCTTTCATTGCATGCATGTATTTATAATTAATTATCCTCAATATATTATGCAGATTGAAGATCGTCGAGTGCAAAAAACAAGAAATTTATGATATTGGGTTCATTAACACAAATATCATAGATGTATTTCTGATTAAAAAGAACGTCAAAGAGGCCGAGGACAACTTGCTACGATCGTTGATAAAAAATCAAAACAAAGATACCATACTCTTTCCTTACAACGGCCCGTGAGTGTTACTGTCGTGTGCATATTCGGTTTCCCTTATTACTCAAGCGAGGTTATAGTAATGTAATTGATGAGTTATGCATGCGTGCGCAGGTACCACTATATTCTTCTGGAGATTAAGCTTGAGCGTGGACTAGTAACCGTCTTAGACTCGAGACGGAAAGATCCCAAAACCTATGCGGACATGACTGAAATGCTCAGCAAGTAAGTTCAATCGATCATAATTATCGCACCATATCGGTAACTTTTTGTTCATTTCCTGATATCTCAAGTAATAATAATTATTTTCTTTGTCTTGCAGGGTTTGGAAACAGTTCACCGCAGAAGCTCCGGGACTGCCGAAGGAGCTGCGATATACATACCTGAAAGTAAGTACTACTGGCTAGCTAGTTGCGCGCATCTCCGGGCCGTTAATTCTATATATAGCTATACTTTCATCAATGCCATTTATAATGCTTCATTATCAGTTTGATTGACCACTATTTCTCGTAAAGTGCTTGTGGCAGGAGGAAGGGAATGATTTCTGTGGATACTACATGCGCGAGTTCATCCACACCGCGACTTTGAAAAACAAGCGGGGCTACTCTCAAAGACAATATGAAGTGCGTAAGCAATAATATTCACAATTTCATTTTATTACACCATCATTTCTGTTGAGTTTCATTCATATATATGTATTAATTAACCCCCTTCTTCAAATTAGACGTGGCAGATGCGGAATGAACTCCTAGAACCAGATCGCATGAAAGCAATTCAAGAGGAATTGGCGGGATTCTTTCTTGACCACGTCATCAGTAAAACCGGAGAATACCATGTGGAAATTGATTTCAAATGCTAGCTAGGGGTTTGTAATTATAAGAGATCTTATACATATTGTACATGTATGTAGCCAGTAGAGTGGGATACATGATACGAAAACTTGTTGTTCGACCAACCTCTCGGAGAAGGAGAGGTCGATCGATCACTTCTCTCGGTATGCATGACGAACTTCTGTACTGAATGGTTCTCTCGATCACTTATGTATATATAGTACATAGCGTCCAAGCACGGACATAAGAGAGGACACTTCTCTCTATTAATTAGCTAGCTAACACAATATATGAAACACCTAATTAAATTAACCCCCCAAAACCACCAACCTCCCCTCCTTTCAAAAAAAAACACAAAAACCCCAGCAACTGGAATGCTGATGCATGGATGCATTTTGGTCCCGGTTGGTGCCACCAACCGGGACCAAAGGCCCCCTGACTGGGGTGGGCGCACAGGGCCACGTGGAGGCGCATTGGTCCCGGTTCTGGATTGAACCGGGACTAATGGGTGGAGGTATTAGTAACGACCCATTAGTCCCGGTTCATGAACCGGGACTAAAGGCCCTTACGAACCGGGACTAATGGGTGGTTTTCTACTAGTGCTTGTAACACACATCATCAATATTAATCAAGCAGGACGTAGGGTTTTACCTCCATCAAGAGGGCCCGAACCTGGGTAAAACATCGTGTCCCTTGTCTCCTGTTACCATCCGCCTAGACGCATAGTTCGGGACCCCCTACCCGAGATCCGCCAGTTTTGACACCGAAATTGGTGCTTTCATTGAGAGTTCCTCTGTGCCGTCACCATCAGGAAGGATGCCTTTTCCCGTCTTTAAAGACGGCACCATCGTCAAGGGAGCTTTGGCCGCCGGCCAAACTATCCGGCTAGGCGGTTTTCTTATGACCGCCTGTTCGGCCACCGCTCCGGCAATGACCTCTCAGGTCATTAAAAGCGATCTTCACGTCAGCTCGGAATTTGCCGAGCAGCTAGATCCGATTGAGCTCTCCTTCATAAACGAGCTCTTGGATCGCATCGCCGCCCTGGGAGTCACTACCAACTACGATCAGATTGGGCTTAAAACCAATCTGAGAGAAATTAACTCTCCCCAGGTTACCCACCACGTTGTTGTGGTAGAGGAACAATGCATCGACTCTTCTTCTATGTTAAAAACCAACTATGTCCGGATTCCCGATCCCTCCATGCCGAATTCCCACGGAGGGACGGACGCTAATCAAATACTGAACTTAAAGTCAGGCATCAGACCAGATTTGTTGGAAAGCGTCCAGCAAACCAAGCTTCCAAATCCGGAAGCTTCTTGGCCTTTGAGCCTCAGATCGGGCGGGGTTCCGAACTTAATTCCACCCGCCCACCCAAACATAAGCGATCTATCTCAAATACGGCAAGAGCCCGATGAAACAGTACATCACTACTGGGCCAGATTCCTCCTGGTCATGAACAGGATAAAGGACTGCCGTGAAGAAAGCGCGATTTCAATCTTTTGCAACAATTGCACGGACAAGGGAATCGTAAACGCCATCAGTCGTCGCGAAGTTACACGCTTCGCCGACCTGGCGACCATTGTACAAAAATACTGCGCGATGGAGAGTGCCTGGAAAACCGAAACTAGGTTTTGGGACAATCCGGCCCTGAATACAACCCCAGTCCGAAATAAAAGGGTGCGTCATACTCAAGCACCTGGGTTAAAAACCAAAAAGCAAAAACCCCCTAAAGGGTACGGAACCGTACTGGAGGGATGGCTCAACGGACCCTGCAAAATCCACAGTACGGAGGGCGCCACTCCAACACATAGCCTTCGAGCATGTTGGATACTACGGCAGGTGGCCAAAAGTGGCGAAGGCTTTTTAGCCCCGGGCAACCAGCCCAGCAGTACCAGTACGGTATTAACAGTCTTCGAGACTTTTGCATCAAATAACATGCGGAAACGAACAATCCGCAGCCTCGCCGAAGTCTACCCAGTAGCAACAACAAATCCATGGAGCGACACGGCTATCACCTTTAATGCCAGCGACGAACCTAAATTCCGAACAGCTAGAGCACCAGCCGCATTGGTCCTTAGTCCGATAGTGGACGTCTTTCGTCTTACCAAAGTACTCATGGATGGCGGCAGCGGATTAAACCTCATCTACGAGGAAACCCTTCAAAAAATGGAAATCGACTGGAGCCGCATTGAGCGAAGTAGCACAACCTTCAGGGGAATAATCCCTAGTCGAGAAGTACGCTGCACAGGAAAAATCACACTAGATGTAGTGTTCGGCTCGTTGGACAATTACAGGTCCGAAGAGGTCACGTTCCAAGTGGCCCCATTCGGCAGCGGGCGAGAGGCATTCACAATCTTCCAAGCTATACCCCATTACGGGTACATGAAGCTCAAAATGCCCGGACCCAATGGAATAATCACTCTCGCCAGTGATCCAGATACAGCACTCTGCGCTGAAAATAAGACAGCCGCACTGGCCCTAGAGGCATTATCCGAAGCCCTAGCGGCAGAGGAACTAACTGCGCTGCACTCCACGGTGGATAGGGACGATGTGATACTCGATAAGAGGTCCAAGTCCACCTCTTTTAAACCAACAGACGAAATAGTCAAATTTCAGGTCCATCCAACGGACCCCACAAATACGGCCTCCATTGGGGCACAATTAAATCCTGATGTAGAAGCCGCACTACGAGAATTCCTTTGGGAAAATTGGGACATTTTTGCCTGGCACCCTTCAGACATGCCAGGAATCCCACGCAGGCTGGCAGAGCACAGCCTCAATATCCTAAAAGAATTCAAGCCAGTCAAACAAGCTCTTCAGCGATTTTTCGAACCCAAAAGACAGGCAATGGGAGAGGAGGTAGCCAAACTCTTAGAAGCCGGATTCATCAGAGATATAAAACATCCGGACTGACTAGCCAATCTAGTAATGGTACCAAAAAAGGACAAATCCTGGCACCTCTGCGTCGATTTCAAAGACCTTAACAAGGCCTGTCCAAAGGACCCTTTCCCTCTCCCTCGCATCGACCAAATCATCGATGCTACCGCAGGGCATGATTCGTTGTGCTTCCTCGATGCATACTCTGGATACCATCAAATCAAGATGGCGGAAAAAGACCAGGCCACAACGGAATTCATTACTCCATATGGGCCATTCTGCTTCAACACAATGCCCTTCGGACTCAAAAACGCCGGCGCAACATATCAGCGCATGATTCAGACATGTCTGGCTACCCAGATAGGCAAAATAGTAGAGGCATACGTAGACGATGTGGTTGTCAAGACCAAACACGTCGAAACTCTAGTAGACGACTTGAGGGTGACATTCGACAACCTCCGAGCATATGACATTAAGCTCAACCTGGAAAAATGTGTCTTCGGAGTACCAACCGGAAAGCTCTTGGGCTTCATTGTATCCGGTAGAGGAATTGAAGCAAACCCAGCCAAGATCCGAGCTCTGTCACAATTGGATATTCCAAAGGACCTCAAGCAAATACAAAAACTAACTGGATGCGTAGCGGCTCTAAGTCGCTTCATCTCCCGTTTGGGAGAAAAGGCTCTACCCCTCTATCGCCTCCTCCGGCGCACCGAACACTTCGAATGGACGGATGCTGCCACGGCCGGACTCGAAGAAATCAAGGCCATACTGGCAACAAATCCGGTCCTAGCCGCGCCCAACCTGGGCGAACCTATGTTATTATATATCGCAGCAACACATCAAGTTGTCAGCGCGGTACTCGTCGTCGAACGAGAAACAGAAGGGCACAGATTCCCTCTTCAAAAACCAGTGTACTACGTATCCACTGTCTTAACCCCATGCAAGTCCCGGTACCCACATTATCAAAAGATAGCGTATGCGGTGTTCATGGCATCCCAGAAGCTGCGACACTACTTTCAAGAGTATTCCATAATGGTGGCCTCCGAAGTACCTCTCAACGATATTATAAATAATCGCGACGCAACGGGCAGGATTGCAAAATGGGCCATTGAGCTCTTACCATTTGACATAACCTACAAACCATGGCGAGCTATAAAGTCGCAGGTTCTGGCTGACTTTGTCGCCGAATGGACCGAAGCCGAACTCCCTAAAGAGTACGGCGCGTACTCCAATTGGATCATGCATTTCGACGGATCCAAAATGTTGGCCGGCTTGGGGGCTGGCGTCGTCTTGACGTCCCCAACTAGAGACATAGTCCAATACGTACTTCAAATAATGTACATGGACTCCAACAACGCAGCCGAATACGAGGCCCTTCTACACGGCCTCCGGATGGCAATCTCCATGGGCATTCAACGCCTAGAGGTGCGTGGGGATTCAAACCTTGCAATATCCCAAGTAAATGGAGACTTTGACGCCAAAGATCCGAAAATGGCAGCTTACCACAACGCCATCCTAAAAATGTCATCTCGGTTTGAAGGACTCGAATTCCACCATGTAGCCCGGGACAATAACCAGGCAACAGACGTGTTGGCACGCATCGGCGCAAAACGCAACGCCGTCCCTCCAAACATCTTCCTGGAATGGCTCTTTAAGCCATCCGTATTATGGGAAGAGGAGTCCGGAAATAACAATCTGGAGCCAGCTACATCACCTAACTCAGACCACTCTGACACAATCGGCGGCTCAGTCAATGAAATAACACCTTCAGCCCACGAAATAATGGCAATAATTTCCCCGTGGACGGAACCATTCCTAGCCTACTTAATTAGGCAGGAACTTCCCGAAGACCAAAATGAGGTCCGCTGCATAGTTCGGCGATCTAAAGCCTACAAGGTCCATGAGGGAGAACTTTATAAAAAAAGCACAACCGGAGTCCTTCAAAGGTGTATCTCCGAAGAGGAAGGGCGAAATCTCCTGGCTGAAATTCACGCCGGACTCGGCGGGCACCACGCTGCAGCCCGGGCCCTTGTAGGCAAGGCCTTCCGTACAGGATTTTATTGGCCGACAGCCCGGGCAGATGCTCAGGACTTAGTCCAACGATGCGTTGGTTGCCAGCTCTTTGCTAATCAGAGCCACATGCCACCCACCGCCCTCAAAACTATACCCATCACCTGGCCGTTCGCGGTCTGGGGGCTTGACATGGTTGGACCCCTTAAAGGGGGAACCCACAAGCACAAATACTTATTGGTCATGGTGGACAAATTCACCAAATGGATTGAGGCCAAGCCGGTTAAAACGGCAGAATCCGGACCTGTGATAGACTTCATATCCGGGGTAGTACACCGTTTTGGCGTCCCCCACAGCATCATCACTGATAACGGCACGAATTTCACGGCCGACGAGGTTAAACTCTGGTGCAAAAACATGGGCATCAAGCTCGACTACGCTTCAGTCTATCACCCCCAAACTAACGGTCAAGTCGAGCGAGCAAATGGTCTAATCATGAGCGGCATCAAACCCAGACTAGTGCGGTCCCTCAAGGAATCTAACACGCACTGGGTAGAGGAGCTCGACTCCGTACTCTGGGGGCTGCGGACCACGCCAAACCGAACTACCGGATTCACACCATTTTTTATGGTGTACGGCGCAGAGACAGTTCTGCCCTGCAATATAATTCACGACTCACCTCGCGTGTGCATGTATGAAGAAAGAGAAGCCGAGTTGGATCGGCAGGACAGTTTGGACGCCCTAGAAGAGGAGCGGGACGTGGGAAAAGCTCGTTCCGCATTCTATCAGCAGCAGGCTCGAAGGTATCAAAGCAGAGAAGTACGGGCCAAAACTTACAATGTTGGCGAACTTGTTCTACGCCTGCCAGACAAGAAAAAGGACAAACTTAAGCCCAAGTGGGAAGGTCCCTTCATCATCGACCAAGTCCTGACCGGCGGAGCATACCGTCTACATAACGCATCTGACAATCGACTCGAGCCGAACCCATGGAACGCAGCCCATCTCCGAAGATTCTACGCCTAACGCCGGACTCAAAGTTCGTCTCACTCCTCCGTCCACCTTTTTACATTTTCACTGTCTCTTGTCCCCCTCCTTCTGCCCACTTTTTTTCTCAATACCTTTTATAGGCTGATTTGCGCATTGATTCGCACACACTTGATGTGCTCCTAGCACTCATTATACCTGGGGGCTTCTTTCACAGAAGCTTATTTATACGGGCTTCATGCCCAACACATGTGTTATACTTCCGCATGTACCTTTTATTCACCATTATGTGCATTGATATGACTTAAGTTTTGGCCAAGCTGGGTTGCCTGGCTCCTGTGCTTACCCCTACGTTCCCGATTGTTCGGCTAGGAGGTAAAGGGAGCACCTCTGCGATTGTTACTGCCGGGTCAGCCGGATGTGTACCTCAGACTGGGTGAAGCCGAAAGCTAGCGTTCTTAAGAGAATATTCAGTCGGTGACTTGAAAGATGATTTATTACTTACTTATTTATCTGCCCCCAGATGCTTTTTCTGCTATTTTCGCAGTCCGGACATGCACTTTAGGGCATGCCTCCCAGGGAAAGGAACCCTTAACGGAACTATTCTCCCTGGAAGATGTTTCTTACTAACCATGTAATATAACATAGCTAGTTGGGCACTTGTCTGATAAAGCAATTATGACCCCAACGCCTTGTCTCCACGCATGCCCCGGTTCTTTTATAACCGTAAGGGTATTCGGACACACTCCGGACTGTTGGGTCCCGAGGTTGAGGCGAAAAGGTCCGCAAAGACAAACGATCTATAATCCGGCTAGAAGGCATTTTACATGTCATTTTAAATCACATCGTCAAACTGACTGATTGTACTCCTCTTCAATCCCATCTAACAGGCTGTCTAATTTACAGTCCTGTTGGGAATTTTTCGCGGCCAGCTCTACTTGGCCGTACATCAAGCTCACAGGGATCTCCTTCCCATCAGGCCCCACAGATCCGACCTCGGCCATGTGGTTTGGGTCAGCCTTCGGGTACCGTGTCTTCACCATGGCCCAGGCCTCCCTGGCGCCTTAACGGCAGGCCGATATCTTCCACAGACGGAGACGTCGCCGTACTCCCTGAAGCTTCTCAGCAAGCCCCCCAAGGCACTCAGGTAGGGAGACGGAAGGCCGTAAGGCCTGAACGACGCCACTCATCGCCTGCCGAACACGTTCGAGCAGTTGCACCAGCTCGGGAAGTTGGTTACCCGTTGAACCGGGCATTTCCTCCGCAGGGCGACCTGTGAGCACACCTAAAGACACATTTCTATCAATCAACTTCCTCGCCGAATTCTTCTTTTCAAAGGAATTTGCTCAAGCACTTACTATAAATGCCGCGACGAAGCCGCTGATTCTCCTTCACGGAGCCAGACAGCTGGACCCGAACACCTTTCAGATCTTCTCCTAGCTAGGTGTGGGCATCTTGGAGCTTGTTCCTCTCCTGCTGCACCTTCATAAACACCCTCTCGCCGGCCTTTAGCTGACGCAGTAGCTGTTGCTTGTCCGGATCTAGTCCGGCGCCCTCTGCAATATTATTGTCAGATTTATGCACACGCCGCACTTTGTTAACTACTTATCTTTTTGAAGTACGTATTACCAGCGGGGGTCTCTGTGGCTCCCCCTGTGGCGGCCAGTGCGGCCTCAAGTTGGGCCTTGCACTCTTGGAGCTCCTGGGACAGGTGGGTATTCTTCTCCGTAAGATCCTGCATAATAAATGATCCTTAAATCAGTTATTTTAACTATTTTAAGTCTCGGGGGCTACTAGCATATATAACTATTAAAATTACTTACCCGTATGTCCTTCACATACTGCTCCATGGCTCTGGTTAAACCATCTTGAGTAGCACGGAGGTGCGCGTTTCCTGCATCAAAGGCATTCAACGCCTCCGGGGAGAAACACGCGTCACGAAGAACTGTCCGGCGACGCCTGTGATTCATGGCACTCTCCACCTCAGACCGGGTGGCGGACAGCCTGTCGGCATCCTCCATCGGAGGAGCATCCAGCTCTTGCCTTGTGTTCGCCTCCACTTCCGGACCACGCGATGGAGCATGGCTGGCGGAGGCTTGATTGGCAACCTCTCCGGACACTGTCCGGCGAGCGCTCTTTCTCCTGGAAAATTATGAGCATTAATATACCTCCTAGGGATCCTTCCCTTAAAAACAGCGGTGTGCCGTACTGTTGCAGCGACGTTTCTATTTGCGTCGCACTCCTCTTCCGCCTACTGGGCCGAACTGACCCTTGCTGGTCAGCCGCCGCAGGTTCGGCTTCCCGCCTCAAAGGCACCTCTTGCGATGCACCATCAATATAGGATGGTCAGAATTGAGCATGGATCAAATGATGGTGTCAAGACCTCGGTCGTAGTCACCTGGGAGGCCGGAAACAAACCGGGGTAGTCAGCGTAATGGCGACTAGGGCATTGTCCATGCTAAGTTGGTGGAACACCCCGTCGATCAGCTCCACCTTTATGTCTGGATCCTCTTCGGAGGCCGGATTAAGGGATCGTTCCAGATCCTCGGGCTGTGGAGTTAGGCTTTGTATGCCCTCCACGTCCCGGCGCAGCTCCTGCGTCGAAATCACGAAGTAAGATACTTGACTTTGGAAGTATGGATCGGGTAGATAAACGTCCGCTTACCCAGCTCCAAGGGTTATTCATGGAGAATCCATTCAATGGATTCGTGCGGAGGAAGTCCTCCTCCCCCCCCTTGTACAAGCCGGACAGGATCTTTGCTAGATCGGCTGTCGAGCCCGGCCCTCTGCGGCCATGACGGGTGGCGTCATCTTCCCCGTTGAAATCCCACATAGGGTGGCCCCTATATTGGAGTGGCTGCACCCCTCGCATAATGCACGTGGCCATGATTCCAATCATGGTCAATCTGGAATGGGCCAGTAACCTAATCCGTCCCATCAGATAATGGACGCTCCCATCATCCTCCCGTTGGGAGCTCCGCGGGCGCCAACTCAGGCGTTTCTTCAAGGGAGCATTGCTGAACTCCGGGAGGCTGATCCGAACTGGGTCCGGCAGAGGGGCGTCCTCCATGTAGAACCATTCCGAAGGCCAGTCTACAGACGCCTTCTTCGGGGTGCCGGATAGATATCCGGTCCTGGCGATGCGCCATATTTCGACTCCGCCCACTTGATATATCGACCCCTCGTAAGAATGGGGTACGAGGCAAAACAATCTCTTCCACAACGCAAAATGGGGCTCGATGCCTAGGAACAGCTCGCAAAGAGCTACAAAGCCCGCGATGTGCAAAATGGAGGCAGGTGTGAGGTGGTGCAGCTGGAGTCCGTAGAACTCCAGGAGCCCCTGGAGAAACGGATGTATGGGAAATCCAAGTCCCCTTATTAGATAAGGGACGAAGCATACCCGCTCTCCTTTGGAAGGATTGGGGACGCTCTCCGCCTGCTTTCCACCCCTGAAGGTGGCCAGTCCGGCTCGAACCGGAACCATGAAAGCTGGGGGAAGATATCCCTCGGTTTGGAGCGCCACTAGCTCGCTGTGTGGAACTGAGCATCTCCCCCAATCTCCTGGCTTAGGGCTGGGAGTGCGAGAGGAGGAGTCGCGTCGACTATCCATGATAGAATGGATTTTTGTCAGAGGTGCTTCGATGAGAGCTTGCGGATGGAGGATGGTGTGAGCTGGATCTAGATCCTCGCCTCTCTTATAGGCGGCTCGTTCGCACGGCTAGGGGGTAAAATGTAAAAATACCCTAGCTTTTCGCATTCATATGACACGTGGAAGAAGGCCATTATTGGGCGTATAAGCCAAGGAGCGCAACATTTATAAGGAAGCCGGACACTATTCGACAGGAACATGAAGTTTGAAGGAGAACCCGCCTTGCAACGCTGAAGACAATATACGCACCGGACTCGTCGTCGCTGAAGCCCGGTTCGGGGGCTACTGAGGGAGTCCCGGACTAGGGGTGTCCGGATAGCCGAACTATCATGGTCGGCCGGACTCCAAGATTATGAAGATACAAGATTGAAGAATTCGTCCCGTGTCCGGATGGGACTTTCCTTGGCATGGAAGGCAAGCTTGGCGATACGGATATGTAGATCTCCTACCGTTGTAACCGACTTTGTGTAACCCTAACCCTCTCCGATGTCTATATAAACCGGATGGCTTTAGTCCATAGGACGAACAACAATCATACCATAGGCTAGCCTCTAGGGTTTAGCCTCCTTGATCTCGTGGTAGATCCACTCTTGTAACACACATCATCAATATTAATCAAGCAGGACGTAGGGTTTTACCTCCATCAAGAGGGCCCAAACCTGGGTAAAACATCGTGTCCCTTGTCTCCTGTTACCATCCGCCTAGACGCATAGTTCGGGACCCCCTACCCGAGATCCGCCGGTTTTGACACCGACATTGTGCAAAGCCACGAACAACCCAACATGCCTTGTACCTGTCCAAAGAGCCATCCAGAAGGAACTTATGCCGAAATACCCACTTGCCAGTAATGATGTTGGCTCTAGGGGGACGAGGAACCAGCATCTAAGTCCGGTTGGCGACGAGGGCATCATACTCAGAGCGCATGGCGGCGAGCCAATGCGGATCGCTCAATGCAGAGCCCACCGAGCGCGGTACGGGTGAGATGACCGTGACACTGAGGTTATGATAGCGAGGGTTCGCTTTCCGGATCCTGTCCTTGGCATGTGTCACCATAGAATGATGAGGCGGCGGAGGCGGTGGCCGAGCCCGCCGTCGAGGAGGAGCCACAACCTCGGGTGAAGACGGGGCTATGGTGACAGCCGGTGACGAGGCGACAAGCGAGGCCAGAGACAAGACCACCGATGACGACAGTGTGACCGCAGCCGAAGATGCGGGTGGCGAGGGTGGCGAGGCCACAGGTGACAGTGACGAAACCGCGGGCGAGGCCGTGGGTGGAAGCACCGACGATGGTGACAGAGCCATGTTGGGGAATGTAGCAGAAATTCAAAATTTTCCTACGTGTCACCAAGATCTATCTAAGGAGAAACCAGCAACGAGGGGAAGGAGAGTGCATCTACATACCCTTCTAGATCGCTAAGCGGAAGCATTCAAGAGAACGGGGTTGAAGGAGTCGTACTCGTCGTGATCCAAATCACCGGAGATCCTAGTGCCGAACGGACGGCACCTCCGCGTTCAACACACGTACAGCCCAGTGACGTCTCCCATGCCTTGATCCAGCAAGGAGAGAGGGAGAGGTTGAGGAAGACTCCATCCAGCAGCAGCACAACGGCGTGGTGGTGATGGAGGAGCGTGGCAATCCTGTAGGGCTTCGCCAAACACCGCGGGAGAGGAGGAGTACTTGGGAGAGGGGGAGGGCTGTGCCAGAACTTGTGGTGCGGCTGCCCTCCCACCCCCCACATATATATAGGGGCAAGGGAGAGGGGGGCCGGCCCCCTCAGATCCAATCTGAGGAGGGGCGGCGGCCAAGGGGGGGAGGAGTGCCTCCCAAGTCAAGTGGAGGCCCTCCCCCTTAGGGTTTTCCCCTTCCCATGCGCATGGGCCTTGGGGGGGCTGGTGCCCCTGGCCCATTAAGGCTAGGTCGCCGCCCTACAGCCCATGCTACTGTATTGGACGTGGTGGAACAATTTACGGACCTCCGGACCCCTCCGGAATCCTCCGGAACCTTCTGGAAGCTTCCCGGTACAATACCAAAAAAACCCGAAATTTTTCTGGAACCCGAACAACAACTTTCCATATATAAATCTTTACCTCCGGACCATTCCGGAACTCCTCGTGACGCCCGGGATCTCATCCGGGACTCCGAACAACATTCAGTAACCACATACAAACTTCCTTTATAACCCTAGCGTCATCGAACCTTAAGTGTGTAGACCCTACGGGTTCGGGAGACATGTAGACATGACCGAGACGTTCTCCGGTCAATAACCAACAGCGGGATCTGGATACCCATGTTGGCTCCCACATGTTCCATGATGATCTCATCGGATGAACCACGATGTCAAGGACTCAATCGATCCCGTATACAATTCCCTTTGTCTAGCGGTATTGTACTTGCCCGAGATTCGATCATTGATATCCTGATACCTTGTTCAATCTCGTTACCGGCAAGTCTCTTTACTCGTTCCGTAACACATCATCCCATGATCAACCCCTTGGTCACATTGTGCACATTATGATGATGTCCTACCGAGTGGGCCCAGAGATACCTCTCCGTTTACACGGAGTGACAAATCCCAGTCTCGATTCGTGCCAACCCAACAGACACTTTCGGAGATACCTGTAGTGTACCTTTATAGCCACCCAGTTACGTTGTGACGTTTGGTACACCCAAAGCATTCCTACGGTATCCGGGAGTTGCACAATCTCATGGTCTAAGGAAATGATACTTGACATTAAAAAAGCTTTAGCATACGAACTACGATCTTTGTGCTAGGCTTAGGATTGGGTCTTGTCCATCACATCATTCTCCTAATGATGTGATCCTGTTATCAATGACATCCAATGTCCATGGTTAGGAAACCGTAACCATCTATTGATCAACGAGCTAGTCAACTAGAGGCTTACTAGGGACATGGTGTTGTCTATGTATCCACACATGTATCTGAGTTTCCTATCAATACAATTATAGCATGGATAATAAACGATTATCATGAACAAGGAAATATAATAATAACTAATTTATTATTGCCTCTAGGGCATATTTCCAACAATCTCCCACTTGCACTAGAGTCAATAATCTAGTTCACATCGCCATGTGATTAACACTCATAGGTCACATCGCCATGTGATTAACACTCATAGGTCACATCGCCATGTGACCAACATCCAAAGAGTTTACTAGTGGCACTAAACTAGTTCACATCATCATGTGATTAAGACTCAATGAGTTCTGGGGTTTGATCATGTTTTTCTTGCGAGAGAGGTTTTAGTCAACGGATCTGCAACATTCAGATCCGTATATATTTCGCAAATCTCTAGGTCATATTGTAAATGCTGCTTCCACGCTCCACTTGGAGCTTTTCCAAATGGTTGCTCCACTATACGTATACGGTTTGCTACTCAGAGTCATTCGGATAGGTGTTAAAGCTTGCATCGTCGTAACCCTTTACGCCGAACTCTTTATCACCTCCATAATCGAGAAACAAATCCTTATTCCTCTAAGGATAATTTTGACTGCTATCTGGTGATCCATTCCTTGATCACCTTTGTACCCTCTTGCCAGACATGTGGCAAGGCACACATCAGGTGCGGCACTTAGCATAGCATACTATAGAGCCTACGTCTAAAGCATAGGGGACGACCTTCGTCCTTTCTCTCTTTTCTGCCGTGGTCGAGCTTTAAGTCTTAACTTCGTACATTATGACTCGGGCAAGAACTCCTTCTTTGACTGATCCATCTTGAACACTTTCAAGATCATGTCAAGGTACGTGCTCATTTGAAAGTATCATTAAGCGTTTTGATCTATCCTCATAGATCTTGATGCTCAATGTTCAAGTAGCTTAATCCAGGTTTTCTATTGAAAAACACTTTTCAAATAACCCTATATGCTTTCTAGAAATTCTACATCATTTCTGATCATCAATATGTCCACAACATATACTCATCAGAAATTCTATAGTGCTCCCACTCACTTCTTTGGAAATACAAGTTTCTCATAAACTTTGTATAAATCCAAAATCTTTGATCATCTCATCAAAGCGTACATTCCAACTCCGAGATGCTTACTCCAGTCCTTAGAAGGATCGCTGGAGCTAGCATACCTTTTAGCATCCTTAGGATCGACAAAACCTTTCTGATTGTATCACATACAACCTTTCCTTACGAAAACTGGTAAGGAAAAACTCGTTTTGACATCCATTTGCCAGACTTCATAAATGCAGCTAATGCTAACATGATTCCGACGGACTTAAGCATCGCTACGGATGAGAAAATCTCATCGTAGTCAACTCCTTGAACTTGTGAAAAACTCTTCGCCACAAGTCGAGCTTCATAGACGGTCACATTACTGTCCACGTCCGTCTTCTTCTTAAAGATCCATTTATCTCAATGGCTTGCCGATCATCGGGCAAGTCCACCAAAGTCCATGCTTTGTTCTAATACATGGATCCTATCTCGGATTTCATGGCTTCTAACCATTTGTCGGAATTTGGGCCCACCATCACTTCTCCATAGCTCATAGGTTCATTGTTGTCTAGCAACATGACCTTCAAGACAGGATTACTGTACCACTCCGAAGTAGTACGCATCCTTGTCACCCTACGAGGTACGGTAGTGACTTGATCCAAAACTTCATGATCACTATCATAAGCTTCTACTTCAATTGGTGTAGGCGCCACAGGAACAACTTCCTGTTCCCTGCTACACACTTGTTGAAGTGACGGTTCAATAACCTCATCAAGTCTCCACCATCCTCCCACTCAATTTTCGAGACAACCCTTTCCTCGAAAAAGGACCCGATTCAAGAAACAATCCCTATTGCTTTCGGATCTGAATTAGGAGGTATACCCAACTGTTTTGGGTGTCCTATGAAGATGCATTTTATACGCTTTGGGTTCGAGCTTATCAACCTGAAACTTTTTCACATAAGCGTCGCAGCCCCAAACTTTTAAGGAATGACAACTTAGGTTTCTCCAAACGGTGTCGTCTCAACGGAATTACGTGGTACCCTATTAAAGTGAGTGCGGTTGTCTCTAATGCCTAACCCATAAATGATAGTGGTAATTCGATAAGAGACATCATGGTACACACCATATCCAATAGGGTGCAACTATGATGTTCGAACACACCATCACACTATGGTGTTCCAGGCGATATTAATTGTGAAACAATTTCCACAATGTCTTTGTTGCGTGCCAAAGCTCGTAACTCAGATAGTCATCTCTATGATCATATCATAGACATTTTATCCTCTGGTCACGATGATCTTCAACTTCACTCTGAAATTACTTGAACCATTCAATAATTCAGACTTGTGTTTCATCAAGTAAATATACTCAACATCTACTCGAATCATCTGTGAAGTAAGAACATAACGATACTCACTGCATGCCTCAGCACTCATTGGACTGCACACATCAAAATGTGTTACTTCCAACAAGTTGCTATGTTGTTCCATCTTACTGAAAACGAGGCTTTTTAGTCATTTTGCCCATGTGGTATGATTTGCATATCTCAAGTGATTCAAAATCAAGTGAGTCCAAACAATCCATCTGCATGGAGTTTCTTCATGCGTATACACCAATAGACATGGTTCACATGTCTCAAACTTTTCAAAACGAGTGAGTCCAAAGATCCATCAACATGGAGCTTCTTCATGCGTTTTATACCAATATGACTTACATGGCAGTGCCACAAGTAAGTGGTACTATCATTACTATCTTATATCTTTTGGCATGAAAATGTGTATCACTACGATCGAGATTCAATAAACCATTCCTTTAGGTGCAAGACCATTGAAGGTATTATTCAAATAAATAGAGTAACCATTATTCTCCTTAAATGAATAACCGTATTGCGATAGACATAATCCAATCATGTCTATGCTCAACGAAAACACCAAAAGACAATTATTCAGGTTTAATACTAATCTTGATGGTAGAGGGAGCGTGCGATGTTTGATCACATCAAACTTGGAAACACTTCCAACACATATCGTCAGCTCACCTTTAGCTAGTCTCCGTTTATTCCGTAGCCTTTTATTTCAAGTTACTAACACTTATCAACCGAACCGGTATCTAATACCCTAGTGCTACTAGGGGTACTAGTAAAGTACACATTAACATAATGTATATCCAATATACTTCTATCGACCTTGCCAGCCTTCTCATCTACCAAGTATCTAGGGTAATTCTGCTCCAGTGGTTGTTCCCCTTATTATAGAAGCACTTAGTCTCGGGTTTGGGTTCAACCTTGGGTTTCTTCACTAGAGTAGCAGCTGTTTTGCCGTTTCATGAAGCATCCCTTCTTGCCCTTGCCCTTCTTGAAACTAGTGGTTTCACTAACCATCAAAAATTGATGCTCCTTCTTGATTTCTACTTTCACGGTGTCAAACATCGCGAATATCTCAAGGATCATCATATCTATCCCTGATATGTTATAGTTCATCACGAAGCTCTAGTAGCTTGGTGGCAATGACTTTGGAGAAACATCACTATCTCATCTGGAAGATCAACTCCCACTCGATTCAACTGATTGTTGTACTCAGACAATCTGAGTACAAGCTCAACGATTGAGCTTTTCTCCCTTAGTTTGCAGGCTAAGAGACTCGTCGGAGGTGTTACACCTCTTGACGTGGGCACGAGCCTGAAATCCCAATTTCAGCCCTCGAGACGTCTCATATGTTTCGCGACGTTCCAAAATCGTCTTCGGTGCCTCAACTCTAAACCGTTTATCATTACTGAACTATCACGTAGTTATCAAAACGTGTATGTCCGATGTTCGCAACATCCACAAACGACGTTTGGGGTTCAGCACACTGAGCGGTGCATTAAGGACATAAGCTTTCTACTGTCCGCATAATCTCTACTATCAACTTTCAACTATATTTTCTCTAGGAACATATCTAAACAGTGGAAGTAAAGCGCGAGCTTACGACATAATTTGCAAAGATCTTTTGACTATGTTCAGGATAATTAAGTTCATCTTATGAACTCCCACTCAAATAGACATCCCTCTAGTCATCTAAGTGATTACATGATCCGAGTCAACTAGGCCGTGTCCGATCATCACGTGAGACGGACTAGTCATCATCGGTGAACATCTTCATGTTGGTCGTATCTACTATACGACTCATGCTCGACCTTTCGGTCTCTTGTGTTCCGAGGCCATGTCTGTACATGCTAGGCTCGTCAAGTTAACCTAAGTGTTTGGCGTGTGTAAATCTGGCTTACACCCGTTGTATGTGAACGTAAGAATCTATCACACCCGATCATCACGTGGTGCTTCGAAACAACGAACTTCCGCAACGGTCCACAGTTAGGGGGAACACTTTCTTGAAATTTTAATGAGGGATCATCTTATTTACTACCGTCGTTCTAAGCAAATAAGATGCATAAACATGATAAACATCACATGCAATCAAATAGTGACATGATATGGCCAATATCATATTGCTCCTTTTGATCTCCATCTTTGGGGCTCCATGATCATCATCGTCACCGGCATGACACCATGATCTCCATCATCATGATCTCCATCATCGTGTCTCCATGAAGTTGTCTCGCCAACTTATTACTTCTACTACTGTGGCTACCGGTTAGCAATAAAGTAAAGTAATTACATGGCGTTGTTCAATGACACGCAGGTCATACAATAAATAAAGACAACTCCTATGGCTCCTGCCGGTTGTCATACTCATCGACATGCAAGTCGTGAATCCTATTACAAGAACATGATCAATCTCATACATCACATATCATTCATCACATTCTTCTTGGCCATATCACATCACATAGCATACCTTGCAAAAACAAGTTAGACGTCCTCTAATTGTTGTTTGCATGTTTTACGTGGCTGCTATGGGTTTCTAGCAAGAACGTTTCTTACCTACGCAAAACCACAACGTGATATGCCAATTGCTATTTACCCTTCATAAGGACCCTTTTCATCGAATCCGTTCCGACTAAAGTGGGAGAGACTGGCACCCGCTAGCCACCTTATGCACCAAGTGCATGTTAGTCGGTGGAACCTGTCTCACGTAAGAGTACGTGTAAGGTCGGTCCGGGCCGCTTCATCCCACAATACCGTCGAAACAAGATTGGACTAGTAACGGTAAGCATATTGAACAAAATCAATGCCCACAACTACTTTGTGTTCTACTCGTGCAAAGAATCTATGCAATAGACCTAGCTCATGATGCCACTGTTGGGGAACGTAGCAGAAATTCAGAATTTTCCTACGTGTCACCAAGATCTATCTAAGGAGAAACCAGCAACGAGGGGAAGGAGAGTGCATCTACATACCCTTGTAGATCGCTAAGCGGAAGCGTTCAAGAGAACGGGGTTGAAGTAGTCGTACTCGTCGTGATCCAAATCACTGGAGATCCTAGTGCCGAACGGACGACACCTCCGCGTTCAACACACGTACAGCCCGGTGACGTCTCCCATGCCTTGATCCAGCAAGGAGAGAGGGAGAGGTTGAGGACGACTCCATCCAGCAGCAGCACAACGGCGTGGTGGTGATGGAGGAGCGTGGCAATCCCGCAGGGCTTCGCCAAACACCGCGGGAGAGGAGGAGTACTTGGGAGAGGGGGAGGGCTGCGCCAGAACTTGTGGTGCGGCTGCCCTCCCACCCACCACATATATATAGGGGCAAGGGAGAGGGGGCCGGCCCCCTCAGATCCAATCTAAGGAGGGGCGGCAGCCAAGGGGGGGAGGAGTGCCTCCCAAGTCAAGTGGAGGCCCTCCCCCTTAGGGTTTTCCCTTTCCCATGCGCATGGGCCTTGGGGGGGCTGGTGCCCCTGGCCCATTAAGGCTAGGGCGCCCCCCTACAGCCCATGCTACTGTATTGGACGTGGTGGAACAATTTCTGGACCTCCGGACCCCTCCGGAATCCTCCAGAACCTTCTGGAAGCTTCCCGGTACAATACCGAAAAAACCCGAACTTTTTCCGGAACCCGAACAACAACTTTCCATATATAAATCTTTACCTCCGGACCATTCCGGAACTCCTCGTGAAGTCTGGGATCTCATCCCGGACTCCAAACAACATTCGGTAACCACATACAAACTTCCTTTATAACCCTAGCGTCATTGAACCTTAAGTGTGTAGACCCTACGGGTTCGGGAGACATGTAGACATGACCGAGACGTTCTCTGGTCAATAACCAACAGCTGGATCTGGATACCCATGTTGGCTCCCACATGTTCCACGATGATCTCATCGGATGAACCACGATGTCAAGGACTCAATCAATCCCGTATACAATTCCCTTTGTCTAGCGGTATTGTACTTGCCCGAGATTCGATCGTCGGTATCCTGATACCTTGTTCAATCTCGTTACCGGCAAGTCTCTTTACTCGTTCCGTAACACATCATCCCGTGATCAACCCCTTGGTCACGTTGTGCACATTATGATGATGTCCTACCGAGTGGGCCCAGAGATACCTCTCCGTTTACACGGAGTGACAAATCCCAGTCTCGATTTGTGCCAACCCAACAGACACTTTCGGAGATACCTGTAGTGTACCTTTATAGCCAACCAGTTACGTTGTGACGTTTGGTACACCCAAAGCATTCCTACGGTATCCGGGAGTTGCACAATCTCATGGTCTAAGGAAATGATACTTGAACTTAAAAAAGCTTTAGCATACGAACTACGATCTTTGTGGTAGGCTTAGGATTGGGTCTTGTCCATCACATCATTCTCCTAATGATGTGATCCCGTTATCAACGACATCCAATGTCCATGGTCAGGAAACCGTAACCATCTATTCATCAACGAGCTAGTCAACTAGAGGCTTACTAGGGACATGGTGTTGTCTATGTATCCACACATGTATCTGAGTTTCCTATCAATACAATTATAGCATGGATAATAAACGATTATCATGAACAAGGAAATATAATAATAACTAATTTATTATTGCCTCTAGGGCATATTTCCAACAAGCCACGGGTGGCCGTACCAGCGACGGCGAGAGGGCCGCAGACGTAGCCGCGGGTGGCCACGATGGCGACAGTGACAGAGCCGCGGGTGGCGGGGAGGCTGCCGCGGCAGGCGAGGCCGCGACGTGCATGGGCGGGGAGACCGCGACGTGCATGGGAGAAGGCGCGGCCGATGGCCCAGGCGATGCCTGCCGAGGAGAGGCCGGCTCCTCCTGAGCCGGCGAGAGAGGCCCCACCAAGAAGCCTTAGGGGCCCGCCAAAGAAGAAGGTGGGCGCGGCGAGGGAAGCGCAAGGGCTCCCCGAGACCATCGAGGGGGAGCGTCCGAGGTCGGAGCTGCTGTCGATGAAACCTGCTCAAAGGGAAAAACAACTTCATGAAAGTAAACATGCCGCGAGACGAACACTCGACGAGAGACCGGGTCGAAGCAGCGAAAGCCTTTGGTGTTGGGTTGATAGCCAAGAAAGACACAAGCGAGAGAGCGTGGTGCAAGCTTGTGGGGAGCGGTAGCGGTGATATTGGGATAACACAAGCAACCAAAGACGTGAAGATCATCATAGGATGGAGGAGACCCAAACAGAAGATGGTGAGGGGTATAGTTCCAGCGTGGTTTGCAAGGCCGGAGGTTGAGAAGGAGAGTGGCGGTGGCGAGCGCATCGGGCCAAAAGCGAGGCGGCATGTGTGCATGAAAGAGCAAAGCACGGACACTCTCATTGAGGGTGCGGAGAACACATTCGGCACGGCCGTTTTGTTGGGAGGTGTATGGACAAGTTAAGCGAAATATGGTGCCATGAGTAGATAGAAGATGTCGAATGGGAGGTTATCAAATTCTTTTCCATTATCGGTTTGGAGATGAGCAATGGTGCGATGAAAGTGGGTGTTAACGTAGGCATAAAATGAGTGGAGGGTGGAGGCGACGTCGAATTTTCTGCGTAACGGAAAAGTCCAAGCGAAGTGTGAAAAATCATCTAAATTCACAAGGTAATATGATAAACCCGAATTGCTAGGCACTGGGGATGTCCAAACATCACAATGAATAACATCAAAGGGAAAAGTACCAATTGATGAAGATGAAGAAAACGGTAGACGAACTTGTTCTCCTATGCGGCAAGCATGACAAGTGTGAGCCGCTGATTTATTACATGAAAAGGGAAAAGTGCTCAAAATTTTATGAAGAGCGTCGGCGCCGGGATGATCGAGACGAGCGTGCCAAAGCGAGACATCGTCATGGAGAGCAACCGGGCCACTGCGTGTAGAAGCACCGCATGGGTAGAGATCATTGGGAGAATCACATCGCTGCAGAACCCTTCGGGAGCGAGCATCCTTAACAGAAAAACCGAGAGCGTCAAACTCAATAGTGACAGGATTTTCACGAGTAAGAGTATGAACAGAACAAAGGTTTTTAATTAAGGATGGTGAATCGAGCACATTATTGAGAGTTAAAGAAGACGAGGGTAACAAAAGGGAGGATGAACCATGATGGGTGATGGGAAGAGAGCTGCCATCACCAACCATGATGAGGGAGGAGAAGGGATAGGGAGCGGCACGAGATAAGATACCAGGGTTGGAGGCCATGTGAGCGGCGGCGCCGGTGTCCATGTACCAATCGCCGCCTCTATTGTAGGTGCTCGGTGAAGGTGTAGCATGAAAGGCGGAGAGGAGCACCGGGTCGTAGACCGGAGGGGCGCCGCCATATGCACCCCTGGCAAACTGCCGTACGCCGAGGGACCACCATAGGCCGACGGGCCACCGTAGGCCGCGGTGGTGCCGTACATGGCAGGGACCGGCGTGGTCAGCAGCACTTGAGGAGTACTCGGCCGTGGCGCGAGAATACCCGGAGCCAGTGGGCGGGGAACGGGCATAGAGTAGCCATGCACCACTCCCGTCCATGGGTTATAACCCGAGAGCCACGGCGGGGGAGGAGCAGCCGCCGCGGGCGCTGGGGGGCGCGGAGTAGTGTTGGAGTTGCGGCCCCAGCCCCCGCAACCCTTCTGCTTGCGGCTGCCGGAGGGCGCAGGCACGGGTGGCGGGGCAGGAGCGGAGGCGCGCGGCCCCAACCGAGGTGGGGAAGAACCGTGGCCGGCGGCGATGCCAACGTGAAGAGCGGCGTGAGTGGCCTGCCGGGCGGAGTGGCGGAGGCGCTTCTCCTCCATGCGAAGGTACGTGACCGCCTTCGCGTATGTCGGTGTGACGAGGGAGAGGTTGGCGGAGGACTGGCCGAGGTCGGGGTGGAGGCCCCGAAGGAGGTTGGTGAGGAGGACAGAGTCGTCGATGTTCATGCCAATGTCGCGCAACTCGTCGGCGAGAACTTTCAGCCGCGTGCATTACTCATCGATCGAAAGATCATTTTGCTACATAGTGAAGAATTCACCTTGGAGGAAGACACAGCGTTGGAGCTGATTGTCGAGGAAGAGATCGCACAACCGTGTCCACATGGCATACGCCGAGGGGTCACGGGCGTTCACCATGTTGAAGAGGCCCGAAGAGATGGTGACGAAGAGCCACTTGATGATGCAGGAATCCACGGCAAGCCACTCGTCATCGTCCTTCATGTCGCGGAGGTCCATGCTCCCATCGACATGCTCGATGAGACGGTAGGAGCGGAACAAGAGCACAAAGTAGGTGTGCCATGCGTTGTGTAGGACGGCGAGTCGAGGTCGAGGGTGACGGGCACATGATCCTTGATGTGGAGCTCATTGAGACGATCCGAGGTGAACATGGCACCGGCAAAGGAGCCGGCGTCAGAGGGATCGGCCTTGGATCGAGACAT